>NC_047666.1:38128781-38461281 GCF_011762505.2 Arvicanthis niloticus
AATATACATGTACATATTTCTTTATTTGCCCCCTAGATTTCACTCCCCGTTTTCTTCCACCTCCCTTTTTGGCTCTGGCTCACGCAGCATCTTTCTTTCCTCGAGCTCCAACAGCAGGGAAATGTTTGCCCCAGAATTGAATCAGATTCTGTTCCCTGGATTGATTGGCAAGAGTTTTTAAAAAGGGGTGGGGTCTCCCGAGGGCAAATACATAATTTTCATAACGCTTTTCCTTTGCACCACCACCCCAAGCCCAGGAGCCTAAGTCTATTTCTGAACTGTTTTGTCAGAGAGTAATAATTAACAGTGTCTCACAGAAGACAAAACACCATCCTCCCGCCTTCGTGGGGTCGGGTAGTGGTGCTTGTAAAATTACCAAGAATATAATTTTACTGTGGGAACAAAGAACATATGTAAAGTAAATATTGTTACAGATTTTTGAGTTTGGGGAAGAAAATTTTTAATTTGAATACTGTAGAAAAGCCATGGGGAACAGGGTGTAGAATGGCTTCTCTCAGTACCTTCCATTGCCCCCTTCCCTGTGGCTGAGGTTAGGTGTCACTTTGTGTGAGGAGGTTTGAGCACAGGGTGTAAGAGCCCTTGAGTTTCAAGCATTTAAAAAAAATAATAAGTATCCCCTCAAAATGAGCCTCAGTATCTAGAAATCTGTCTCCAGATGACAAACAAATATGCCACCATATTATATACTCTTAGCAGATTTTAAGTTATATTAATATTTTTAAATGACTTTGATGCAATATATCATTAAAGGGAACCAAGAATAAGAAGGTGAAAATAAATTTGAGGTGACACTACACGGTGTGACACAATCTGAGCCCTGTCCTGTCTGCCTAGGGGTGGAGGTCTTAACGATTTTCACCAGATCCAGGAGAGAGAGTATGATGTTCCAATAAACTGAAGGTGGCACCTGGCTTTGTATGAAGACAAAATCAATGTAATGGTACCATGGCCTCTAGGAGGGCTTCTAACAGCAGAATATCTAACATGCATCTGATAGCTCTGCTATGGAATAGCAACTTCCACCATGAATCTTAGCCAATGTGTTCTAGAGTATCTTAGGCTAGAGTATCTTAGGCTGGAGTATCTTAGGCTAGAGTATCTTAGGCTAGAGTATCTTAGGCTAGAGTATCTTAGGCAGCAAGCAAGCCAAGCTTCCTGAGTCAATTTATCCCAGACCCAGACCATGCGAGAACTGTGATTCATTCCAATGCATCACATTAATCATTGCAAATTAAAAGTAGAGGATGGAGACGGCATGGGGGGGGGGCAAGGACAGAGCTACAGACATGATTGACAGCAACATGACAATACATTCAAGTTAATGTCTTGTCATGGATGGCCATTGAGATGAGCCTGTGTCATTAGAGAACACTTACATTCTTTTGCCTCACTTCAGGAAGGACAGCAGTAATGTCCTTAGTATGATTCAGTATGTCTCAGATGAATCTTAGTAAATTCCGATTTAGAATGCCAACCTATGCGGTGTCTTGTTCTGTGAGTAAGAAACCTACGGTATCTAAAGTTTAGGTACTTTTCCCAAGACTATCTTGTTAATGCAAGTTGAATATCCTTTATCTGAAATGCTTAGGACCAGGAATGTTCAGATTTATTTATTTTTTTTTTTAATTTATAGTAGTCGTAGTTATCTAATGAGATATCCTGGGGATGGAACCAGTGTATACACGTGAAATTGAGTATATATAGTTCACACACATAGTCTGAAGATCATTTTATGTGTTATTTGTATGTGAGTGTTGGTATGTTTGTAGGTGTAGCTCATGCTATACACATGAGCATCTACGGACAAACCCAGGTATCCTACCACAGAAGTCTTCTACTTTCTTATGAGTCAGGTTTATCATTGGTCTGGAACCAAGTAGGCCAGAGTACAACCTATAAACCTCAAAAAAAAAAAAAAAAAAAAAAAAAAAAAAAAAAAAAAAAAAAAAGACTTGTGACCTTCTCCTATCTCACCATAGCTGGGGTTACAAACCTGTGTTCCCATTCCTGGCCTTCCATGTGGATTCGGAAATTCGAACCTAAGTCCTCTCATTTGTGAGGCAGACATGGTTGACAGACTTAGCCATCTCCCCAGCAGCCTCCATTTTATAAAGTGTTTGAATTTTTTTCAGGCATGAAACGATGCTTCATGCTATGAGAATTTTGCCTTATGGTAAAAACATTTAGGATTCTGGAGCATCATTAATTTCATACCTTTTAATTAGAAACATACATCCTGTAATAAAGGAGCTGTTTGCCTACCCAGGTCAGCTCCAGCAAGGTTGTTCCAGGAGTCCTTTGTTCTTGTGAGCCCAGACCTTAGGTTGGCTTGATCCTAGGCCTCTGATTACTAACCCAGGCCTCTCCAAGCACATTACCTTGGAACTTCTGAATAAGAATTCTCCATCAAAACTTGTCAATCAGAATCTCTAGGATAGAGCCTAGCAACCGTCACAAACAAGCTCCATGAAAACCATGGATCCAACCCACTCCAGATGTCATGTAAATAATGTGGAAACAAAGGAAGCATTTGATTGGGTATCTCTCAGAGGTGCTCATCTTCGCTTCCAGCAAAGGAAATGGAGCCATTCTAAAATTATTTTTCTGTGCCTTTTAGCCATGAGACACAGGTTCTTTCTAACAATGGGTGTCCCATTTTTCTTATTCCTTTCTCTTCAGGACATACATGGTGGGGTGCGGGGAGCAGAAGGGAGGAGGAAGAGGAGGAGGAGGAGGGAGAGAGGGAGAAAGAAGAAGGAGGAGGACAAGAAAGGAAAAAAGATAGAAAAGGGGATTAGAAAAATTATTTTAGAAACCAGCTCCCCAAAATCTAAGGTGGATACCTTCCCTTTTTCTTTTTCAATTATCGGCTGATCTAACGCCACAGTCTTCCTAACAATGGAAAGGCAAACAGCCCCTCATCTCTGAAACCTGTAGTGTTGTAGTGTAGATAACAGCTTATCTCAGTGCTCTGTGTTATACATAACACCCATCACCACCATGGCACTTGCTTGACTCCTTTATCTTCTATGTCCTCATCATTTGATCATACCATATTCACATCTTTTCTGCGTATATGGCTGTGTGTGTATGTGGTTTTATTTATAACCTACTTGGGACCATAAATTGAATAAAGATTATAACAAGAATTCAGGGTAACCTATCCTCAAATCACTGAGTAGCCTTGATCTGGGACCCAAGAATGCATTTCAAGATTTTTGTAACTCTCCTAAAATTGCTTACTATTTTCTTTTTATTTTAACATGTCCCATTATTTTGTATCTGCATGCACTGTGGATAAAGAGAGTGTGTGAAGACCCAATGTGTTTAATTATTTTACACCAGCTAATCTCAGTTCTTTTTCTCCCTGGGCCCCATCAGACCTCACTTCTCTGTTTGCTCCTGGACATGTCAGCAAAGACTACCCCACAACCCCAGCATCTCTCTCGCTGCCATACGCTATAATAATCTACCTCTCTCTGGTTTCCTGGTAGAGTAACTCCAGACTGCAGGATGCTACCAATTCTAGGAGGTCTCCAGTAGGAATATACACCCCTAGGACTGATAATGGCTGGTGCCACATCCTTTGCTGTCTGCTTCCTCTTCCTTTTCTTCTTCATACACTCTACACACACACACACACACACACACACACCCTGTTGCCTCAGACTAGCTCCAGAGTATAACACTCCTGTTGAAGTCCATGTCTGAGGAACCCAAACTAAAAGACCTATGAGCTGGAGAATAAAATGAATAGTCTAGCATCAGACAACCTAGGCATTCCAATTCTTTCCCAACAAGGCAAACATTCTCAAGTGGATGGCATGGTCCGAGGATATGGGATACTTGAGGAATAGCAGTGGTTTAGTAAAGAAAGTGGAAATGACACAAGGCACACGCCATAACAAAATAAAGGGTTCACCAGGAACAAATAATAAAGGTATTCATCTTAATTTTTAGAAAGCATTTTTATTTCAATTGCCTCATTTCACTTCCAGGTGTCAAATAAAGCCTTCTCAGCCCAAAGGAAAGCAGAGCTTGGCAGATGCTTTGCTTTTTTGGTGAGGCTGAAAGCCACACCCATCGTTTTCAGCCAAGCTGCCCTTCCTGAGGTACAGTGCAGAGCAGGGATCTGAAGGTTACATGCTTGCCTGCCTGCTCACTCTGCTGAGCAGAGCCAAATATGATATGAACCTTTCATTATTATTATTTGCTGTGTGTCTCTCAGCAAACCTAGTCCTATGTGGACGCTCTTCTCCAGAGTGAAGAGCAAAAAAAAAAAAAAAAACTCCTCCCAGAAGAGACGGCATGAGAATGTTACCTGAAATGTTGAATAACGATAAATTTCTTTGCATTCTTCTCAACATTCTGCCCCGCGATGATGAAGTTTTCATGTTTTGGCAGCTGTTGTAATTTTGCTTTCACAGACGCAAGACAAATTTTTTCCCATATAAGTGACTTTTCCCATTCAGCGGTAAGTTTCAGGAAAATTCTGCTATTGTGATTTTAGATGGCATGTGTTTCAGGAGCTCTATAAAACACACACACCTAAAAAGGTTTATAGTTGAATTCTTTTCATTTTAGTCAGCCGTAGACAAGTTTTAGTCTACATTTTTAAATAATTGACTCCATTATATTTCATAAAATATAGGTTAGTTCTGAAGGCAATAGTTAGCACTTACATAAAGGGCTTTTTTTAATCTTCAGAAAGCTTGTAAACCTAAAATAATTTTTACATCCCTGTGAGGTAAGTCAGAAACTCTTGAATTCTCAGCTTTAAGAAAAAGAGACTGAGGCAGGGAAGGGGTGTTGAGCTGAAAATATCAAAGATGGATGCCTTAAAGAGACCACTGTTTTTCATTTGCCTGGGCAGAGGCCCTTCCATCTTCCCGCACAGTTCCCTGTGTGCATGAGAGGAAACATCTAGCCTTGTAATAACTGCAGAGGTTAGGGGCTGTAATTAAAACTACATAAAATTAATTGATGGACTTAGAAAGATTTATGCACCTTGAAATAAAAGTACTTTCAAGTACCTTAGATTTATATCTCTGACTTGTCAATTTTGTACGTGGGTGTGTCCGTTTTTTAAATGAGGTGAGGATGTAATTATTCAAGTGCAGAGATGCTTCAGGTCTCTCTGAACGTGTTTGTGACTGACACCCAGCGGGATACAAGTGGCCCCCTTGAACCACTCCATCCTCAGGCTCTGCCAGTGAGTCCTGATCATGGTTTTAAAAATAACTGGGTTATTTGAAAAGAACCTCTGTTCTTTACCTCGGTTCTGTCGAGCCTGGACCATGGGGATTTACTAATTGCCCTGCCACTTCCCAGTACAAGAAAGTATCGAATCTTTGTATTTATCCTTGTTTGGGGGGATTTGTCTAGCACTCAAAATAAGACTGGACTCCTAAAAAGTAGTAAAGACGTGGTGCAGGACAGATGAGGAAAGTCTCACTTGGAAAGCCTTGGAAACAGCAAAATGGGGGAGGGCTTGAGTACTGAGCCAGGGCAATGGCTAGCCAGTAGCTACCTAAGCAGATAGTATTCCCTAGCTATCCTCTGCCTTGGGTGTCATTGTTTCTGATGAACATCCTTACTCATTTTTCTAGCCAGGAGAAGTGAGGGCTTGGACTTTTAAACTTTTTTTTTTTATATATCACGGTCTCTTCAGAAAACTCCCAACATCACTCATTACCTGAACCGATGAATCTCTTTTGCTACCATAGCTTTCAAATTTCTAAAAAGAATACTTAAAACTGTCTAGCTCTTTCAAAAATACTCATTTCCTCTATCTTTCCTTATCATGAAATCAAACTCACATGTGTGTAAATGCGCCTACTTGGATCATTTCAAGATCTATATATTATCATGTTAAATGCAAGTGATTAGTAATGATGTCGAAACTTAAAAAAAAAAAAAAGATCCTTACCCTCCCCCCAATTAAGCAAACACACTTTGCAGATGGAACCAGGTGGCTCAAATGTGACTGGTATTTCCGGTGAGGCAGCGCTGGGATTGCGAGTACAGGAGCAATCATGCCTTACTAAAAGAGGAAGCTATCTTCACAGCGCCATCTGCATAATTGATCCCGTATGAAGCGAGCCCGGTAGCCCAGGAGCACTCCGGGGATCCCTTGTTTGTCTCAGCATGTTCAATGTCTGGGAGGCATTACACATCAAGTCCTGTTCATTCAGCACCCTTCCTCATGGCCTTTTCTGGGAACCCCAGGAACCTTCTCCCACTAATGATAAAATAATCAGAAGCATAAAAATGTTTCTTTTGGACAAATTTGACATGTTATAATGGTTGAGTGTTGATGGCTCAGAGTCTCCCCCTCCCGCCCTCCTCCATTGCGACCGCTTTATTTAGAGACAGCAGGCAGTGGAAGGAAGCAGACAGCTGCAGAAGTTTCCTACTAAGATGAAAGTCGCGAAATTCTTCCTAAACACGGCTTGGTTATCAATGATGAAATGGGTCTGGATTCTTGGGGCTGTGGCTCACAGAAACGCCATTGTCCCCATGCCTCGTCTGAATATTTTAAGGTCACGTTGCAATTCAAAGGCAAGCAGGTGGAAGTCTCAAAAAAATGAGATGGGGTTTGATTTAAGCTGACTATGTTATTGAGAAAACGCCACAGTGGCGGTTGGTTTTCATTTTCTGTTTAGCTATTTGTGGTAAATATATAGAAACCGGAATCTTGTCTGGCTGTAGGACCAGTCAGACACACTCGTGGGTCAAAAACCACTCTTTAGAAGCTTCTAAAAAACAAAGTGTGTGTGTGTGTGTGTGTGTGTGTGTGTGTGTGTGTGTGTGTGTGTGGCAAAGGGGGGTGGGGAGCCGGGGCAGGTATATGCTTTGGTAAAGTTCTACCAGAGACGCAAAGGTAGAAATGTCCACGAGTAAACAAAGCAATTAAGTTATTTAGAAGATAATTGTGACACATTCATTCACTGTAAGGGAAGTAACTTTGATGTACACAAAATTAAGGGACTCATCTGAAGCCTGAGAAAATTACATCCAATGTATGAAGAAAGTTCAGCCAAGCATGGGATGAAGGTGCCCAAGGGGCATTGCTCTCTGTTCCCAGATGCCTGCCTCTGAGAACAGTAGTTGGTTATTGAGGAGTGGAAAACCCTGTGGCTGAGTGGCAGCTACAAAGGCCAGATAATGAAGGACATTATCTGCAAACCAGAAGGTTTAGAATGTTTACATTTCCCCCTGGAGGATATGGAATATTGCCAAAGAAGAAGAAAAACAAATAAACCAAAGGTAAGACCCCACTTGCCATTCAGAAATGCTGCCTAAGCAGGGCAGCTTTCCCAAGGATAGGTTTACAGCAAGGAACAGTCAGGAAGCCACTTCTAACTCATTTAACAACAGGGAGAGGAGAAACAGGGTTCAGATAGAAGGTAATGGTTCACCATGAATGTGTTAAGTTTGAGAAAATTCTTGGAATATTTGCACAAAGATGCGAAAGGAAAGGGTCAAAGAAAATAGTTGTTGTGTGGATTGAGAACCTATCAGCCCAGAGATATAAGAAGATCTAAATGACTGGGGTCTATAGATGTGAGCATGGGTAAATCTCATTCACAGGGTAGAAAGTGTCAGAGTGAATTAACAAACTCTGGGCTACAGCACAGTGACAGTACATAATGAAGTGGTCTTTTCGAAGAACACAGCACACATAAGCAAATGAAACCTGAGGTGACGGATTTGTTAACTGGCATCCTTGTGGCGATCTTTAACAGGTAGCCCACGAGACTGGCTTAAGTGCTGGAGGACTGGCCTTAGAAGCATGAGGACGGGGGATCAGAACTTATATCAAAAAGTGCTGGGTATTAACACATGCAAATGCACATACATGTAACTCTGGTGCTGCAGAAACTGAGACAGGTGGATTGCTGGAACTCTTGGGCTACCCAGCCAGCCTAGCCAAGCCAGCAAGTTGTAAGCCAAGTAAGAGAGCCTGTCCCATGAAACAAGGAGACAAGAGCCTGAAGAATAAGACCTCGTGCTGACCTCTGGCCACCACATGCATGTACATATACATGCACCTGCATGCACAAAACACAACATCTCCCACGGTATAAATGTATGAACACTCGTGTTCACCAACTGTACTTCATTTAAAAAAAATACTTAAGAGCTGAGGAGAGGGCTTGGTGGGTAAAGTATTTACTACACAAGGGAGAGGACCAGAGTTTTCAAGTCCCAGCACAGCCTGTAATCTCAATATACAGAAGGCAGCAGCAGAGCATCCTAAGAGCAGAGCATCCTAAGAGCAAGTTAAGCTAGCTAAGCTAAATTCGCAAGCTATGGGATCAAATGAGAGACCCTGCCTCAATATATAAAAAGGAGCATAATCAAAGAAGAGGAGAAAATGTCAACCTCTGGCCTTCATAGACACTCATACACTTTAACCATGTGCAAGTGAACACACTCCTATGTGCATGCAAACCCCACATATATGCACGCTACATGCACACAGGCATGCACAAGACTTAAAACTGTTCCTGACAACACTATGTCCTAAATAAATGTTTGATCCTAGGTATTATCTTATTTGTATTCTTTGATGGAGCTCCCTTATAATTACAAATTCAGCTGTTTTATTAGAGGCCACCCACCATGAAGGCAGAAAGTATATTTGTTTCACTTTGTTGACAAAATTGTTTTATTTGGTATAATTTTTAATTTCCAGATAACCACAAAGATAGCCCAGATGATTATTGTCCATTTTTCTCATTTCCCTTCTGTATAAACATAACTCAGTTTCAGAACTATTAACACTGATAAATAGTGTTGGGTTTTTTGTTGTTGTTGTTGTCCTTCAGACTTCTTGTTTTGATTTGATTTTTGATAGATCATCAACACACAGCCCAGGCTTACATAACTCAATCTGACCTTCATCTCCTGATTGGTCCACCTGTCTCGACTTCTAGAACACTGGGATTACAGAGGTAAAGAGACTAGTAAACAATATTATTAACTGAACCAGAAACCTTATTTAACTATAGTTTTCCTTCAATGTGGGAAATCCCTGCCACCCAACCAAGCTTGCATTTTCTGGAAGTTTAGTTACTCAAAGTTAACAACAGCCCCAAAACATTATATAGAAAGTTCCAGAAATAGATAATTCATGAGTATCATAGTGTGTGCCTTTCTGAGTCATGTGGTGAAATCTTGTACCAGCCTGTTCTATCCTGCCCAAGGCTTGAACCATCCCTCTCTCACTGGTAGCTGTGTATGCTACTCACCCGTTGGCTACTGAGCTATCCCTTCGGCTATCACATCTGCTGCCATGGCATCATGATGTTTATTTAAGAAGAAATCTTCATTCCACCTACTGATGTTCCCAAAGCACAAAGGTACATAGAGATGCTGGTGACTCACATATTCTGAGAAAAAGCTCGAATGCACTTCTTTTATGTGGAAAAGTGAGAGGCGAATTATATCTTGAAGAATAAACCACATTCATGAAGACTTTCTTACTGTAAGTTGTTACAATTGTTCTTTTTTCTTGCACATGTATGTGTGTACAGCATACATTTATGAGCATATGCTTGTTTGCATGTATGGCGGAACACATATGTGTACTGTTTCACATATGAACGAGTACATGTGGAAGCAGTAGGGTAAAGTCAGGTGCCTTCCTGGATTGATGCCCACTTTATTTTCTACAGCAGGGTCTCTCCCTGACCCCAGAGTTTGCTGATGCAACCAGTCTAGGTAGTCTAGCATTGCCTCAGGAATGCAGTCTCCTATCTCCCACATGTGGGAGAGCTGGCAGGCAGCCATCCCCACCTAGCCTTTATGTGGGTGGTAGGGATTCAAACTCTGGCTTCCATGCTTGCACTTTATCTAAGGAGCCATCTCCCCAGCCCCACGTTATCATTGCTCTGTGGCTAGCTAGAATTCTAATCTTCTATAGTGCCTTCTTTATGAATGAAACCTTCACCATGTGCATGTGTGGCTAGGGAAGAATGCAGTATGCACAAGTTCAGCTCTATCCAGTTTCAGGCATCACTTGGAACACATCACCATGAATAAGAAGGGGAAATTGACCACCGTCCTTTGTCTGGCCGTGAGTTCAAACTTGGACCATAGATTGTATTTGATGCATGTGAGTCTTTGGTCTTTCATCAATGTTGGTTCCTTGGTTTTTTCCCTCATCTGTCACAACTCTGATACCTTCAAGGGAACTTCTTAACATCTCCATAATGGGATCCAGCTGGGGATCCCCCATAAGTAGATTGTGACTACACCTTAGGCAAGAATAACATAGAAGTGGGCTGGCAAGATGGCTCAGTGAGTAAAGGTGTTTGCTGCCAAGCATAATGACCTTGAGTTGAACCCTTAAGCTTCACACACTGGAAAGACAGGATGAACTCCCACCAGTTGCCAGTGGGCAACTTCCACGTGTGCATTGTGGTATGTGTGTGCATCATCAGTTGATGATCATCAGAACCTGTGATATGTCTGATGCCTGTGTGTCCTGCTGTTAACTGTGCTCACTTAGATCCAGTGGCTTGGGTGATTTTCTAGGTGCCTCCATAGCAAAACAGCTCATTATATTGGGTCACTATTGGGCTCATTAGGCTCTACATAATCCCTGGCATATAATAAATAAATAAAAATGAAGATAATTAAGAAAGCACTAACTAGCTTTGTTTCTCTCTAACAGTTGCAGCAGTACAGTCTACTGTCTCCTGTGGGCAGCTGTGACTTCCAGAACTCTCCAATTTTGTCCTCATATGCCACTAGGATGAATGAATGAGTGAATGAATGAATGAATGTACAGGCTTATGCTGCTTTAGTGAAGCTGAAGCCACTGTTCTTCTGTGGAGGAGACAAGATGCATCCGCATGTTTCTGGAAGTCAGATCGGATAAACACTAAATATCAAATTTTCTTTTCTTTCTCTGAAATATCTTCCTTCCATAGGAGTAAAGGCAGAATCCACATATCTGGAATTCTTCGAGGATTAAAAAAAAAGTTTACAGGCAGAACTCCTGTAGACCTTGTCAGGCTCCTGTAAATTCTTCAAGCCTTAGAAATATCCATGATAAATATTGTCCATTTCCCCATTTCCATAGTTAAGGGGAAAAAAACTAAAGTGTTCTTGCCCCCAATCCTAATTTAGTTGGTAATTAATCTGGAGTGAAAGCTAATTTCTTTGCTTACTTTGACAAATATTTTAGAACAAAGGGGTTACTTTAATTTTTTAACTGACTGGCTAATCTATTTTTGATGACACTAATCTTTTTTGGCTGGAGGCAGTGGCTGAGTCGCCTCCCCATCACCGTTGTTCAACCTAGACTCCCTGGAGCCAGAGGTTCAAGTCCCAGTCGGGTCACCCCGAGGAAGGCTGATAAATTGAGTGTCTCACGATACAGCCCTGACAGCAAGGCGATCTTTCAGTAGAACCCTTGAAAGCTTAAGGACTTTTTTTTTCTGGACATTAATGATCCCCAAATAAAAGAGGCCACAGCATTGAAAGCCCATTTCTCATGAGCCCTCTACATGAGGGTCTGGGAGAGACTGTTTATGACGGAGTGGGGGAGGTTAGACACAATGGAATGGAGGCTATTTTGAAGATCTCAAACAGGTGTAATGGGAGAGAAATCTGCTGGAAGCTGTAGCCATACACTCAGAACCAACCTGCCCACCAGCAGCAGTGAAATCCCAAGCCCTTAGATATTAAAAATTCCTTCTGAAGCAGATATCAGGATATGCTCAGAAAGCGAAATGAAAGAAATACACGCTGTGAAAACTTAGCCCCAGTAGAAACAGTAAGAGTGACCATTGTAAACTGGCTTCTGCATCTCTGTTCTTCTCTGTCACCCAGGCAAGGATGGTAAGCTGATAAATGACTGTGAAGGTGAAAACATCTCTGTGGCACTCAGTATCCCAGCTCGTGATATAGTAAGCATGGAATTACAATTTCCTGGAGATCTGTAGTAAGAAAACGAACAAGTCAGTTTCACTATTTCACCCACAAAAGCTGTATGCTTTGTATTGATCTTTATTTAACTGTATTATGCACTAAGCACCCTCACATACTTCTAAATATTAGCTGTGTCATATAATCATGGGCCTGTATATATCCACATGTGTGTGCTCCACATTTGCATGCAAATTATTTATTTAATATTCTTTAGTGTATTTTATTACTGGAAGAAATAATTTATAACCAGAAGTCTAATATACTTGTTATATTTACAGGACATGGAAAAATGGTTACTTAATTATTAAATGAATTTAACTATTCTCCCCGGGGTTCAACTCATTCATTTATTTTTCATTCAACAAATGTTAATAAATGCTTATTATGTTCAAAGTAGCATCCTGTGCACTTTATTTCTGTTCAAATTGTGTTGTGTGCGCGCGCGTACAAATGTATGTAGGCATGGCATTCATTTGTGTCTGTGTGTATGTTCACACAGGCATATATATAAACATGACTGTTCACTTGTGTCTGTGTATATTCAGTGTGTATGTGCACACAAGCATGTAAGCATGACTGTTCACAAAGAAAAGAGGTAAACCTTCTATGAATTGCCTGAGAAGAACAGCAAAAGTTACTGACAGATAAAAGAGCTACTATGACCACGATAAACAAATTAGAGATCAGTCTTCTGGTGATCCCTACACAAAATCACTGGTCATGAAGCTGTGAAAGAAAATTGCCATGCATATTCTCTCTTAACTCTGTTGCTCCGGAGCCCGTCAAAAATGTAGTAAGCTGCATTGGCAATGAAACTGTGTTTATTAAAGGCATTGGGGAGAATTTCCTGGCTGACTTGTGAAAGAATAAAACATTGTCTTCTCTACGCAAGGGCTAGATTCTTACAATTTAAGAGCTGAGAAGAACTATAAAGATCATCTAATTCATTGCCTCTTAATCTTTTAAGGGGTCATGTACCCTTTTAGAATCCAATTAAAACTATAGACTTTCCCCTTCAGAAAAAAAATTCACAAGCAAAATGTGGTATAATATTTCACAGGGTTTATAGTCTCCCTCCTTAGCTCCAGCTAAAACTCGGGGTTATGAACTCCCAGACTCATCAATATTCCCATTGTATAGATGAATAAACCAGAGCCCAGGGGTAAGGGAAGGTTATAAGCCTAATTCTGTCTCCCCCAAATTCATATATTGAAATCTTAAAGCTTAAAGTTAAGTCAAAATATAACTGTGTTTGGGGATTAGGGTCTTCAATGAAATACTTAAAAGTAAAATGAGACTGTGATAGTAGGCTTTGCTCCAATACAGCTAACGTCCAGGAAAGGAGGAGATATTTGGCCAAAATTTTACACAGACCATGTGAAGACAGCCACAGGCAAGGCAAGAGCAGTGACCTCCAAAACACTCTGACCTTATATTTCCAGCCTCCCAAACAGAGAAAATATATTTTAGTTGCTTAAGAAATGCAGACTGTGTTGAATTGTTATGGAATGCCTTGCAACCCAAAGAAAGAAATGATTAACAATTTATTTAATGAACTGAATGGTGCCTTGAATGGTGTCCCTCTCTCCAGCATCCTTCAAGACCGAGAACCCAACTTTTTTCTTTCCTTTATCCTTCCTTCCTTTCTTCTTTCCTATTCTCTCTTTTTTTTTTTTTTTTTTTTTTTGATGTTTAGACAGGGTCTTTCTACATAGTTCTGTCACTATGTAGACCATACTGGCCTCAAACCCACAAAGATCTCCATGCCTCTGCCTCACAAGTGCTAAGATTAAATGCACGCTTGCCCAGTTCCCAGTTCTCTTTCAAGTTTTGTGTGTGTGCACGAGTGTGCGTGTGAGTGTGTGTTAATGAAAAATAGCAAAGCAGACTTTCTGGTTATCTAACTTTGCCTTTCTTCCACATATCTATAATGCCCCTCAATTACAAAATCAGAACCTTAAAACATGTCCTATCTAATCTTCTAAACACTTGTAAACAACACAGAGGAAGGAGTCATGCCCATGATTGTTAGGAATGACATAATAAAAATTTATTTTCTAGATGTAAAGTCTCTTCAATATTTGTTACTGGAGAATCTCCTCCTAGCCAGCGCCTAGATAAATACTTACAATTCTAAGATACCTCAGAATAAGTCACTTTTCACTAAAGCTCAGAACAAGCCATCATAATTAACAAGAATCACACTGAGGCTAAAAATGCATACAGACACTTCTGGTCTCACAGATGATGTCACACTGGTTTAATGGGTAAAAAGCCGGGTTCTAAAGGGAGAATATCTGACTCTGAATCTTTGTTCCTCTGTTGTTTCATTACCTTGGATAGATTTTTCTAACTTCTCTAATTTCAAAGTCCTCCTTAATATAGGGATCATAGCAGAGCTATCACTGACAGTTATTTTGAGGGTTAAAAGAAATAATATATACTATATGTTTAACACTGTGTCCTTAAAGTAAACATCTAATATGAAAAATATGCTTATGTATAAAAACCTAAAATTTTAGCAAATCCCTAAAACTATAAAGCTTCTGAGGAGACACAAACAAACTCAAAACCCTGTGACTTAGCATTGCACAAAGCCTTTTAGACAATACACAGAAAATGTAAGCCTTGCCGGGTGGTGGTGGCGCACGCCTTTAATCCCAGCACTTGGAGGCAGAGGCAGGTGGATTTCTGAGTTCGAGGCCAGCCTGGTCTACAGAGTGAGTTCCAGGACAGCCAGGGCTACACAGAGAAACCCTGTCTCAAAAAAACAAAACAAGAAAGAAAGAAAGAAAGAAAGAAAGAAAGAAAGAAAGAAAGAAAGAAAGAAAGAAAGAAAATGTAAGCCTTAGCAGAAAAAGAGATTAGTTAGATATCCATGAAACTAAAAGCTGATGTCCCTTTTTAATTGCTGTGGAAGCCAGAGGACAAATTGTGCAGAGTTGGTTCTCTCCTTCTGAGGGGCACTGACACTCAAGTCACCAGGCTTGGCAGCAAGCACCTTTATTTATCTTGCAGGCCCAAACATCAGCTCTTTAAAAGACACTGTCATACAGTTAGTATGCTACCTGGTATATCTTTATCATAGTATCTCAAGCTGAACAAGACTGTGCTCTTGGGCACTGTGGCCCAAACCAATGCAAAGACTACCAGGCAGGTTCATGAATGTCCTCAACAGGACTCTTCTGAGTTATCTTGTTCCATCAAGATGATCAACCAAAATCAGGCTGTCACTTGAACCCCTTTTCCTGTTGAGTCCAGCCATTGTGTTAGGGAACCATTACTTAAAATGTATCCTCTGAACATGACCACTTCCAACTCCCTTTACAGAGTCCATCCCACATCAGGCCAAATTGTCTATCTCTCGTTTTGCTGCTCTGCAGCCATTTCCAAGGGCTCTGCCTCTTTGATTTTGTGTCAGGGATGATATTTGTCTTTCTCTTATACCATTCACAGCCTTTCCATCCTCGGAACCCTTCGTGGTTTCCTGAGATCTTCCTCAAACTCAGAACAGATTCTGGCATCTACAATTTGGTTTTTTGTAGCCTTATATGACCCAGGCTGTCTCCCAGACTTCACGCTGATACTCAACAGGCTCCTGCAATGTGGACTGCCTGGCTCCTCTATAGATATACTGAGCCTGTCCTTCCCTCAGAAGAATTCCTATGTTTTCTGCTCCCCAGATTTTGGCCTGGACACTTCCCTGCCACCCTTCATGTCTCCATTTCACCTGTTCAAGTGGCCTATTCTAAACATTCCTTTTAAAAGTGTTCGGAGTCAAACAAAGTCTGTTCCTTTGTCTCACCTTCATTTCTTCATAGCCATCTGTAGCTGAAAGCAGGTGTCTATTCACTCGTTTCTGGTTGGGTTCATTTTGTTACCTGTGCCTAAATGTAAGTTCCATATGTGCAGGGTTTAATGTATTCTGTCTAGTGTTGTATTTGGAACACCTGTGATGGGCACATGTAAAGGTTTGTTGTATAAGTAACACAATGAATGGTGTATAGGATCTAAGGGAAACAGATGTTCCAAGGATTGGCAAAGTGCTTCCTCTGGCCATCTCTTGCTCTTCCATCCTGCTCCTCACTGTTCCTGTCCATTTCAACTATCTATCCTTTAGATACCAGCTCAAACCCTTCCTTCTAGAGATCTGACCCCTGGTGTTAAAAAATAAACCAGCCCCACCCGTCCCTATCTTAAAATTCTGTGGATCTGTCCTTTATTCAGAGGCTGATGCTTATAATGCAATTCACTCGAGATACTTAATTTAAAATCTACCTCTTCTTTGAAAGCACCATGAACCTAAGAAGATTGTGTACTGTGTCATTGTCCCCAGCATCTAAAGAGCGTGGCTGGCTATACTGGTTTGAGATGTCCTCCATGTTCTCAGTCATTTGAACACTTGGCTCTCAGTGGCATTCTTTGGTGGGTCTTTGGGGTGTGTATCCTTGTTGGAAAATAGTGTTAGTGACTGGATGAATTTAGATGTTTCAAAACTTCCTGCCTCCCCAGTACACTCTCTCTGCTTTTTCCTGTTTTTTTTTTTTTTTTTTTTTTTTTTTTTTGGCTTGAGATGTGCAACCTCAGCTCTCAACTTCCAGCTCCAATCACCATGCTTGCTGACACTCTTCCTCAGGGTGGTAACACACCCTGCCACATAAGTGCCACATCAATTCCTCCTTCTATAAATTGCCTTGGTCAGTGGTGTTTCATCACAGCAATAGAAAAAGAACTAATACACTGGTATGTACTGTTATTATTTTTTTTACCTTTATCTACCATTTAGTTCATGCCCTTGTAGTGAATGAAGATCAGAGATCAATTTGAAGAAGTAGATTCTCTCTTTCCATCATGTGCATTCCAGCAACCCAACTCAGGGCATCAGGTTTGACAGCCGGCATCCACAGCCACTCAGCCATTCTGCCTGCTCCCATGTTATTCAGTTCTTTTCTTTTTATAAATAATTAAGTGATTTAAAAAAAGAGATATCCCCCCCCAAAATATATAGTGAATGTGGAGCAGGTTTACAGAATAGTGAATGGAGAAGTTGTGTAGTTAAATCCACAGACACACAAAGAGAGTTAGGTATAGCTATAGTACACATTTTGATTATGAGCTTCAAAGAGGAGCGGAGCTATTTAGATCGGATACATTCTAAACACATTTGCGTGTAAATTCTCAGACACTACACTGTAATGCCACCACATAGACACAGCTCCTCAAGCCACACTTTCTCAATCTGTTTCCCTATGAAGGCTTGCATACAGGGACCCCCTTTTCACCTATAGGTGTTTTGTACCGTATTGAGTTTGTTTCTCCTTATGAAAATGAGTAGACTATATAAAGAACAACACAGAAATCTTTTGTACACCGTTATGCTCCAGGGCCTGCTCTATGAGAGACACTAGGTGCAGAAGCTTCTTCCATTCTCAGAGATCTTGTCGGGCAACGCTGTCATTACACTGCTTGTTCCAACTGTCAACTGGGCAAACCTACGCTTCCCAGGGAAGAGACTTAATGAGGAATTACTTAGATTAGGTTGGCCTGTGGATGGGGGGATGAGGGTGCAAAGACCTATCCTGAATATTAGTGGTACCATTTTATGAGCTAGGCCCTGGACTGTATAAGAGTAATTGAAGCTAACTAGTTACTAACAGAAAGCAAACAAGCATACTCTCCCTCCCCATCCCCAGACTGTGGATGGGGTCTGAGTAGTGACCAGTTCCTGTATGTTCCTTTCTTAGCTTCCCATCAATAAATAATGGTAACCGAGGATTGTAGGCCTAGTAAACCATTCCCACCAGGGCACTTTACATTTTAGTCCAGCGGCAGAAATGGAACCAACACAGTCTGTTTCAAGGTATTAAGCGAAGGTATGACAACATCTATCTTCAAGACTAGAACTCAGCAGAGAGAAGGGAGCAGGTGCAAATCACAGATGAGTGAGAGAAACTAGAGGGACACTTTCCAAGAACCCAGTGCTTGCAGATACCTCTACACACATATGCATAATCTAGGGCACCAAAGCACTGAGATTCAAACATAGCCTTTCCTTAATTAAGACGCCATGCTAGAATTGAGTTCTTTTAATGAAATACATGTTCGATGATATGGCACAGCTAGGCAGCAATATATATATATATATATATATATATATATATATATATATATATACCCTTGGGAATTGGCAGGCTTTCTAGAGTTATTTGGCAATATTTATAGTGAACCTCAAAAATATTCCTGTCTTATATCACAGTCACTTTAAAAAAGCGTTTTGAGGAAATTTTCAAATTTATAGACAAGATTTTAGTAAAAGAAAATTAGTCGTTTCAAAAAACTTGCAATTGTCAAAGATTGCAACTTGCCTTACCTAAATGTCTAGTATCAGAATAAAACAGCAAAACTCATGACGTATCAGGTTCAGTTGCTTCAAAGCTATTATAAATCATAACTTTACTGAATAGTTGACCACAGGAGGGAAGAGAGTGGAGTTAAGAAGGCAGGGGAGGGCAAGATGATACAGTTGTAAATCAGAAAGGAGGATGCACAAAGAGAAAGATCCAAAAACAAAAGCTATTTGAAGAATGTCACGATGCAGCTTATAGTTTACATGCTGATAAAAAGGTTTACTAGTATAGAGAATTTCCAAAGTTATAATATTGAGGGGAGGATGATATTCTTTTAAAATGTCTTACACATTATAGTACCCATTTCTTTTGAAAAAAATGTGTCTTTTAATGTTTATTATTTTTAAATTATGTGTATTGGGAGCAGGGGTGTGCACATGAACTTCAGAGGCCAGAGGAGTTGGATCATCCCCTAGAGGTGGAGTCACAGCAGTTATAAGGTACCTGATGTAGGTACTGGGAACCAAACTTGGACAAAAGCAGTACCACTCCTAACCATTGAGCCATCTTTCCGCCTCTTGTTTGTTTTACGGTATTTATTTTTGCTGTATTAGGTATCAAACCTCAGGTCTCCCATATGCCCTAAATGAGTATTCTATCCCCCAAGTTTAATTCTTAACATCAAATAGTGACTTCAGACAACTACTACAATTATTAATGTATGTGTTGTCATATCTTATTGCCCTACACAAGCCAACAAAGTAATCTTTTTTTGTACCTCACTTGCTTGTGGTAAGGGGGGATTGCACAAAACTGTTAAGCCAATCACAATGACTTCTTGGCTGGAAGATGAGGACCAAGTCTCCTTCTCACGGCTGCGTTTCCCTCTCCTTCCTTTCTTTTCCTTACACTCACATTTCCATTCCTTCCCATTCCTGGTGCTGGTCTTTTTTTAAAATCATAATTCTTATTGATTCTTCGGCAATTTCACATCATGCACCCCAATCCCACTCACTTGTCACTCCTTCCATAGCTGCTGTCTACCCCTGTGGACCTCCCCGCAAAAGAAAGCAGCCCACCAACTACTCTGGGCAACAAGACACTCTCTTTCTACTGCAGGTTTCTCTCATATCCGTCATAGCTGTAGTGTCCCCCGTTCTCCTGGGTATGTAGCATTCCACTCCTCAGTTTTTCCTGCCTCTCCTGCACATATCTGTTTATCATAGAAGCATTGGAAGCTGCAGTGTGTCACACAGCATACCCTTTTGTCCTCTGGCTTCTACTACAATAGCAATATTGGACCTCACCTAGATTTCTCTTCAATATCCTGCTGTTGCCCTGTGTCGTGGAGATTCCACAGCTTTAGTTCTGCAAGACTGGCCCCTTCACAGGCCCCAGAAGCTCATAGATGGGTATGTGTTGAGGTAGACCAACTCAAAGGCCTGGATCTGGGCCTGGAGTGGGGTGTAGTTGAGTTGGGCAGCCCACTAGCTCTCCCTTGCCCATGTCACCACCACCAGAGGTAAGCAAGGGTCAGGGCCAACTCTCTTGTGCTCGTGCTACCAGAGTCAACTCTTCCTCTCTGCCCAGGCAAGGGGTGGTGCCAGCTTATCAGCATGAACAGTCACCACTGAGGCCATCTTGCACTAGTCTGTGAGGGGTGGGTCTAGCTCAACAGGGCCCTTGGACATTAACATGGCTTCAGATCTCAGCTCAGATCATGGATGTCTACAGATAGTAACAAGGGCCACAACATCAACTTAGACCCCAGCTGTTGTAGGGCCACAGGCCCAGACATGACCCTTGGTGGCAGCACAAGCCCAGACATCACCATGACTTCAGGTGACAGTGTAGGCCTCTCACTTCAGGTTGTTCCTCACAGCCATTGAATTTCCGTATCTCTCTTGATAGCTTCTCTTTCTTTCCCATCTCCCTACCACAGTCTTGCTCATAATAGTACTATCCATCCAGGCAGGCCTCTCCTGCAATGCCTTTTTAATCACCAACTTCTATTAACATTACTTCAAAATAAGTATGCAGATATCTCCCAATTTTACCTATAAGCTTCAGGCACTAAAACTCCTATGGCATCTTCCTCTTGGTCATAATTAAAACTTGTTCCATTTTTAAAATTAACTTCTATTTATTTTTGTATCCTCTGACATTCTTCTATTCTTTATATTTAATAGTGTTTCCAGCCTTTCTCATGCCCTACTACCCTGCCTCATCTCCCATGCCTCTCCCGCTGACATGCTTTCTTCCTCTCAATGAGTCCAGCTCATCTTTCCATCTCTTTACTTGTGTCTGACCCACTGAGTTTAATTAGAGTTACTTGTGTGACCATAGGTAGGATGTGATTTACTGGGGTAATATATCCATAAACTACACCACTGAAGAAAGTGACACTCCTCCACAAGCCATCAGTAGTCCTTGAGAAGAGTGAGCCCTTCCCCTTTCCTGCTAAAAAGCTGATAGACCCAATCTTTTGCAGGTCTTATTCAGAGAGTAGCAGCTGCACTGAGTGCACCAGCCTTGTACTCAGAAGAAGCTGTTTCTATCTAGTCTCCCCAACCTCTGGCCCTTACAATCTTTCTGTGATGGTTCATGAACCTTCGGTTAGATGGCTATATAGATTCTCCACTTAGGGCTGAGCACTCCAAAGTCACTCGTTCTCTACATCGTAATACTTTCTTGGCCAAACCACTTTCCTGCAAATTTCATGAAGATTTCTATTTCCTTTACAGCAGAGTCAAATTCTACTGTGTGTATGTACCACATTTTTGTTATCCGTTCATCCGTTGATGAGTATCTCCTCAGGTTCTGGTTCCTTGTGCTTTGAACATGCCAATCATAAGCATGGATGTGCCTGTATCTCTGTAGGATGCAGGGTCCTTCCCCATGGGCTTTCATTAAGCATCAAAGTGTAGCTAGTGGGACCACTTTGAGCCACTTTTCTCTCTTACCTTTGGCACTTCATGTTTTTATTGATTCCTACCTTGCTAACTTCCTCTTTAGGCAATACCAAGATGGCTCCCCATGGCCCTAGCCTCAATGTTCTTCTATTGAATGTCCCCAAGTGTTTGATTTTCTTGTCCTCCTAATTAGCATTTATATTCAGACTTCTAGTCTCACTTCTTGCATTTAAGAGCTGACTTACACACCACCCTCTCTGCCATCTTTTAGATCTTGCTTGGCAGTCTTGCTCTACACCCTGACATAATCAGAGTTTTCTTTTAAAAGAACAGTATGATACCCATCTCGTTATGTTGCTAGTTGCATGTATTCAAACCGTGTATTGTGATTCAGAATGACTTTTATGCAAATCTAAGCATGACCCCTGGCAAATAGTAATCCTAAAAGAGGCTACAACTTTCCAAGACCCACACTTTGGCAAAATTAACTGAGATGATAGTGTTTTCCAAAATCTTCAGAAATTAGTTCTTCATTCTTAATGAAGAACCCAAATTACCAGCAATTACTGAAATAATCTAAGAAGCAGGAGACAAAGTTCCATCATGTATGAACACTGTGGTACACCAATGGCTACGACTGACGCTACCAAATTGTGCAACATGATGACCAAAATTCCTTAGATGTTTTTCTTTAGAAGGATTTAACAGAAACAGCACATTTCAGACTGTTCTAATCAATGGTGGTTTAAAGTTCTGAGTATGACACTGCTGTTCGGGCCATTTCTTGAGCATGGGATTCCCAGTGGTAACACTTGGGAATCTTCTGGAACCTCCTGGATTATTTATCTCTTGTTCTCAAGGTTAATTCACATGAAACATTTTCTCTTGTTAAATGCCAATTCTGCCCTAAGGTATGAATGTCTAATCCTCATGAAGGGAGTGGGAACTACATGTGTGCAGTGGGCACAGTCCCTTAACTAATTAGTGGTGCAAGGATGTTAATAAGAGAGTGATTTATATAATACCAAGGACCTGCCAAATACAGTAAAATCTAATTTAGACCAACTGCTAGCAAGGCAGACAGAACTGGGGGGGTGGGGGGGTGGGGGGGTGGGGGGCAGGGGGCGGGGACTAAGAATTATAAGATGTTGTTAAAGAAAGTATATTGTAGCTTTTCAATGCATATGGTACTTCCCGAGCTTAAATGGAGTGGAGAATATAAGCAGTTGCCAGGTAGGAAAGCATCAGAAACATCTTTAAAATAAATAAGCTACACAGGGGATGATTATCCTTGTCTAACATCACCAACATAAATTGCCCTGAGAGTGAGACTTTTCTGTGTGAGTATGATGCTGTTCTGTGCTACATCCTGCTAAAGCTTGGCACTTGATGTTCTTTAAAGTCTCAGGCTTTCTGTGCTTGATCCTCAGCCTGTGACACTTTGGAGTGAAACCGTAGAAAGTGGGTGATGATAGAGGAAGGGTTTTATAATAGAATGATTCAGTGATGCAATGTGGACTATGCCCCCTTCTGGTCTCTTTCTTTCCTCTTGATGTCACATATGCTCCCAATTATGATGTAACTCACCAACTCAGGCTCAGAGCCACAGGGAGCAGGAACTTCTGACATCACAAACCCAGTTAAACCTTTCCTCTTTATAAGTTGTCTATTGCAAGCATTTTGTCACAGTAGCTGACAAACATGCATATTTTATTCCTGCAGAAGTCATGTATTGGTTTTGTATAAGCAGTTCTACTTTGTGAGGAGGGCAGGAGGCGCGTCTAGCTTACTTAGTGGAATCAGACTGCTCCTATGTGCAGAATGCACTTGTTCCCTGACATTTTACAGACAGCCTATTTTTCACAAAGTACTGTGTTCAAGTCTTTAAGGACTATCATACCAAATAAGAAATAAAAAAATAAAAATTAGAAAGCCTCAAATCCTGATTTGATATCATGTATCCGAGGATGTCATCAGATACTTTAAATAGACAGAGGTGCTTACATCTTATTTTATTTCTACAAGTAAGTGCAAATTAACTATTTCCCCAGTCTCACCATCTTCTTGGCCTAGGCAAGTCCCTCTTGTCTTTCTTTATACTTATGCTCCATTTTATCTGTGAATCCCTCTCCTGTCCTGCCATCCCCAACAGATAAGTAATATAATAATACATCTGCTGCAGATTGTAGTCTATTGCATGTGGTTGTATAGTATTGATTTGATTCAGACAGCACATGCTGCACACCTCACTTGAGTTTTGACTCTACTTGACTCTCGTTTTAGAAACCTTTTCCAGGTCCTATGTGTCTTTGCTTCTCTGTTTCTTTGGTTACCTAAAACTCCAAAGGATGAGCCTAGAATGGTTTATACATCCTTCAGCCAAGCCAGCGTCCTCCCACTCTCCACCACTATAAGGCATGCCCATTCTGTTAGGAATCTGAGTAAGATTTTTCCTATATACCTAGGATGCACTTGTACAGTTATGGGGAATATATATACACAAGTAAACCAAGAACCTCGGAGCAAAGTACAGTCTCCTACATTTCCATGGTCCCTACTAATGATTCCCACTATTCAACTGATTATTGTGTGTATGGTGGGTAGGAATACTTTCCTATTAGTGAATCTTAAGGTATGCTTCTAGGCCTTCTGGCTCTTGTTTGGTTGTTTTCTACACCAAAATTTGTACATAGGCCTTTCCAATGCTAGGTGGCCTCCTAGGCTTTTGAAACTTTGCACACTGATGGTTTATATCCTTTACCTATATTGGTATTCCTGGTCCTAAATTTGCATAAATTTGTATGTATATATTGTTACTAGTTTTGCTATTGAGAATATCCGTGTTCCATGAAATGTCATTGGTGTGTGTGTATGAATACATGAAGAGACAGACAAAGTGAGATTCTATGTCATTCTGTCAGTCAAAATAACATTTCTCCCTGATCTTTATCCAGTTCCTTGAACATCACCAAATCCTCCTTCAGGTTACTTGCCATCCAGTGGCCAGTGGTTTTAGTTAAGTCCTGGCTTGTGGGCTTCAAAGCTTCTTACATGTTCCCATATTCCAATTTCTCCCCTTTAATTCTGTAGCTCTTTCCCAGGCCACACTCTAGTCTCCATTCTTTTGTTCAGCAAGGTGGTGATGTTATACCTGCCGCTCCCTTCAGCCATTGCCCGAGTGAAGCAGCACTGTCAACCCCCAAAATTTCAGACACTCGTAATTCTTATCCCTTTCAGTCACAATATTAGAAATTAAACTCTCCACTGGTTTCTGGCTGCTCTTAAACAGTTTTAGTGCCCTGCAATTGTTTCTTAAATATGGAATTTTATAGTTCACTCCAACAGAGGTTAATATAAACGTATTGCTCTTCCAACATTACCAGAAGTTGGCTATAAATTATGTGTGTAGAAATTTTAAAGCTGACTTGAAGAAATAATTCTACACATCTGAAATATTATTTTTTACCTCATTTAAATCAAAGATTTATTTTCACTTGTGTGTGTGTGTGTGTGTGTGTGTGTGTGTGTGTGTGTGTGTGTGTGTGATATGTGTATGAGGGCACCCTTGAATCCCAGAAGAGGGTATTGGATACCCTGGAGCTGGACTTGTAGGTGGTTGTAGCCATCAGACATGAGTTCTAAGACCCAAACTCAGATCCTCTGGAAAGACAACAGTACTCTTAACTATTGGACCATCTCTCCATCAAGTTGACTTGATTTTTGAGTGTCAGTTGTTCTGGATATAAAATTCTAGCATGGCAGGAGTATTTTAACCCACTCTTCAGTTATGCATAACTGGTATTTCACCTTTATATCATTTTTATTGTGCCCCATGTTAAACAAAATACCTTACCGTTGTTCCCCATATTCATTTTCTCCCCTTGGCAGATGCTTTTAATTATGAGATCCCAGCAGTTGGACTATGACGTTCTAAGACATCATCTCAGTTTATTCCCTTTGCTTCGATTCAGTCAGCATTTTGGAGACTCGAACTAATTTTTTTTTCATTAAATTACAAAGACTTGGTTGTTTCTTTAAAAATGTGCTTTATTTTCCATTCTAAATGTTTTCTAAAGGCTCTGATCACATTCACTGTATGTAGTGTCTCGCACTTTTCTAAGTTTTTGTTATCTGGAACTATTTTTGTTGTTTCTCTGGGCATGCTTCCATTTGCATTTTTTTAACCTTCATAATCATTGATCTTTTTGGCCAT
The DNA here is from genome assembly GCF_011762505.2 of Arvicanthis niloticus. Classification (NCBI taxonomy): domain Eukaryota; kingdom Metazoa; phylum Chordata; class Mammalia; order Rodentia; family Muridae; genus Arvicanthis; species Arvicanthis niloticus. Next base: position 38,154,221 of record NC_047666.1, read on the forward strand.
AGTATTTGATATGCCATTATGGTTACCTGTGAATAAAAGCATAGCTTTGAGACAGGATAACTAAGTAATACAAGCTGAACTTAAACAATCCTCCTGCCTCCTCCTCCTCCTCTAACTGTCATGACTGGCTGCCCTGCCATGTCTGGCACGTCAGAGGATTGTTCATTTCCATTGCTGTACCCATATCTATGAATCCTTCTTTTTTTGGTTTTCTTTCTCTGCCAAAATCCCTTATTGTTCTCCCATTTTGTCCACAGTTTCTTTTAAATATGTATGTAGAGCTATTTTGAAATCTTTCTCTGACAATTTCACCATTTGGGTAATTTCTAGATTTTTTCCCCTCGTTACAGATAATGCTTCCCTGTCTGCCCTACCTAGTAATATTCATTTTGTGTAGTGTGCATGCATGTGGTACTTGCCTAATGACTCAGCAGCACCCCAGGTAGATGCTAGGAGCAGATTCTCTGTCCAGCTGCTCCTCGTGAAGCTCTTTGATCCTGTATGCACAATGGTTTCACTTGTATTGTTTTGGTTTTGGTTTGTTTTGGTTTTTCATTTCTAAAAGGTTTATGGAGACATAATCTAATTGTACACTAAAGAGAATTTGTACTTTTAATGTTCTGATGGTTGGACTTTCCAATGATTAGTCAAGGTAGGTGAATTTATTACTTAATTTTGACCTGTGATGAGTTTATGAGAATAATCCTAATATAAGTCAGGCTGAGTTCCTGCACTTCAAAAAACCCAAACATTAATTTCTATCACCTCAGTTCAACACAATAGTTATATTCTTTTGAGATTTTTCATTATGTCGTCTTCCTTGACTCTATCATAATCTAAAGTGATTATAAAATAAATCTTCTGATTAGCACATAGTTATAGAGTTTCTAGCTCAAGATCAGTTGACACCTTGCTTTGGGCTTCTGGTAGGGGTGTAGGAGACAACAGGGCTAGACAACAAAAGTACTCATCCAATGTCCAGGAAACTAGAGAGGAAAGAATTTGAGTCACATGATTCCCTTGAGGGATGCTCCAGGGTGTCCCCATGATCTCTCACAAGTCCATTCCTCCTAAATGTCCCACTCCTTCACAATAGCATTACTGGTAGGTAGCATAGATCATAATTTTTGATGCATTTATCAAAATAAAATATGAACTTAATAATATTTTGGATGAAAAATTAGCATTTGAGGTATAACCAGTGGATCCAGAGAGATGGCTCAGAGGATAAGACCACTTACTTTCCTTGCAAAGGACTTGCATTTGGTTCCCTATACCCACATGGTAGCTCATAACTGCCTGTAACTCCAGTTCTAGAGAATCTGACCCTCTCTTCTGACTTACACACACACTGAACAAATGCAGTTTACAGGCATACACTCAGGGAAAGCACCTATACTCATAAAATAAATTTACCTGAAACCAGGAAATATCAACCAAGAAAGCTCCCCCATAAGACTGGCTTGTGAGCCAGCTTGTGAGGCATTTTCTTTTCTTTTCTTTTCTTTTTTTAAATTGGATATTTTATTTACATTTCAGATGCCAACCCCTTTCCCAATCCCCCCCCCCCCAGAAAACCCCTATCCCATGCCCCCTTTTTCCTTTTGCTTTTCTACACTTTTAAAAAATGTTAATCAAAGGCTTTATAAGTTTGGTAATGCTCAATCAGAAGTTTAACCTAATACCCAGCCTAGATATATCAATGATCTTTGACTGGTGAAGACACGTGAACAACTGCCTCCATATCCCCCCTCTCTTCCTCTCTCTTTCTCTCTCTCATCACCTAGCTTCTCCTCTCCTTTTTCTCCTCCTTTCCTTACTCCTTCTCTTCCTCTCGGTACCCCTCTCACTTTAGCTCCTCCTACATATCACCCTTCCTGTTAAAATAAAACTTTTCTCTCAAAATACAATTAGAGCATAATTATGCCAATTTGCACCAGTGAGGTACAAGATAGTCCTAATACCCAGTCCATCGTTTTGTTGACTAACCAGAACCTCTGTCATCTCTCCTAAATAAAACACTTAGTTCTGGTCCTGGCTTTTTTCTTGGCTTTAGAATGAATGTCAGCTGAAAACCATCCACTCAAATCTTTTCTCTCAAAGTAAATAGCCAGGATTGGCTATGGGACTATAAGTTTTCAACCTGTCAGAAATCCAGAGTGAGTGAGTTAACTAAAATTATGGGAAGCACAAAGCATAGCTTCTAAAACTTAGCCAATTTATAGAGACCTCTGAACACCTGGACACTCCCTATACTATAAAACTTTGGAGCATCTGATCTTCAGCCTTCTGGCCCAGGATCATCTGACAGACCTTAGTGCTGCAGAATTATTAAGGGCTGATTACTCTGTCTAGGCAGATATAATCAGTCGACTATTCTGCAAGAGTGTCCTTTTCTGGACAGTAATTTGTCTGTAGATGAAAAGAGGCAATTCTTGCCTAGTGGCTGTCTCACCACAACTGGAGTAACTCCAAAGATGCTCAATTTCTTCTTAGAATCCAATACAGGAAGCTATCAGGAGAAGGTCTTTAGTGCCAGGTCTCTAATCAAAATGAACATTAATACAGAAATGTTTTTCACGTCAATTCTGTGGACTTCTGATGTTTTGAAAACCAACTATCCATGTAAGGTAGTGAGGCATTTTCTTGATTGATGATCAGTGTGGAAGGTCCCTAGGCCAGGAGGCAGGGGTACAGGTCTTTAGTGCCAGTACTTAGGAGACAGAGGCAGACAGATCCCCAAATTTGAGGCCAAGCTGGTGCATAGCATGAGTTCCATGCCAAGCACAGCTACACAGAGAAACCTAACTCAAAAAAAAAAAAAAAAAAAAAGGAAAGAAAAAAAAATAAGAGAATTGAAGTGAGGAGAGGAGTGGAGAGGAGAGGCGAGGTGCGGGGAGGAGAGGGGAGGAGAAGAGAAGAGAAGAGAAGAGAAGAGAAGAGAAGAGAAGAGAAGAGAAGAGAAGAGAAGAGAAGAGAAGAGAAGACATCTCAGATCACATTAATGATGTCAACCGGAGGCAGGGAGTCCTGAGGTATATGAGAAAGCAGGCTGAGCAAGCCATGAGCAAGCTAGTAAGCAGAACTCCTCCACAGTCTTTCTTTAGTTGTTGTTTCCAGGTTCCTGCCCTCACTTCCCTCAGTGATAGATTGTGACCTGACAATTGTAAGCTGAAATGAATTTCCCCCATCCAAGTTGCTTTTGGTCATGGTGTTTTATCACAGCAATTGAAACCTAACTAAGACAGACTGTATCACCCTCCTTCGCTTCAATGTAAGTGGACCTGAAGCTTTGCATCTGAAGCTTTGCAGTACTTCAAAGTCCCCTGGGAGAGCACTTAAAAATAGCGGGGCAGTGGGTCGGGGTGTCTCATCTCCAGAGTCATGAAACCATTTTGGCTGTGGCCTCAAGAATTGCTTAACAAGCCCAGTGGTAATGCTTGGCTATGCAGTTCAGAAGAGCCCAGGATGGAATCCACTGATCCATGTGACATCCTCAGACTCAACACTTGAGACACAGCTCCCCACACCTGGCATTCTTATTCTTTATTTGGGTGTCTGTTTACCAACCGCTTGTCTTTATGATTTCTGGACTCTGGTCAGGTTCCTTGAATCTATTTGTAACACTCTCTCCAGACCTCTAAATGTTCTAGTGATCCAAAGCAGTTAATGCCCTTCCCACTTCTTAATTTAATTTTAGGGACCATGTAAGCCACAGTACAAAATCTGTTATTATATCAATTCATTTACCAGGGTTTTGAAAGTGCTAAAGTAATTTATCATAAAACCATGTCACATGAATAAGAAGAAAAAAAGTTCTCTGTAGCTCCTGATTTCATTTTAAACAGTATTTCTTTCCTCCTAACATTCCCTACCCATAGCAAACATTGGTTACAGCTTCCATGGGCGGGCGGGGTGGAGTGCGGTGGGGTGGGGAGGGCGTCAGTAATCAGTTTGTCCTGTGGGGTTCTCTTAACCAAAATTTTGTGTCTCATTTGGTGTATTGGGTTTTTTGGTAGCCCCAAACTTGGCTCCAAAGAATCACATACTGCTGTGGTACAGATTAGATGGATAGTTGACTAAGGAGCAAAATATTACTTTCTGTGTACGTATATAATTACTTCCCATTTTTCTGGTGAGCTAGGATGAGGTCTGCCTAAGAAGGCTGTTGTGATAACACTCCGAACAGATTACAGACTCTGTATGGATGACCTAAGACATAAAGTTTTTTCTTTCCTCTGATATCATTCCCCAAGATAAGAGGAAGCTTCCGAACTTATAGTGAACTCTCAGTCATTTCACACTAACTGGGGCAGAGGTTAAAGCATATGTTCTAACATAATATACATGGAATCATTTGATTAGAAGTTGTGTGTGTGTGTGTGTGTGTGTGTGTGTGTTTATGTGTATGATGTGCTACTTTTGTTTCTAATCTATGAATCTAAAAAAAAACAAAATAAGATTCTTGAAACACAAAGAGATATCCAGTCAAGCTAGACCAATATAAGCAACAATGAAAGTATTTTGAAGAAAGTAAGATTTCTTTAAGGACAGAAAGAGCAATGCCTCTAGAAGAGGCTAAAAAAAAAAAAAAAAAAAATTAATGTTTACCAGCAGCCCAGGCAGCCTCCTCCCCTTCTCCTTTTCTCCTCGTGAAACTTTTCTTAGTCACAGCAGCTTTCTCAACTTCTCAGCATATGAAAAGAGAAAGGCAGACTACAGCTCTGCAGCTGCATCAGCAGCCTAGACTAGATGGTCATTTGCTCCCCAGACCCACTATGAACCCTAACAGAATAACTTAATGGGTTCCCCTTAGAAGAAGCCTCCAAGGGATTGTACTGTATCTATGATGGTCAGAAGCCTACCTTCTTGGGGGAAAGTTTCTTTTAAAATGGTCATCGTGATGAGATAGAAAGAAGATTTGGTTGGTAGAGTGATTTCTCTGTAAGCTCGTGGACCTATGCTTAGAATCTCTGTATCCATGTAAATGCTAGACATGACAGCAGCATGCCTTCGATCCTTAAGGACCTTCCTACTATAGGCAAGGGTGACAGTGAGGCTCTCTGGACAGTCTCCAGTCATATCATGAGCTTCAGGACCAATGACAAACTATACCTCAAAACATAAGGTAGAAAGTTACTGAGGAAGACACTCAATTTTGACACTTGGACTCCACTTGCACATACATGAAGACACATACACACAAGGTTGTCATTATGGATCAGAGAAAGATGCAGAATGCCTACGTTTCAACAAATTGTCTTTTTAAAATAGAGTGGTTCATTTTAGCAATCCCACGTTGGTGTCAAGAAAACGTTTAGAGACACATATGGTAGAAAAGGTGTAAAAAAAATTAAAAATAAAACAAACCACAACTCTGTCAGATCTTTTCCCCATGCTTTGTAGAAGCACCCCACTTTCTCATTAGGTTGTGAGTTTTTATGTCCTCCCAAAGTTTTACTGAGTCTGAGCCACTTGACTTTTCTCTTGGCATAATAACTATGTTCCACAGGGGAAAATATTCTAAACATCTATTAACAGTGAAACAGAAACTAAATCTGCCTATACATAAAATGGAATACTAATTGGCATTGAAAAGGAAAGGAAGTATGCTACCGGCTATATCATCAGTGAGCCTTTGGACCATATGCTACATGAAATAAGCAAGAGACTAAAGGATACATATCTGAGTTCACTTTTCTTGAAGATCATAGAATAGATAAGTTACAGAGGTAGAAAATGGGATATAGGACATTTGGGGGATAAGAAAGAGGGACAAGGAGTTAGTTGTCAATGCGACATCGTTCCTGTTAGAGAGAAGAAGCTGGTTGTTGTGTTGTGTTTAATGCCACTGGGCTCTATGTACTTACAGTTGGTCAGTTTTCTGTTTATGTACCACAGTCAGGTAAACTGTGGCTTGGAGAGCCCATGAAAGATGATATTTTTGAGCTCAGGAGTTCAAGGCTAGTCTAGGCAACATGAAAAAACCTGGAAGAGCTAGGTCTCTTTGGCCATCTTCCTTTGGTGGCCCGGCCCATGAAGTTGTAATGGGGCATGCAGCCTATATTTGTCTGCTGTGTATAGGCACACTTACTGCTCCTTTTTTCTTTCTAATCACTAAGGACAATTGTTCCCTTCTCCTCTGAGACCGATTACTGTTCTTCATTTGTCTGGTCCCATCAAAATCATAACCCAGCCCCACCCCATCTTCACCAAAGACTAGCATTAAAACACAGCTACCAGGTTGCCCTTTCCCCTAAGGACAATCTGGCTGAGACACTCACTGTGGAGAGGCAAGACTTCCCTGGGGAAGCAAACAATGGTACAACAATTCCAGCACTCGCTAAGTTTCTGTCTTTAGTGGGCCAAGGTCAAGATTTTTGTTCTACTGGCAACTCCCTGTGTTACTTTACTTTATTTTTTTTTAAAAAACCAACTCTATTTCTATTAAAATATAGCTTTAAAGGGAAAACTTTATGATATTATTATAAATATGGAACTAGTATCCATTTTCATAATGAGAAAATAGACTTTAAAACGAATATAATTTATTTTAAAACAGGAGATCAAACTCAGCATTTTCTATAAAAGAATAAGGCTTATTTTCTCCTCTCAAAAAAAAAAAATTTGAGTTCCTCAGGCGTTCTAACACCCAATAAAGATGTTCTCTTTGCATTGGTGAAAGAGGAGGTACAATGGAAACACCACTTTTCACATTCAGGTTCAAATTTATATCTTACATTCCATGGAAGGCTTTCTATTGCTTCAAATTTAATCCCTGTTGTCTGTCTTGGATACGTTTTCTGGTCACTGCGGTAAAAGATCAGGCTAATGAAAGGTTAAAGATAGGCTAATGGTTTAACATAATATAGCCCATCCTGGCTAAGAAGACCTGGGCATCGGAGGTGGTAACTGGACACATCTTAACACATTGAGAAGCAGACAGGACACGAAATGGGGCTGGAGAGATGTCCCAGTAGTTAACAGCACATACTGAGATACAGCTGTTGCAGAGAACCCAGGCTCTATTCTCAGCTTCCACACAGAGTGGCTCACAACTGCCTGTAACTCCAGTTTCAGGGACTCTGACTCCTTTTAGCGTATACTGATTTTTGTACACATACATGTGCCATGAAATCACACACACACACACACACACAGAGAGAGAGAGAGAGAGAGAGAGTAAATTTTAAGTAAATAACAAATCTAGAAGCAGCAGTGGGCAGCACAGAAAGTGGGGCTGGGCTGTAAACTTCAAAGCGTGCCCACAACTACCTCCTTCCTCTGCCTCGTTTGACCATCCTAAAGGTATCACAACCTCTCAAAACACAATGGCCAATTGAGGACCAAGTGCTGTGCAGGACATTTTACACTCAAACCGGAACATCCTGCTCTTTAGGGGACATTATTTTAGTGATGGGGACATCAAAATAAGAGTGCCTTCCCAAGTTCTCCATTAACAAGGTTGTATCAACCGTCCACAGTAGATAATCCACCCCGTGCTTCTCAGGTCTCATTTCTTTCCGTGTTCCCGACAGCTCTGCAGCGTGCATCTTCTGCTCTGAACAGCAGGCTCAGAGACACCAAACTTCCGGCCCAAGTTTACACACTGAGTGAAAGTTCCCATCAGAGCACTCTGGGCCTGCAACATCAGCAGCCAACCTCTTTATGTTTGAATGCCTTCTTTCCATGCTCCTGGGTTTGACTAGTAGTGAACACGGAATCGGAATCCTGCTTTTCTTCCGATCGATGGGTTTAATACTGGACGTCATAACTAGCAATAATTAACATTTATTTTTTTTTAATCTTATTAGAAATGAAAACTAAGCATAGAGATTGCACGCAGAAACATAAGCTTGTGAAATACTAACTTGAGGGTACAGAAAACAATTCCTTTAAAGATAAACATGATTCATTGTGTTTTAATTTTTTTTTTATCTGTCCATTTGTATCCCTTTCAATAAGCCCCCTATTAATAAGTCTGTTCTAGGATTACACCCCCAAGTAAATCTTTGACAAGTGTATTGTTTCTTAAATGGCAAAGAGAAGAGCACGGGAGGCCAGAAAACAAGCCATCTTTCCCCTCCGCGGAGAGACTTTTCTTTCTTTCCACTCAGCTGCTTCTTCACAGCAACAGACTGAAGAAGATCATGTTGCAAAATTTGGCATCCATGGAGTTTATATTTTTCAGAATATTTAATAAAAGGCCACCAAATGTTAAAATAATTATCTATTTCCTGTATGTGTGCAAGTTTCTCCCCCACTGCTAAAATTTCTTAATTAAAAAAATTTTAATGAAATGGTTTCTGTTTGTGAGAAGAAGAAAAAAAAGCTACTGTAGACATCGCAGTCAGTAAATTAGAAGCACTTTGGTTTCCTTTGTGGGTGGCTTGGCTACCCTCTCCAGAAGGGTCCTTCTGGTGGTCTCAGTGGTCCCGCGCTTCCTTGGGTTGTGTCCTTCACTGCTATTGAATTACCTCAGCTTATTCATCCTTCCTATTTGACCTGAATTTTAATAAACGTGTAACCATCCTGGTACACTAACACAGCCAGATTTAGAAAGAATAAAAGAGAAAGGAACAACCTAATAATTTGAACTCATTTACTGACTATTCGCCCCTCAAGCTGCTGCGCTGGCATGGGCCTCAGACGAAATACTATCTCCTGTTTGTCCCTTTGCTGCTGTCAGCCCTCTGTGTCTATCAGATCATTCCCCCACCACGAGTGTCATTTGAGGTTTTGTGATATGTATAATACACACACACACACACATACACACACACACACAAATTATATATATATCTTGGAGGCCAGAGGATGGTGTTGAAGCCTCTAAGATTAGAGTTACAGGAGGTTGTGAACTCCCAATGTAGGTGCTGAGAACTAATATGGGTTCTCCGAAAGAGCAGCAAACTCTCTAAACTGCTGAGTCATATCTCCAGCCCCAAGTCTTGCCAGTTTGTTTGTTGGTTTGAGACAGGAATTCACTACAAAGACCTGTCTGGCCTGAAATTCACTATGCAAACCAGATTGACCTTGAATACACAGAGATCTGCTTCTAAAAGAATTAAGGATGTGCTCCACCATGCCAGACAAGGGTTTCCAGCTTTTAATGTAAACATGAGCTTCGTGTACAGAGTCAAAATGTCATTAAGAAAGGCAGCAGTCCATACATGGGTCCTGCACTTCCTTCTGTTTCTGTAACATACTATTGGCTGTTTTTCTTTCATCTGTATCTTCACATTCAAGTGTATCAGACAAACTCACTTTGGTGTTGTCTCTCCTCTAACATTACCTGCATTGCCAATGACAGGACCCTCCCTCCCATGCAGAGATTTTGAAGAGCTGCCCTTTGAGATGTAGCATGCAGGAAGCTTCTGCTGACACATCGGAACCCTTAGAAGCAAAGGACTTAGAAGCTGTGAGGCGGGCTAGCAGAACTAGTGGAGAAATCCAGAGAGGGAAACAAGAGTCCTGAGTACCAGGACCTGGCACAGTGGTTTAAGTACTTACTGTTCTTCCCAAGACTCAGGTTCGGTTTCCATCACCTACATGGTAGCTCACAACTATCTGTAGCTCCAGTCCCAGGGAATCTGATGTCTTCTTCTGTCTTTTGTGAGCATTGCAAACATGTGGTATACAGATATATGCATAGACAAAATATTCATAAACATAAAAGTAATATATATGTATAATATATATATATATATATATATATATATATATATATATATATATATATATATAAAATTCCAGTATAGCATCCACTACAAGTACATAAAGCATTTTAAACAAGACACAAAACCCTAAACAATAGAAAAATTCCAGTCTACAACATGAAATAGTTCTAATAATAAAAATTGTTAAGAATACTTGTAAAGTTAGAGGCAATGAAGAAACTTCAGAGTGTTTTGTTTGTCTTTTACTTGAGGATAGAGGATACAGATGAGGGGAGAGTCAAATGTGACAGAGGTTCCTGACGTGCAAGCCTCGTGGTGACAAAGGAGCAGAGGATGAAATCAGTTGCAACTCTCTTAGGTCCAGCTGCCTATGAGACACCTAGACAGATGCTCCCAAGGGAAAATACATTGGTTTCTTTACTCAGAAGACATTACTCATGGCCAGCATGTGGGTGAGTGGTATGACATGCACTTAAGGCTCTTAGTTCAATCCTCAGAGCCAAAGGCATTTTAAAAATAGTTTCTCTGCATCAACTTGCTAAACCAAAATGTGAGAGAAATATAAGTCAATGAAATTAAAACTGACTTTGAGAGGCTTACCGTCTGTTAAAGGGATACAACTATTCAACCATATATATATGGTTGAATCTATCTATATCTATATCTATATCTATATCTATATCTATATCTATATCTATATCTATATATCAATATATCAGCCTTGAGAATGACTAGAAAAAGTCAACACAAGGTAATTTCCAGGGATGTATCAGAATCAGTGGCTTCAGCCAGAAGATGTAATGTTAAAAGCGAGATAGCGATAATTTGGTGAGTGAGACGGGCTAGCATTCCAGCCACAGGGAAAGGCAATCATAAAGCTTCAAGATCAGATTGTTGAGTGGGGACTGCGGAGGGGAGGAAGGGTGAGGGAAGAGGCTGATGGGGACGGCAACCAAAATCAATGTGGTGTGTCCTGTGTTTCTGATTATATTCACATGGGCTCATACACCTTAAACACTGAGACAGTGCACATTCCAGTGACGGTGAAGAGATCCCTCGAAGTGCAATACTGTCAGTGACTCTTGTGGAGTTCTGCTGAGCAGTGCCGACAAGTACATTGGTAAAAATGCAATAAACATGAAAAAGTAGGAAACTGAAATAATAAAGAGATGAAAAGCCCAATCTTGTTTGCAAATTATGGCAGCAAACTGTCACAGTCTCTCTGTAAAGGTTCCTGAATGTCACAGATCAGACCTTCTGATCATCTCGAGTGCTTCATCCAGACATGGACCAGCAACAGTGTATGGGCCTCCTTTTGAATAGTCCTAGGCTGTGCAATAAAAAGTTTTTATTATATTTTCAAAATCTACCATCATTTACAGACACGGGAAGAAGCCCACTGTCTCTTAATATTGTACATTAATATTTGTTTAAAACCTATACAGTTTTAATATTATGCCCTGACGGTAATGTGTATGTGCAGGCTCCTGTCTAGAATATTATTAGGTCCTTGATTTCTTTAAAGTGCAGTAATATATGAGACCAATATTCCCCCTGTGCTTTTGGCATTATTTATGAAAAACAGTCTTTAATTACCGAGCTTAACACATTATCCTTGGTGGAGACTCAAATCTCTTTTCCAACTTTAAACTGAGCAAAAGCTTTCATCTGGCAAGGTACTGAAGCCCACTATGAAAATTTTGTGCATAGAATTATCACCAAGATCTATTTGGCAGTTTCCCTACCTCAATGAAAAGGACTCTGTATTTTATCTTCACACGAATAACTCTCGCCACCATATAAATTATTTTCTCAATTATCTTTCAACCTTTTTTTCAATAAGGTTTCCTGAATAAGAACTGGAAAAATCTACATCATATCCCATGTTATGTCTCTTGATCCAAATTCTCTTAATTGGTGACTTAGCCCAAATCTGTTTCAAGCCGGACAATTTCCTGTCTATCTGAGGAGCAACGGGAAATTTTACCTCATCTTTCTCTATCATGGACCATAACCGAGTATTAGTCTGGGAGACAGCCAACACTTCCCTCCAGAGGGGCATTTCTTCTCATTTAGCCTGTGGGATATTTTCACACTGGAAGTGAAATGTCTCAATTGTGAGAAGAGATTTCAAATGCACATTTTCAGGTGGATCCCTTGTGAAGGGAGAGCTGGCCAGCCAGAGCATCTAACAGCAGTAGGGCTAGCCATCCCCATTGCCTCCTGTGATTCCAAAGCAGCACTTTCAGGCTTTAGGGATAGAGCCAGGAGAGGCACTCAGCACACTGGATCCCAAAGACACATCTAACATTATTCTTTCCCTCTCTGCCTTTCAAAGAGAGGTAGGCCAGCCATGTATCTATGTGGTGCTCAAATTGTCATTTTCCCAACATAGGCATCCTTGAAGCACTTGTTCAGATGTACTAGAGAACATCTCAGAGCTCTGCACAACCACCGGAGCACCAGGAACCACTTCACCTTGAGCAGAAGCCTAAGACATTGATGGGGAATTTAGGCTTTGAACCTCTTATAGAAAATTCCCATTGTAGGGCTTCATGGGTCTGCTCCGTAGCCCCAAATGGAGCCATTTCCAGTATACTGTGCATGCATTTGAATCAAAGGCTTGAAATGCCATTATCTGAAAATCAGATGAGACATTTGGCTCTATCTGAAAGAAGCACATGTTAATTGCTTATCCAACGATCAAGTTGAATTTTACAAAGTGACTGATGTCTCTGTGAGTCTGTGAGGAGGGAGCACTACACTTTATTTCAAGGGCAATATGTCTGTGTATGAGCAAGCTCGTGTGTGAGTGCATGTGCCTGTGCATGCGTGCCCACACTTGAGAGAGAGAGAGAGAGAGAGAGAGAGAGAGAGAGAGAGAGAGAGAGAGAGAGAGAGAGGCAGAGAGAGAGAACGTGTATGTATGTATTTTTTTTTTTTTTGTAGCTGCATGCGTGCATGTATGTGGAGGCCAAAGGTCAACCTCAGAAGGCACTTCTGAGGAGCCAGACATCTTGTTTTATGAGACAGGGTCTCTCATTTGACCTAGAGCTGGCTGCTTTGGTTATGTAGGCTAGCCAGCTAGTCCTAGCTCCAAAATTACAAGTGCCTACCACCATGCCTGGCATTTTTATGTGGGCTCTGAAGAATCCAACTTAGATCCTCATGTTGTTTCAACAAGCACTTCACTGACTGAGATGTTTTCCCTTCCCACACCCCAGCCTCAAGGGCATTTAAACACACACACACACATACACACAAACTACAACTTACTAGAGAATGCACATGTGGACAGAATCAGCCATTAACCCACCACTAAGTTTTGCGTGTAAAGTACTTTATTGTTTACATGCAAAACACTTCCACTGGCAAGGGCAGGGAGAAGTGGGATAAATGATCCCTTTGTCTGCAATATCTTCTTTGTGTTTTCAAGAAAAACATATATTCTTTTTGTTTTCAATTAGCCAAAAAAAAAAAAAAAAAAACCGGTACTCCTCATGAGTCCCCAGTGATCCCTCAAAAGTAAGTCAGCAAATATAAATGTTTCTTTGATTATCCCAAGCCAGTTTTGAGCTTCTTGGAGTTCTCCAGCCTCAGTGTTTAAGCATCTCTCATCCTCAGTGTTTAAGCATAGCCTTGTTGCCTATAGTTAACGGCTAGAACAACAACAAAAAAGAGACTAAAGGGGAGGAAAAGAAATAGCCTGGGACTAAAACAAACAAACAAACAAACACAAAACAAAAAAACAAACAAAAAAGAAAGGAAGGAAGGAAGAGAGCTATCCCTTTCTCAGCTGAAACTTCTAGCTCTTTGTCCCTTCAAGTATAGAGGGCTTCCTGGGTATCAGGAAGCTTTTTTTTTTCTTCACACAATTGATGAGAGGAGATAAGTGAACTCTCCAACCTCCTCAGGAAAAAGGGAGCTGATAGGCAGTCAAGCAAATGTCCTGGCCACAGGCAGGCAGGTAGCCACACGTTTGGAGAAGCTGGAATCATTCCACCTACCTTTACAGGTTTTTTTTCCCATCTAAAAAAGCAGAAAAAAAGAAGAAGAAGAAGAAAAGAAGAAGAAGAAAATGCCACAGAGCTTGTCTTCCTCCAGGCAGTCCCTTTCTTTTCGTTTCTTTTGTTGCATTGCCCTTTCTTTCTTACTGATTAACACTCTGAATCAGCAGCCCCTAGACTGGCCCCTGCTCTCTGGCTCTCTTGGTATTCTACTTGAGCAGCTGGACTGTTTTCTCTCCTTCCCTCCCAGGCATCCCCCTTTCATCATCTTCGCTTTGCCAGGGGGAGGCCTTGGTAGCAAGTCTTCTTCTCATTCTGCTCCTCAGGTCTTTCCATCAGGCCCTCCCCAACCTCTTTTGTCTCTTCTTGAGGCGGAGAACTCTTACCTGCTCAGGGCCACCACCGCGGGTCTGCTCACTCATTCTGCAACACTCCCCCCTCCCCCACCCCCGCGGCTTGGCCCCTTCTCTTCATCTCTTTTCTACGTGCCACACAGTCTCTGTTCCACAATTTCATCAGGTGGCCTGGGGGTAAGGGTGAGGCAGCTGTCACTTAAACTCCCTCCATCGCAGCCAGGCTGAAATGGAAAGTGTGATAAATGGAACCGTACAAGGCTCAATTTCGTCTGGAAATTTCAAACTTATGATGTCCAAATAGGTTCATAAATTCCTCCCAACGCATCTCTGCTGTCTATAATACCCAACTGCAGGTTTCAACTGAGCAGGACTCTCTACCTGTTTGCAAGGCCCCAGCTACTCCGAGCTTGGCATGCGTCTACTGTGTTTGCTTTGCCATGTTTTTAATCCAGTGCCCAGTCTGGGGGTGCAGTCACCGCATACATATTTGCTGATTCTTTCCCAGAGGATAAATGTCAACAATGGACAGCCCAGGTAGTCTTCAAAGGAATGTCACTCAGGCCTGCTTTTATTTCTTGCTGTTTCGAAAAGCCAGTGTTGGCTTTGTTGTTGGCGAATATGTCTCTACATGTCCTATCCTGGAGGGGAAATGTCAAGTAGAAAGTCTTCAAACTGAGCTCTTACTGCCTCCCTGACACAAAGGCTCTGAGCCTCCATCTTTCCCTCTTTCTGGCCTTTCTGGTCAGGAACTAGTCCCTGAAGGATTTTGAGCACAGCTATCCAAATGGGAAAAAAATGGTAGAAGGGCATGCCCCATTCCCTAACCAAAGCCCTTCAACGGAAGGTCCTTTTACCAAATAGATTTGCTCAAGTAAAGGTGCAAAGGTTATAGATAAATTTAAATAAACATCACTTTTCTCCATTAGTTTCATTAATGTATAATTGCAGAAGAGGCCAGCCTGGCCTGCAGAGCAAGTTCCAGGACAGCCAAGGCTACACAGAGAAACCTTATCTCAAACAAACAAACAAACAAACAAACAAAAAACAACGAACAAACAAAATTACAGAAGATGTGCAAACAGATGATTTTTACAAAACCCATCACCTTCAATCATGTACCCTCCAACGTAGCTTCTGCCTGTTCCCCTCTATGTTTCTCTTGCTCTTAGACCACCCACATCTGTAGCAACATGTTTGTTTTTGTTTTTTGTTTTCTTAAGAAAAAAAGAGGGGGTGGGGGATGTTTTCTGTGTGTAGTTCCACCCCCATCCCACTCACAATGTGTCTTTGGAGATCAGTTCCTGTATGACTAGTTTACGTGTATTCTGTTTAAGTGGCTCTGTTATTTTATAATGTCTGTACCAAGAATTTGAAATCTATTCCTGTACTAATGAGCATTTAAATAATCTACATTTCCCCCTATGTTTCACGCTGACAAACAGTTTAAAATAACAGTTCAAATTCACATGCTATTAAATATACCTCAGTGATCTCCTCCTTCAAGGCAGATATAAAGTAAAAAATTAATAGTTCAAAAGCATTGTCCAGTTTTGTTGTACACATTATGTACGCCACCCCCAAATTGGCTTCATCAATTTGGTAAGTTTGTTAATTTTATAAATTAACAATTTAATCTGTTTTCTTATGAATCATGTTTTCTTTCTTTTTGGTTTGGTCTGGTTTGGTTTTCTTGTCTTTTGGTGGGGGTGTCAGCCTGTCATTTCCAACCTTTATCAAGGAAAATGACACTCTAAAGGCAGAAACATACACTTTGAAGTATTAAGGCTGCTATTTCAAAACACCAGAAGCTATGAGGCTTCCCCTTTATGATTGGTTTGTTTTTTTGTTTTGGGTTTTGTTTTGTTTTCTGTTGTTATTTTGTTTGGTATTGTTTTGTTTTATATAGGATCTTACTGTGTGGCCCCAGCTGTTCCAGAGGTTTTGTTTTTATGCAGACCAATCTCACAGAGATCCAACTGTCTCTGCCTCCTGAAGTGCAAGAATCAAAGGCTTGTGCCATCACCCCCACCTGAGTGGGTCTTAATCAGGGTGATTAAGTTCTTACAGTCCTCAAGGTTAAAAGTCCATCATGCAGGCAGCAGGTTCGGTGTCCAGGGAAGGCTGTTCTCTGCTTTATAGCTCTCTTCAAACCCTACAGGCACAAAATATTGTCTTAGGCCTCTTTTATAAGGGCACTATTCCATTGGAGACCTACTCTCTCAATGTTACCAATGCCTTTGGGGTTAGAACTTTAACATATGAACTTGGAAACAACACAAACACTAAATTTATAGTTCAAGTCAGATGGACCTACCAACTTAGCACTGACTCCTCAGTTGTCTCCATTTGTGCCCTGCTCAGATTGTGTGGACAGAAAATGAATTTCTTTAATAAAACAAAAGAGGCTATGCTACATTTAAAAAATATACATTAAAAAAAAATCTTAGAAACTGCTGAGAGGTGTCTAAAGATGTAGCTTGACTGGTAGAATGCTTGCACAGCAAGTGGGAAACGCTGGGTTCAACCCTCAACACAGCACAAAACCCAAGCATGGTAGTTCATGTCTGAAGTCCCAGCACCTAGAAGCAGGAGAATTGAATGTTTAAGTTCATCATCGTAGACTATTGAAGTGGAAATTTGTGATTTTCTTGGAGACTCAGTTGTGTCAGTTGATGTTTTTCTGGAAACTGTCTTATGAGAGGATGTTTTGCTGAGAACAGACACATGATGTTTTTCTGGAAGCTGTCTGGTGAAAGGGCATGTGATGTTTTGCTGGAGCAGATTCTTGAATGGGTGTGTGATGTTTGTAAGTATGTCCCAGCAGACGGGACTATGGATGCTCTGGCACTGGTTCGCTTTACTTTCCTCACTGATTTTTTCTTATTGTGTCTTTCATAGAAAGAAACACACCAAAGAACTTCTGGAGGTGTTCCAGCTGCTTCTTGCTGCGTCAGCAGACTCCTGCCAATCAGAGGAGCCTCGTGGTTTCTTCTGGATTGAGCCACTACTGCTGATTTGAGTGGACTGGATTGCTGACAACAAAGATTAGAATCATTCCCAAGAACTACTTCTAAACAGGTCCACGTTTCCCTTGTCCTATTGACCATACCTTTGATCAGTGGGCTGTACGGGAAATTAAAGCATTTAAGAAGACCTTTTAAAGTAAAAAAAAAAAAAAAAAAAAAAACCTAAGTTTACCAACTATATATCAAGTTTAATACCAACCTAGGATTCATGAGATCCTGTCATCATGTAAAATGGATTGGTGGGGAGGATATTTTCTTGTTAAGTGTCTGTTAAGGCCTAGGTAAAATATTAAAGCCTCTCTAGACTGTTAAGGCTCAGGTAACTAGCCTGCCATTTTGTGCTGTTACTAATATTATAAGAAAACTTTCTCATATGTTATTTCTGCTGTTACTAAGAAACTTTCTCATGCCCAAGCTGATTACATATTCTGTTATATTCTGTGCTCTTGGAAACCAATCACAACAGAAGTCACTAGAACTGCTTTGTATAATTAGCCACAATAAGCTTGGACCCAAACCAACCACCCAGCATCACTTCCTGAACCTGCATATAAGCTTTTAGGGTATTTGCTTTTATAAGCTGCCCCTGGGGTGGACCCCAACATAAGAAAGACACATGCATCAATATAAAACTATTTGAAGTAAGACTTCCATTTTGAGTAGGAGTCTAGTAAAGTTTAAGTTCCCAAGATCTCATTGGGAACTGACATCCTACTTGGCAGAAAGAGACAAGAATGTGGGTAGCTGACATCCTGGTTGGCAAGTTAAGACATGAATGTTAGACAAGTCACCTGCCACAGTTGAATATTCCAACCAATGGGAGCAGGGTAAGTGAACAACAAAGACATGTTCCTAAGGAAGTCCTCTATCCCTAAATCCTGACTGGGAGAATAACTTGGAACAGATGTTTGTAGATCTCAGGCTTAAAGGGCCCTATAGTATCTTGTCTCAAGAGCACAGTCATCTCCAGTTTGACCCGTGGCCCTGATGAATCCGTCTTGGGGTGTGGCATTCAATAAATCATCCCTATTTGACTGAGAATAGTGTCTGAGTGGTTTGTGCAGCAATTCCCAGACCCCAAACAGTGTCAACACAGGTACCTTCTCAAAGGGTATAGAAATACATTTCATGTTAGAAGGCATCTACTTCAAAATTAGTTGATACTTGAAAATAAAGCTAATTGTGACATGTTCTCTTAAACACATTATGTACATATAGGTCACATGTCCACTCTTATGTGAAGAAGGGAGAGACACTTAAACATTTTAAAAAGACAGCCTATCTTGGAAAAATTTAGAAATTTGGGATAAATATGTGGGAATTCTAAACTGGAGTCTTCCAAATTCTTGATCAGTTTCTATGTGTTGTTTCCTATATAATTACAGTCTTAGAGTTTTTAGTTACGTCTTACAATGGGTCTAGCAATGATGTTTGTTTGTTTGCTTGTTTGATAGAATCTCATCTAGCTCTCCAGTGCTCATCAGGCTTGCTGCTAAACCATATCTCCTCCCCCATGGTAACCTTTTTACTACATAATATATTTTAGCATATTTCGGAATGGCCTTGGGTAGACAACGTGCTTTCAGAAACACTGTACAACCCGTTGTCGGCAAAATGAAAGACAGACAACCAGTGAGCTTCAGAGGCTTGGAAATAAGACACAATGAAACAAAGAGGGGAGGAGGTTGTAGAACCTGAGGAAGGAGGCTGATCTCTAGAAAAAGGATGAGATGCCAGCTTAGTCTACAGAGCATGAAATATAGATGAAAAGAATACAAAGAACTCATACAAATTAGTAAGAAATTTATAAATGGCCCAACAGGAAAATGACAAGAATCATCTATAGAAGACATCCAAACGAACAATAAATACAGACTACTTAAACCTCATACATGATAAGTTATGTGCAAAATCATAACACAAAAAATGATATTAGTTAACTGAAATAGCAAAAACAAGAATCAAATAATTCCACATGGTAGAAGAAGATGAGAGAGTCCTTATGCCTCATGGTGTATGACTAAATTTGTACGTCTTTGGAGAACACGGAGGCTGGTGTTGACCAATGAAAATACAATGTGAGCTACAAATGTTAGCCCTGTTTTCTAGTAGACACAACTCCAAAAGCGAAAAGGAACCAGAAAATTACTTTTTGTTATATATTTGACTTAAGTCGGCCTTTAAAAAGTTATTTCAACCTATAATCAATTTAATTTTTTTACAAAAATTTCCTACTTTATTTTCTACTGTCTTTGAAATCCCATGTGATTCTGTCACATCTCAGTCTGGACCAGCTGCATTTCAAAGGCTCGGCAGCACATGTGGGAAGATGCTACCATCCTGGACAGCACTGTGCTTGTCAGTATCTGGTAACATGGATGTTAGACCCAAGAAAAGCACTAAAGATTTATGCCAGGTGTTGGAAGAATATTCATGGCAACCTTATTACCATTATTTTTGAAAATGTCCACCAATAAGAAAATGGGCTTAAGAACTGTGGTGTGTTCACATCATAAGCAGATGACAGCATAAACACTTGAATAAAGATATAATGTATGATAAAATCCAATAGTATGACACAAAAACAGAAGGCATGGGGGGGGGAGTCTCATTGGGATAAGGGAGGATTTCAATGGGGTATAGGACTGAGAGAGGGAATGGTATGGGCTGAAAGTTTCTAAAATTTATTATATACATATATGAAATTGTCAAAGAATAAGAAATATGGTTCAAGAATATATAAACTTCGGTGTCCCAAGCAAACACCTAAAGCTTTCAGAACAGTTCTATGTATTGTTTATGTATCAGTAATCCTTGTAGATAGTATATTTGTGTAGCTGCTCCTCGACTTACAGTGAAACATACCTGCTAACTTGAAAATGTAAGTTGTTTGTGCCTATAGGTTTGTGCCCCTGTCAGCCTTGGTCCAAGAAGAACCCTGTTGTAGAGGGCAGTGGTTAATGCACAGACTAGTAACTGTCCAAAACCCTGAGAACATGTGACTGAGTGCTCATCCACAGAGGAAACATCTGTATCACCCCTCCCTCATCAAGGCTCAAAGAACATCTCAGAAGAGGAGCAAGAGAGGATGTAAGAGCTCACAGACCGTGAAGAGTCCAGTGGACGGCTGATGCCTACATATGACATAGCTGCAATACACATGAACTCTCAGCAGGTAGGTTTGACTGCACGGAATTTCTAAAATTGCAAGACCTAAAAATTTCCTTGGAGAGGGAAGGGACGCTGATGCCCCATTCCTAACTGAGGAGCTAACAGCAGTTAGTAGATGCTCAGGAAGAGAGATTCACTTTTATTTATATAGAGAGGCCATTGATAGCTTCCCTATGCTCTAATGGATGACCCCACACACAAGAAGTATTAATTGGACTTCACTAGGCTTTTTTTTTTTTTAAAGGACATGACTTTGGAAGAAAGATGGGAGTTCTCTTCCCCTTGAGAACTGGAGGAAGGAAGACATGGCCAAGATCTGTGTATTCTATAACTGTAAGGGGTTATCAAAAAATAAATTTAAAAATTGTATTAATCTAACCTACTAAACATCAGTTGCCATGTAGGGAAGAGAACTGGAGGGAGGTGGATGTGACCAAGATATGTATCAAAAAATAATTTTAAAAATTGCATTAATCCAACCTATCAAATATCGGTTTAGACCAGGGCTAGAAACTCTTACAGTTTGGCAAATGCATTTAATGGAGCACAATTTATAATAAAGTATCAACTGTATCTTATAACTAATTGAAAACTGTTTGCTGAAAAACAAAATTGTTGAATGGGTATACTTCTGTACTCTCATAATGTCAAAAAATCATAATTACCACAAGTCAGAATGGCACAGTGTTTTGTTTTGTTTTTTAAAGGAGAAATAATCTAGGAGTGAATATAAACACTTGTATTTATAATTTTTAGGTCCAGAATATACTTCCCCTGACAAAGGGCAGGACCACTGACTTGTCTCTCAAACTTGCGTTTAGGCCCAACTCAACCTAGACTTAACAGGATTTCCAGTGGTTAGCATCCCTCAGGAACTTTCTAAACTAATTTTTGTCTACCTAAAGGAGTCATTTCCCTCACCTTTAGCAATAGGACAAGTGGCTCACCAATTAACATATACCCCGGCACCTATCAGCATATCAACGTCATGTTAGCCCCTTTCTCCTCTTTCCCTAACTACTAATTCTCCTTATAACCCTGCTAGTCTCGCTGTGTTCTGTATGTTCCTGCATTTGCCCTTCCATTTTCTCTATTCTCTATCTCCTTGTACTCTCTCCTCTCTCACAGATAGCCCTAGGCATGTCCAGTCTGCTCCCCATATTCAGTCTATTTCCTCTATCTGCCTAGACTATTTCAGATGCCTCTGGCTGTTCTCTCTTTCCTATCTACAATAAAAACCTTCCTCTTCGTGAAGTGGTCATGTTGTCAGTTTACACAGTGTTGCACTTTTTATCCTAGATGAAGCTTATACACTCTCTTCATCTTACTATCTATGCTTGTTGCATATGTGAAATATATCAGATTTTTCCCCCAGAGAGTCAGCAATGCATGGAACACTCTAAAATCAACACTCAATTGTCTTATTGATGGGAACAAAGTTCAGACTCAACGTTTCTGTTCTTTCTTTACATACTGAATAGATAGACTATTTAACGGGTGTTGGATTCTACATTCTCCCTGCCTTTTGTAGACAAGTTGAGTTTGCAATTATTTAACAGAGAGAGGTAGTGGCTTCTTAGAAGAAAGGCTGAGAGGTGTTGCGGAGAGAACTATTAGTATTCATGCCAAAGCGCTCCAGCCAGTTCACGGATCAACTTGTACCTTTGTACATACAGACAAATTTTGTTAGTGAAGTCAGACTAACTACCAGGTCATAATTTTTTTCCTGTACTGATGGCTCAGCAAAAGAGTTCCTGACTTGGGTTATATTACTTCTATGTATTCTATATGTTCATTCTGTATTATACACAGATAGACAGGTAGACAGGCAAACAGACAGACAGACACGTATGTACACACACACACACACACACACACACACACCCTAGCTTGGGCAGAGTGACAAACAGCTGTCCCTTCACTCCTTTGTATCTCAGTTACCTGAGGGAAACCCACGGGAAAACAAAGCTAAATGACCACCCACCATCGAAAGAGCTGGAACTTTGAACAACACATTCAGTATCAACACTCAAACACCACCTGTTGTCATTCTGCTGCCCTGGGCACTGTCCTTAGATAAGGGTACAGTTTCCAAGACATGCTCACCAAAAAAGTCAATTTAAAGGAAAACATCAATCAAGAAGCTATGAACTCTGAGTATGAGGCCAGCCTGGTCTACATAGTGAGTTCTAGGCCAGCCAGAGCTACAAAATGAGACCCTGTCTCAAAACAAACCCCAACAAAAGAAAGTGGGGGTTGTTCCACAATACAGCACATCCTTTGAAATAAAGAAGTATGACTATTATGGAAGTAATAAAGTGCAGTGCACCTCATTATAAAACATCATACTGATGCATCAGGCTACATGGATATTCTACAAGAGAACTATGTCTTTCAAATTTGCCTGAGTATACTAAATAGGGCTTTTGTACAATCTTTTCTTTGGGGTGTCTCTAAACACCTACAGAATTAGAATCTCATGGGGTAGGGATTCCTCTTCTGCAATGCTTATTTATGTAAGGGTAGGACCTGGGCCAGCAGCAGCAGCACTCAGCAACTGCGAGAAACAGGAATTAACTTGTTCTACTACAGATTCACTGAGGCAGGCCATCAGAAAGTAGGGCTGAACAATTATGTTCTAACAAAGCCTCCGAGTGATTCTGAGGTTGGTAAACTTTGAAATCCACTGGCCTAGAGCACTGGTCCTCAATCTTCCTAATGCTGCAACCCTTTAATCCAGTTCTTTTATCATATGGTGACTCTCAAAGATAAAACTTCATAACTATAATTTTGCTACTTATATTAGTCAGGATTCTCTAGAGTCACAGAACTTATGGAATGTCTCTATATATTATGGGAAATCATATTCATGACATATAGTCTACAGTCCAACAAACCCAACAATGGGCAGCTGTGAAGGGGAGGTCCAAGAATCTAGTAGCTGCTCAGTCCCATGAAGCTGGCTATTTCAGCTGGTCTGTTGTATAAGATGGAATCCTGAAGAAGTAGGTTCCAACAGATGTGCTGGCAAGTAAGTGCAAATCAGTCAAAGAAGAGTGAGCCTTCCTTCTTCCATTGTTCTTATGTAGGCCTTCAGCAGAAGTTATGACCCTGATTAAAGGTGTGTACCACCACACCTGGATTTGGAACTTGCTCTGTCCCAGGCTGGCCTTGAACCCAGAGATCTGCTTACTGCAGTCTCCTGGGATTAAGGACATACACTGCCTTGCCTGGGCCTAAGGTTTTCATGGCCACTATGCCTCAAGATCTGGATCAAAAGTTTGTGTTATCTCATGTCAAGATCCAGGTTAGAAGACTGTGCCTTCCAACCTCAAGATCTGGATCACAGGTATGACCTCCATTTCTGGATTATAGTTCATTCCCGATGCAGTCAAGTTGACAACCAGGAATAGCCATTATACCACTGTTATGAACTGTAATGTAAATATCTAATATACAGGATATCTGACATGATATATAACCCCTGTGACAGTATCATTTGATCCCCACTTAAAGGAGGCATGCATGTCCCATGGGTTGAGAACCACTGGCCTGGAGCCTGATCACTCAAAGGTGCTAGCAGACCTAGGATGGACCCACTAGAAATCCATCCCTCAGGCCCCACCTTAGACCTTGGGACGTAAGCATCCCTAGTTGGTCACTTTGATCAAGGAGAATCCTGAACCACTGTTCTGGGAACAGGAATAGCACTCCATCTTATAGTGCGGGGCTCAGGTCCACTGCTCAGTAAGCTGTAACCCCAGGCAAGTCATTTGAACTCTCTTATCCTCTGTTTCCCTTCCTATAAATTAGCATGATGATAACACTGTTGATAATCTTCAAAGGCATGCCTCGCAGATGAAATGAGATAGTGTGTTTCTAGCACCTCTCTTAGTGCCTGACTCCCAGGACAGGCCTAGTTAGAAGTGGTCTTGCTTACTTCCTGATCCTTTTTAAAGAACATTTAATCTGGCCATGAAGTCAGGCCTGTAATCCCAGTACTTGAGAGGCTGAAGCTGAGGCAGGAGGTTAGCCATAAGTTTGTGGCTAGGTTAGGCTACAGAGATCCTGCCTGGGGTTGAGGGTGGGGGTGTTGGGTGAGGTGAGGGTTGGGGCAGTAGTTAAAAGAAAAAGAAAAAGAAAAAAAATTTTCAAAATCCTACTTGCCTAAAATCGAGACGATATCTATCTTTAAATAGAGACAAAATTTCCATGATACAAAAATGTGTTGTAGAAATTGTTACTCAGAAACCTCAGCACTAGTGTGAGAGAGAAGTCTCAGAATAAATATTCTAGAATTTAAACTCCAACAGAATCATCAGACAATCACTACAGAAAGTAGAGAACCCACACATCATAAACCAGTTTTTTTTTTTCAATGAATCAGGAGTCGTGGGAGGCCTTGGAGATGCTGTGAATAAGGAAAGTAATCAAAAGCACAGAATAATTTTAATCTCAAACTTCCTTTAAAAGAAAAAACAATCAATGGATCCAAAAAGCTGTTCAGGCCCAAGCACTCCGTGCAGGTGTGGGCCTGAGCAGCGCTTTCTTATTGCAATAAACTGTTCATGCTGAGCTTGTAGCTTTAAGACGGATAAACAAAAATAAAGAGAAAATTAATTTTTGCATCAACACATTTAGTGACTTACTTCAATTACAGCAATACCTTTTCTTTTCTCTTTTGTTCTTTCTTTCTTTCTCTCTCTCTCTTTCTTTCTTCTTTCCTTCCTTCCTTCCTTTCTTCCTTTCTTTCTTTCTTACTTTCTCTTAACATAAATTCTGAGCAAAAATCTTAGAAGCATCTCTGTTCTGTTACTAACTATCTTGTCTGCATTAATTTCAAGACATGAAATTAGAATGGTTTTATGTTGAATGAAAACATGAAGTTGAATTAATGACACATGCCATTCCCACTCTACCAACTCCCAACACCACGCCCACCCCTCCCTACCAACCCCCATCCTTCCAACTAACCCCTACATCCCCACCCCCACGCCATCCTACCAACTCCACCCAGACTTCCATTCCACCCCACCCTACCAATCCCCACCCTTCCAAATAACCTCCACCTTTCCTCCCCCACCCCACCCTCCTACCCCTACCCTCTCAACCTCATCTCCAATCCCAAACCCCACTCCCACCCTACCCTACCACCTCCCCCCCACCCTTACCACCTCCATTCCCACCCATAATCCCCCTAACCTTATCCTCATTCACTCCATCCTACCAACCCCCATCCTTCCACCCCACCCTCCTACCCCCACCCCTGCTCCTACCCCACCCTACCAACTCCACCCCCACTCGCATCTTACTCTCCCAACACTCACTCTGACTCCCATTCTACCCCCACTCCAAGCCCACCCCACAGTATCAATCCAAACTCCACCCTCCCATTCTCCATCCTCAGTTTCAAGAGCAACCAGCTATAGCAGGGGTCCCTCCAGGAGCAGAATTAGCTGCTGCTAAAAAGCCAACAGAGGGAGCACAAGCCATTTTTTTTTATTGTAACATATTTAAGAAACAGTTATTAAAAATAAACTTCCCTGGTAGCCTACTATAAGATTTAAAAAAAAATAAATTATGCTTGTATATCTTGATTGTGAGAGAGATTTATCAGGTAACAACTACTAGAAGGAGTTATATTTATTTAAATACAGAGTCATTTCTTATTTAAAATTACAGTTTAGGAAATTTTTTTTAATTAAGGAATTATGGCACAAAGTGACCTGGCCTGATACATTTTCTATGTGTCTCTCCGTGTCTTTATGGAGTCCTAGCAAAGGCTGTTAAAATGTTCCTTGCTCATTCTGGCACTTGCTTCTAGTTACTCCTTTTTCTCTATTAACACTGACCTCGACATACATCGGGGGGAGAGAAGCAACTGTGCAGCTCCATGCATTACAAACTTAGATCTTGGACACAAAATTATTCTTTCTTCATCAAAGAAGCACTTCTGTTCTTATGCTTCTTCACCAACTAACCAACCAACCAAAACCCCAAACCTTCCTGCTGCCACCCAAACACACACACACACTCACACAGTCAGACACATGCATACTCACATTCATACGCACAAGTTGTCAGTATGAGAACTGTACACCCCTCTCTGTGTATAGGGTTTTCCTCATAAAATATTTACTATATTTGGTTTCTCATGCTCAGATATCAAAACTAATCATCTTGTATTCAAAATGAATGTTTCCTATGGTTGCTGGCTTACCAGTTCTCCTTGAATTCGGGGAAAATTTTTTTAACATTGGAAATTATTCAAACATCCATGCAAGCTAACAGCAGTTTTTAGATATTCTTTAACTTAAAATCCAGACATTAACTCCCCCCTGCATCCCTTCCTACTGGAATACTACGGAGTTAAAATACAAGACTGACATTCTTCTCATCAAATTCCTTCACGATCCACGATGAAAACTTCCAGGGTCAAATACCTGTGAGATCAAATACTAGAAATGATATTTGTGTTGAGTAAATATTTACATCTGAATAGTTTTCCCCATCTCTGATAGTTTGTAAGTATAGATCATTGCAACCATACCAAAAGAAAAAAAAATTGTAATAATGTTTAACACCCTGCTTTACTACCTTGTTGCAGTTGGGATAGTGTTGCGATTACTGGCTATTCAAATATTGTTTAAACCAAACTGCCAGCTGTTGGAGTCACACAAAAGGCCTTCTACACCGCCAGCTGTGTCTTATAAAGCTAACTGTTGCCTTTACCAGCCACGGCTTTATTTTATCAGCAAGCTGTGGTTGGTTGTTTTTCCACCATCCAAACATACCTGGAAACGTTGGACTTTTATTTCTTGTAACTTCTCGATGAGGTTTTACATATGTTCTAATCTAAAACATAGATTCCAGCGGCTTCCCCTGTTGTCTCATTTAGGGGCATGAAGGGGCAATGTATATAATAAAATTGGGTGATTGTTCCCTTTAGAAGTTTCTTGGGAGAAATGTGATCATTGGAACTAGATACTGGTCTTGGCTCACAAAGATAACCTTTTAAATGGGCTCGTCGGATACTGTGTCTTATTATTTTCCCATCTTCAATACAGTCTTGTGTTTGGCCCCTGTGATAAAACTACTCCCATACATATGGCCACCAGAATGTAGTGAAGGGAAATAGTTATGTGATTTAAATTCTTTGCCATTGAAAGCTTTTTAGCTCATTGATGTTCAAAAATAAGTTGAATCTAGCATTGACATCTCAGACACTAACAAATCAATATGCCATTCAGTACTGAAAACACACAGACCCATTTCCAGCTCTCCCACCTTCAAACTATTCAGAGAGCATTCAGTCAAAAAGAAAACTGGACCGGTCTTCCCTTTATGGTCTTCAGACTGCCATCGTGTTAATAAAAAGAAGTGGCAACAGAAGTTAATAACTGTCCCCCATCACTGAAGCAATCTACAGAGGTGGCTTGGAAGGCAAAAGAATGAGGAGTAAATGAACTTGATGGGTGGAACCCTGTAAATATCCTCTGAGTTTCTTTACTGCTCCCCAGTCCACAAGGCAGGGCCGGGGCATCTGCTCCCAAACTGTTCCCATCCTGTTCAGAAACTGACCTGAATATATATTGGGCTTAATGACCAAATGTTTAAAAATTCATTGCACAAGAACAGCTGAAAGCAGTTGATTGGTTTGCATTTTATTGTATGCACCTTGCTTCCCAGACCCGCAGAAAGGACGGAGGTCAGCTGGTAAACATTTGGGCATTTAAAAATAAGAGGCCCGAGATTTCCCAATACCCCTGTCTGTTTCCTTTACCCAGAGCATCAGGCCCTAGTAAGTTCTTTGTGCCAAACTGGCTAACTCTTTATTTGGCTTTTGTCTGTCTTGATACCCCAGGTTCAGAATAGCTCTGGAGAAGTTGGCTGTTGGCTCCTGGGAGACCTTACCTGAGGGAGTTGCTTCTGGAAATGTCATCCTCACGGATTCTGGGAGTCATTTTCAGTTGAAGGAAACAGGTAGTGTTTTGTTTTTACATCAAATACTATTTCAGAGTTTAAGGGGAACTACCTGCATCAAACAAACACAAGGAACAGAACACTCCCCGGGGTCACAGCATTCCCTTGAAGTGTACTGCTGGGGAAACAGATCATTTATTGAAACAAGGGGTGCATAGCATGAGGAAATGATTTCATTAATTTCAACTCCAGCTCACCATGGGCTTTGAAGTACATAAAGTCCATCCTAATTCTAAAGACACCAGGATAATCGAAAGGCGCATCAGTCCTCACACCCTTTGTTAGCAATAAGTCAAACTGGTTTCTTATGTTTTCTTATTTTTCTCCATATATGTGTTTGTGTGTGTGTGTGTGTCTGTGTGTGTGTGTGTGTGTAAGTCTGTATATGCATATATGCGTGGTGTATACATGTTTGTGGGTGAGTTGCACTAGCTGTGTGCATGTATGTGGAAGCCCAAAGTTAATGGCAGGTGCCTTCCTCAAACGCTTTTCAATGTGTGTGTGTGTGTGTGTGTGTGTGTATGTGTGTGTGTGATATATATGTGTGTGTGTGTGTATATATATATATATATGGAGAGAGAGAGACAGAGACAGACAGAGACAGAGAGAGAGAGAGAGAGAGAGAGAGAGAGAGAGAGAGAGAGAGAGAGACTGACTCTGTGTGTGCCCCAAGCTTGCCCTTATGGTTACTCTGGAGATCCAGCTTGCTCCAGGGATTCCTTTAGCCCCAAAGGCCCATGTGCTAGACCTGCTTTCTGTGCTTCTGAACTTCAGTCCTCTCTCTTACACAGTGAACACTTTCCCACAGAACCAATCTTCCTCCTTAGCTGCCAAAGTCACACCTGTGCTTCACCAGTTGATACATGGTAATATGACCACTCTGATTCCTGTTATTACAGCACTCAGATACATATGTGTATATGTATGCTTGTATGCATGCCTGTATACATATACATGTATGTGCATCTGAATAAACACACACCGACATAGGTTTGCCTCAAAGAAA
Organism: Arvicanthis niloticus; assembly: GCF_011762505.2. NCBI lineage: Eukaryota > Metazoa > Chordata > Mammalia > Rodentia > Muridae > Arvicanthis > Arvicanthis niloticus. The sequence continues at coordinate 38,183,450 of NC_047666.1, forward strand.
CTGGGACATGGAGGCATTTGCTCAGTGGAGTTTATTTGGTAACACCAGTGGAGGAAGAAGCAATGAGCGTGTAGAACAGAGGCTGTGTGTTCCCTCCCTGCAGTTTCAAGCACTTTCCTCCTGTGATCTCCTGGCATGGGCTGCCATTTCCACCCCTGCCATAATCACTTTTGGAAAAAATGAGTCCCTTTGCTTTATCTGGAGGCCTTTGGAGTATGACCATCTAGTGTGTTTGAAACTCACGCTCCTCTTGAGATGATTTAGTCATTTTCTTCTTTATAATTTCCCTCTCTCAGTGTGTGGCCCTTTGTCATTAGAGTGATAATCATATTAATAGCAGGAATGTAATTTCCCATAATGCTAAGTAGCTGTGTGCGCACACATGCCCCGCTTACTCTTAGATTCATTTACACTCTGACTTGATCTAGTATTTAAATATAACAGGTGTTTATCTTCATCATCAGGGAGCATGGGGCTGGACCAGGGCCCCTTAAACTTATACAGGGCAGATGCAAAGATAAATCTCACATTTCCCCTAAAGATTGAGCAGTTTTACTTCATTTAGTGGCAAAAATTTTAGTTTTGCATTACCAAAATTTCCTCAGCTGTGTTTGCAAGTTCAATTACTGAATAGCAGTCTGTTTTTGACTAGGGTGCTTTGATTCAGAGGCATAATTGAGAGAGCTTCTCATGTTTGGACCCATTGCATGAGAAGAATAGAGAGTGTCTGTGTCATAAGTACTTCTTTTTTGTTCTCTCTCTCTCTCTCTCTCTCTCTCTCTCTCTCTCTCTCTCTCTCTCCTCTCTCGCATTCTCTGGCAGCCTCAGAGAATGGCAGGCCTCTTTCCATTGCTGCTACCATGTAGGCAGAATACAGGGGAGTGGGAAATTTATCTAGATTCCTTAAAATCGGCTGTAAGCATATTATACTTTTAAACCCCTGCTTTGGGTTTTCAAAGGCACTTCCTAGTGTCTTCATCTAGTGAAAAGCTGTGTTCTGAAGCCCTAAAAATACAAATGTCCATACATTGTATTATTGAAAACAATTCATTGAAAGAGAAAAATGCATGTAAGTTTAACAAAGTAGAAATGAGTTTTTAACACCCCCAATGAAAAAGGAATGACAAAGGTATTATCTTATAGTTCACCTGGCTGAAGCCTCAGAAACCCAGGGACTGGTGCTATACCCAAAGAGGGTCCCGTTGTTTATAGATGGGATGACTTTAATAGGAAGTGACTGCTTAAAAATCATAATGCATGGCTGATAGATGCCATCATCAGGACTATAATCCAGGTAACCTAATTCAAATCCAGCTCTTATTTTTCCTCTCTTGAATTCTATTTACTTGGGCCTTGATAGTTATAAGTATGGGTGGGGTTTTGAGTAGATGGACAAAGTGTTACCTTTAGAATGTCTGAACTAATCAGAGAAATGATCTGAGGTGAATTAGAATGTCCATATTATCCCACCTAAACTTAAAATGTTCATCTTTCCTCTCGTGCCTTTGAAGAGTTTGGAGGGAGAGTACAATGAAAAGAACTGATGTGATGGGGTATGTTACATGATTGGGGTGGTCCTGCTGCTGATGGCTTTGATGTCTCATATGCTCAAGCTAGGCCTAGTGTAGCTCAGTCAGTCTTCTTTCTGCTGCCTGTGGATCAAATGGAGAACTCTGAGCTCCCTCTCCAGCCCCATGTCTGCCTCCATGCCACCATACTTCCTAATAATGGTCTTAACCTCTGAAACTGTAAGCCAGCCCCAGTGAAATGTTTTTCTGTATAAGAGTTCTTGTGGTCATGGTATCTCTTTGCAGCAATAAAACCTCAACCAACTAAGACAGAAGTCTGTAAAAGTGCTAAGACTTACGGCATTTTCTTTTGAAAAATTTGAAGTGTAGGCCAAAACATAATATCCTTTTTATATATGACATGTTCTATCTACTTAAAGTCTAGGTAGGAGATATAGATGATATAGATATAGACAGGTAAATGATACATAAATGATAGATAGACATATATGATAATAGATAGACATAGATATAGACTGATAGATGACAGAATAGGTAGGTGATAGATAAAAGATAATAGATGATAATCGACTGATAAATAGATCTATCGACAGACATACATACAGATAATATATATGACAGGTAGATGATAGGATGGATAGATAGATAGATAGATAGATGAATTAGAATAAGCAAATTGCTTCTGAATTTATTGAAGTGGCGTATGATATAACCATAAAGCAAACTATGTGATATTCTCTGTGGCATAGTGCTAGGTTCTTTAAAAACAAATGATAAGATAAAAATCTGCATGTGTGACATAAGGTAGTAAGCTATGGCTTGTAGACAGTCTCTACCTGTTTGCCTATTTTTATAAACAAACATTTATGGGAACATAGCATACCTATTGTCTGTATTGTCCCTTGCAGTGACTTCTTGCTTTGAGTGCAGAGGCACACATTTGTAACAGACCCTAGGTAAGCAGTAGAGTCTAAAATATTACCCTCTAGCTCTTTATAGACAGAAGTTTGCTGAGGTCTCATGTGTGTGATCAAGTTTATGCACATGAATAAAAGGCACATGAGGGTGTTGAAGGGACTGAATTGGATAGATATGGGGAAGTGATACTTAACTTTCATCATCTGTATCACTAAATGCATGCGATTTCATACTTTCAAAATGGCTTATGAGTATTTAACATATGATGATTTAATAAATAAACAAATAGTAGCCCTAAAATATATTTATTTTTGGAATTTGGAAACTGGATATATTCATTCATCAATAAATATTTGAAAGAGCTCATTGCATTCTGTCCCCTAGACACACATAAGGCAGCAGGAATGTCTAGGACAATACAAATAGTCAGCAGAGAGGCCATGTAAACTGTGGCAGTGGACACTGTAGAACGTACCAAAGGCAGACTAGTTCATTGGGGCACTTGAGGAATGCTTCAACGGGAGGTAACATGTCTGTTGTGCCTCAAAAAAACAAGCCAGTGTCCATGGGACACTCACAGAACTGAACAGAAAGTACGATGGCTCAGCCGAAACATGAATGAGAGATCACTGGCCAAACAAAGAGAATCTAGTCACTGTGTTATGGGGCATGGGGTAAGGATATAACTTACCCCAGTAGTGGAGCATTGACTCAATATCATCAGAGCCTGAAGAACACCAGGAGGGGAGTCAAACCTAACAGGTTTCATGGTGTGGAGGGATATAGTATGAGAAAATCCAGGAGTCAAGATGAGTTTGAATTTAGTGGCTGGCCTTCCATATTGGAAAGCGACATACATTGCCTTTTACTTCGTTAAATTAGCTCAGAATTTAAAAAAAAAAAAAAAATGTGTGTCCTGGGATCTATATTTCTGCATCCACATGAAGATTTATGGAGTGCCAGATAAATACCCTAGCAAAGCAAGCTATGCATGACTTTCTCATGCAGACAGTGTATTTCAATAAGGAACAACAAGGGAAATAACAATAGCAGCCAACATTTACAGACTCTCTATATTAGGGGTTCTTGTAAGCACTCTGTATAGTAAATTCTTCACTCCCCACATTGATTTCATCGTCACGTTTTTTAGATCAGAAAACTAAAACAGAGCCATTGAGTAACTTATCCAAAATCACGGAGTTGATAACTGGCAGAAGCAAGACTTTCCTCTAAACAGTTTGGCACCAATCTGTGCTCCCAGCTATTATATTTTTCCATCCCAGGCGAGTTAAGTAATCATCCCCTGAAGAAACATTTATTAATCTGCCAATTAATCCACTGCCATGTGACAGAATCTGTGCCAAGTATTAGGGCTGCAGACTTTCTAAGAGTCTAATGGTGGGCTAGCAGATGGGTGGATTGGAAGTCCCTAACTGGTGTGTTGCATTGAGAAAGATGCTGACACTCCATCCAGACTCCAGGGGGAGAGTTTAGCTATTGATGAAATGTGTCTGCCATGGCTGACAAAGAAGCAGAAGTAGCACAGAATTTGGGGAAGGTTTAGGTGGGTTTCAGGAAAGGCAGAAGTCAGAATGGATACAGAATGTGTTGTTTACAACAGTTGCCTAGGCAATTTGGGTAGAATACCTTTATTTTTATGTGAACTTTTGTGGGTGGGGGGGGGCATGCATGTGTGTGTGTGTGTGTGTGTGTGTGTGTGTGTGTGTGTATTCCCATGGGTGCACACGTGGGAGCCAGAGATCAACATGATGTGTCTTCCTCAATCACTGTCTATTTTCTACTTTGAGACAGGGTTTCTTCTTAATCTGGAGCTCACAAACTGACTAGACTGGATAGCCAGGGAGCTCCTAGAATCCTCCTCTCTCTCTTCTCAAAGTACCAAAATTGCAGACATGGGCTGCCATGCCTAGCTTTTTACTTGGCTTGTGGGAATCCCAACTCAGGACCTCATGTTTGCATAGCAAGCTCTTCACCAACCCCACCAAGCCATCTTCCCAGCCCCTCCATGTACAGTTTCATCAGAGTCTGTCCCTTCCCACCCAATGCATGCAGCCAATTGTCCTGAGGGTTCATTAGGTCAATTCAGCATGACTCGAGGTCACTTCTTAGAAATGCAGACGCCAGGATTTATTATTGCTCGTTCCCGGCAAATACAGGAGACTCACTCTAGTCCAAACCACCGAAGCATGACAACTCTAATAATGATGTTTTAATAGTGTCTACTGTGTTAAAGGTTTTGTGAAATCTGATATCTGACATGAGCTAACATAAGCAATATCGCAGCCCCCCATTTTTTAATAAAAACGGTTCCTTAAATGTTCCCTCAGTTGTACTGATAAAAACCAAATGATTTCTAAAATGACGTTTTACTCCAATATTTATAATTTCATTGTTACCAAGATTGCATTGTGGGGTGGTTTTTTTTTTCTTTAATATAAGCAGTAATGTTCCTCAGCCTAAGTACATTGAATTCACCTTAGAAAATTTAGGTAACTAATTATCCTAAACTACTGAGGCGGTGAGTGTTTGCTTCCTGTATGATTATACTATAATATGAGGTTTTTCTGTAATGGAACAAAAATAATCCAAATTCTTTACTCAGTATGCTAACTGGCTACTCTAAAGATTGCAGCTAGGATACTTGCATAGTTTTGTATAATGAGTGTTCGGGTTCAGCTTAACAAGGTTGACATTGTCTTCAGGGGTAGCAGATGTGTGCTTACATCGTTTTAAATGAAACCAAGACCCAAAGAAGCTCAATAAACAAATGACAATGTTTGGAAAAGAAAGAAGCTTGTTTCCTTCCACAGGGTGCAGGGAATTTAAGCAACCTGTGTTTATAATTACTGTCCGCTTTAGTTAGTGTGAAAGAATCTACTTGATGCTCATTATAAATAAACAAGATAGATCTACTTGCCTATTTTGCAGATGGCCTGCTAGAGCTTATTTTTCTTTTTCCCTCTCTTCTGTTTTATTGACCACAGACCACTTACTTTATGTCCAAATGATATTATTTCATTTTAAACATTACCGTGGTCATAGCTTTTCCCCACTCCCTCTTAATTCTCGGCCTGACATACACAGATGACAACTTTGTCCACATTTCCAGCCTTCCTCCCCCAGATCCCATCAAAACTGCAAATGGCTAAATGTGAGTCAATCATTCTGATTCAGGAGTCTGGTTGAATATCAGAGGTGCTATTTTTCTTGGCAGGCTTCTATAGAGAGCAAGTTGCCACTACCCAGTTAATTTTAAAATGACATCAAATGAACACTGTCAGTCTGGGGCCACAGGAGGATGTTGGGAAGCACATACAGTCTGTTGTTTGGACTCTCTGAACAGGTACACATTTTCGTAGGAGAAATTAAACCTCATCTTTTAAGCATGGGAGAGTGTGTAGCATAATCTCAGCACAAATTATAGAAATGCATTAACTGTTTTGGGATTTCCCCTTAGAGAGCTGGCTATCAGGAGACAATATTACATTCCCTATGTCTATTGTTTGTTAGAGTGGGTACATTCATTTAAACGTTGAGCTTGCTTTGTAAGTTGTTTCTTTTCTTTCCCCCCTCAACTTCAAAATGATGTGTGCCACTTGAAAGATAGGTCCTAGGAAACAAGATACCACATTTTCCTTTCAATGTGCTAATATTTTTAAAATCAGTTCACCAAATGCTTCCCCAAAATTATTTTTGCTCCTCGAAATTAACATTGGACTTGTATTTATTATTGAATTCATCCTTCAGTGTTAAAGGCAGATCTCTTTACTATGGTGTGGGATTACCTTTTATGAAGATTGCATTAATCCATCATGAAAATTTTAAAACTCAATAAATTCATTTTACCATAAAAGATGTATAAAGGCCGTAAGCATTTTCCAGATGTGGGGAAAAGTAAAGAAAATTCGTCTGTTCTGAGACAGGAAAAACTGTTGACATTTCTTTGAAGTGTAATCTCTTTTGTTTATTTGGTTTTTAATAGCTTCCAGCAGTTAGCCACATATTTCTAAAGTGATGCTGCTCACATACATTTTTTTTTTTTATCACGAGTGGCATTAACCTACTGCCATAGATTTAGAAGTTTAACCTAGAAAAGGAAGATACCATTGTCGAGATGGGTAATTTAGAAATTGTCAAAGAGGAGAAAAACAAAAACAAAAACCAAAGCAGAACATTATAGTCCTCAGTAACTTTCCTGAACTAGAAGTTTCTGGAGTCAGTGGTTGGAACTGGCTGTAGGTTTAATCTATGATGTTTATTTATAAAGGGCAATCTTTAGATGTCGCGTGTTTAAGTAGCAAGAATATTTTATTCTTCCTCTATTGCAACCAACTGACCACTCACTCGATCTTAGTAGAAATGAAAAAATAATTTTTCAGATTTATATTGTATCTCTCAACTATATGGCATGGCATGATGTGCACTTATGTGATGTGTGCTTACACACACACACACACACACACACACACACACATACACTGACACACAAATGTACTGTAAACGAGAAGGAAAAATCTAGAGTGATAAAAAAATCATTAAAATTGACTGAGTGCCTGAGTAGTCTTTGACATTGAAAAATGGAAACTATTTGGAAAGCAAGTGAAAACTTAAAATATATATATATGTAAAAGCTTTTGACATTTCATAATGATTTATATAACAGGCCACATAAGAATTAATTTCATATCAGATACAAAGCTAGCCATAACCAACTGCAGAAAGCAAACTGAACTCAAGGTTGAGAAGAATATATATATATATATATATATATATATATATATATATATTATTAAGTTTGGGAACAATTTCTCATTCTGTCCAATCAATGTTTTTAAATATTACTTACAATAATGTGATTCTCTGAAGCTTAATCAAGTGGTTCTCACAAATGCAAGAATGTTCAGATAGATATAGTTTTCATTCCAAGCTGCTAGGAATAAAACAAGAAAAGGAGAAAGAAAGAAATCTAATGTGTATTTGTGTGAATGCTATATTTAAATGTTACCTTTCTCTTTGGTTAGAGCTGATCTTTATATATCCAAGCTGGGGAAAAAAAAAAAAAAAACAGTCCCGAGATTCTAATAAAATGCAACTAAACTGTTACTATGGGTTATTAATATAAATAAATAAAAGCCATGTCCTATAATGTTGCAAAAAATATTCCTAAGTCAAACAATTGATTTTGTGTTTTCAAAGCAGTTTGAGCAATGTGCTGTATGTGAGGGTAATAAAATTATTTTCAGAGATGCTCCCTGACCACGAGCTCAAGCACACATTAGGACTTGGTCTGTTTTTCACATGTTTCCCATCAAGGAAGTCTGTGGTTACCTTCCTGATTCTGCTGGACTGGAAAAACACAGCTAATATGGTGCGATCTGGAGAAAGCTTTGATGCAGGGACTTTGCAAATAAACCTCCAGATGCCATCTGGTTTACATTCATCTCTCAATTTATTTCCTATAAATGTCTATTGAATATTCCATTGAACCAACACATGTGAAACTGGAGCTGAGAAAGAGAATGCTTGGTGGCAGCAGTCATTATCATATTTCTTTCCCAATATTGCTACCAGCCTCAAATGCATGGATGAGGTAGATGCCAGAGTCCTCAGACTTAAAGCAGGAATGAAGAAACAAAAACACTTCACGTTATCCAAACAAACAAGCCCATTTTCACGTTTTCAGTAAAATATCAAGCACCCCAGAGCTGGGGTTATTTGTGGTGTGTTTAAGTTGCTGACATTTAAAGAATCAAGTTCACAATGCAGAAATAAATGCTACTACCATGGAGCAAGAGAGAAACAAACATTTTGAGCAAAGTACCATGCGACTGTTTAGGGCCTGCCAGACAGATCTGTACCATTAGCCTTTGGGTCCATTCTATTTTGTAACCCAGCACCTCTGTCTTCTTCTATTTGTACCTCACAAGTCCTTGGTAAGTGGGGGTGGTGATTCTATAAACTGTATTTGCCAAATACCCAACCTTCCTAAATCCATTCTTGCCCCGACACACCCAGATTTCTAAAGATTATTCCCAGGGATAAGCAAGATAGACTATTATGCAACCTATGAGAATCATTCCCCACCCAAAATCTGTTGATTTGTGTTCCTGTGAGAAATACACTTTTCCTCAATTGTCACATCCTGGCAGTGACCTCATACACAGCCAGGCAACTTCACAAATTGCTTCCAGAAAGGGAAGTAGGGAGATGGCTCAGTTAATAAAGTACTTGCCTTGGAAGCATGAAGAACTGAGTTCAAATACTCAGAAGCTATGCTAGATTATTTTTCTAGTTAGGTGTGGTAGCACATGTGGATAATCCCTTTGTCGAGGACCTGAAGGCCGAGGATCCCTGGGGCTTGCCGGCCAGCCGGTGTAGTTTAATTGGTGATCCTCAGGAGAATGGCAGATCCCATCCTCCAATAAAATGGACACCTGACAAAATCACATTAGACCTATGGTTAAACACACACACACACACACACACACACACACACACACACACACACACGCACACACGCACTGTGGGAACGGGGCTTAGAGAGATGATGGTTAGGAATACTACCTACTCTTGCAGAAGAGTTTGATTCCCAGCACACATGGTAGCTCAGAAACATCTAATCCCAGAAGGTCTAAAACCCTCTTTTCTTCCTCAGCACCAGGCATACACAGAGTACAGACATAGAGACAAAACACCCATATACATGGGAGAGACTTTTTTGTTTTGTTTTGTTTTTTAAGAAAAAGGAAAGGACAAAAAAAGGGAAAAAATCCCTCAGATGGAATATTTTGTTGCTTTTTAAAATTTCAATTTTCTACACATTTTGTCAAATGCTTTAATATTACGGCTTTGCTAATTTAAGAAAGCAAACCAGTGTAGCATAACCAGTGCATGTTAGACTGTTCATCGCTTGTAGAGTTAGCTTACTAAGTCCTAAGAGAAGCAAAGGGGACTGGAGAGATAGTTTAGTAGCTGTGTGCATAGTGCAGAGAACAAATTTCAGTTCCTAGCACCCATGCCAAGCGAATTACATGGCTAGAACACCAGATCCAGAGAAATCTGACCTCTTCAGCCTCCGTGGGCACCTTCAAGCATGGGCATATATCCCCACACAGACACACAGTGAAAAAATAATAATGAAAAATGTTTTAAAGAAGAAAGAGCAATTCTCCCTGAGATCCTAGCCAGGTCACAGCTTGCTTCCTGAGATTATGGAATTTGGGTTATTCTATTTCATCACCTCGATATGTGACCAGGTTGATTTCTTTAAAGAAAAAGGTGTCATCAAAATGAAAAATCACAATTCTTTAGCCAACGTTTCTACATTATAGGCAAAAGTTACATTACACATTCACTTCTGTGACTGCATTCACTAAGGAACAACGTAATAATAATAATAATAATAATAATAATAATAATAATAATAATAATAAATTTATTAGGGAGTGAGAAAGGCAAGCAGGCTGGCATATGGCTATAATTCCAGGACTTAGGAGGCTAGGGAGAGGCAATAGTGACTGAGGCCAACCTAGACTCTATAGTGGAAGAAAGGAAGAAAAGAAGGGAGGAAGGGAGGGAGGGAAGAAAAAGAAAGAAATGAGGGAGGGTTGGAGGAAATCACTTGAAACAACTAATGAGACCTGTTTTGTTTAGTTGATACCAAGAACACTCACATATCTACCACAGCACAGAGTGGAGGTCTAAGAACACATTGCAGACATGGATTCTCTCCTACCCATCCTGTTCAGGGATTAAACCCAGGTAGTGTGGTGAAGTTTGGTAGCATCTTACCTTCTAAGCCATCTCACTGGCCCAGACCAGGAGCAGTGGTGCACCCCCTTAATCCTAGCATGCAGGAGGCAGAGGCACGTGAATATCTATGAATTCAAGGCCAGCCTGATCTACATAGAGAGCTCCAGGCCTGCCAAGGCTGCTTAGTAAAACCCTGTTCCAAAAACTAAACCAACAGCAACTTAGGACTGGTGTTTTGAATAGGAACTAATGGCAAAGGGAAATCCCCTGTATTTACTCTTAATCATCAAAAGTGCTGGAGATGTTGACACCACGCCCTTTTTCTCTATTGTCATTACCGGCATTATAAAGTGGACACCCAAACTCTCCTCTCTTTGGAAACTTTCTATTTTGAAGCCTTGCTTTTAAAAAGTTCTTTCCATGACAGTACAGCGAGAGGAAAAAAAAAAAGAAAAAAAGCATTCACTCCTAAGTAAGGTACACATCTGATCATAACTCTCCCTTCTGTGACTACAGAATTTTATCCGTCACCAGGAAGAAAATCCAGGATGATCCCAGTACACCCAGCCAATGAACAATTATCCTGCTGGCCATTCTCTAATTTTTGCAAAGTAAAATTTGCTTCTTCTTTTTTTTTTTTTTTTTTGAAATGCTGGCAGGCCAAGGTTGCTGGCTAGCAGATACATTCCATCCTAAAGGGGTTCTGGCCTCGGTTAGTACCTCGTTGTTTATTGTACTAGAAAGTCTTCCAATGTTATCTTGGGGCTACAGGATGCTGAGAGGAAACAAACCAAGAGAATAAAATGCAAATATGTTGTGAGTCATTTCTCTTATCCTATTCTTAAATCAAGATCTATGCAAAGGACAGTTATGAATATACTACTCCTTACAAATGTGCCTAATTTGGGTCCACCCTAAAGGTCCAGTCATGAGAAATAAAACACTATTAAAATTGTTTGTGGGCTGCACAGATGGTTCAGTTGATAAAATACTTGGCTTGCATGCCTGAAGACTTCAGTCCTGTCCCTATAACCTGCACATGCTTCTCATCCCAGGGCTGAAAAGCTGGAAACAGATGGATTCCTGGGTCTTACTTGCCAGCCAGCCTAGCTGAATCATGAGTTGTAGGTAACCCAAAGTGATTGGAGCCATTATTAGGTTGACCAGATGCTTACACACACACACACACACACACACACACACACACACACACACACACACACACACTGCTATCTGTGATTGCTATATCCCAATTGGCAGACATACATGAAACACGCATCTTAAATGAGTAAAGTTTAAAATCCGAATGCATCCATTTCTCAGTTTCATTATCATTGCAACCTGATTTACTCATCCAGCAAAGGAAATCTCCACTGAGAGTCCCTGTTCCCTGTGCTGTGGAGGGCTCCTGAGGCTGTTAAATGGTGTCAACTAATTTCCAGAACAAAGAAATTGCTGCCTGATCATTTCATTGGTCTCCAGCTCAACAGAAGATTCCAAGTTCTCTTCTGTCAGGGGTACGTGTTTTCAATTAATAATCATAGTGCTAATCCCTATCTTCCAGGGCCCTCATCCCTGCCAGCTGCTGCTACACATGCCAGCCCTTGCCAACTCCTCCTGTGATACCCTGTGGACAACCCCTAGATCTGAACTCGTCAACGTGGCACTCAAGTTAACTGGCCTGAGAAGCCTAATGCCCATCTAGATAAATTGGCTATGAAGACAGAAACCACCCTGAGATATTAAGGTGAAGTTTGGCTTTTCAACCACAAATAACTATTATTAGAACATAATCTAATTATTATGTTCTAGATCTGATATATTAACCTGAGAAGGATGGGAACAGACTCAGAGCAAGCAGGCATTTCCAATCACCAACGGTGGTGGTGCTATGTTCTTGATTCCAAACAGTAGTCTGGCAAGTCAAGTTTGTGTTAGCATCTCTGAGATGGAAAACATTGAAATACTTCCTCACACTGGAAAGTTCTCTTAAGCGCCTTATTTTCTAATAAGATTAGGGGGTAGCCAGAATGTTTCAAGAGGATACATGTAATTAAGGAAGGTATCAGAGTTGGAAGGCTGGAGCTGTTTTTCTGAGATGATATGAATTTTAAATGGCTCCCAGAGGCTTTGTTATAAAGACTAGGGCTTTGCTAGGTGGTTGGCCCTAGTTAGAGGAAGGTAGGTCATTGGGTGTGCACCTGACTAGGCTATTATTCCAGGATCTTTACTCTTTCTCTTTTTGCTCCATGACTACCATGAGTAGCTTTCTCTGCCACCTGTTACCTGTCAAGAAGCCTTGTCTCACCATAGGCACAAAGAGACAGCACTACGTGGCCAGGGGCTGAAAATACTCCACCCAAATAATCCTTCCTCCCTCAAGTTGATTTATTTCACTTTTTGTTTGTTTGTTTGTGTGTTTGTTTGTTTTTGACACAACAACAGAAAGCTGATCCAATGTCAGGTACAAGTAGTTTGAAAAAATCTGTGTTCTGGGTATAAAAATAGTTTTCAAAAGTTTTATACTGGGAGCAATTTCTCATACTCTCTTTCTGACTGTGTGATTGGTATCTCAATCGTAGAAAGCCTCTCAAGTACAATTCACAAGCTGGAACATAGACTTGTCCTGCCATTCAAACAAGCACTCAAAAGAAGCCTCTGACTAGGGAGATGACTCCCACGGTAAAGTGCTTGACACACAAGGGTGAGAACTGGAGTTCAAGTCCTCAGAACCTCCCAATAGCCTGTGCAATAGTTCACATCTGTAATCCCAGTACTCCTACAACAAGACGGGGGTGAAAACAGGAGTCTCCGTGAAAGCCCGCAGGCAATCTACCCTGCATACACAGTGGCAACCAGCAAGGAAGACCCTGACCTCTATGCATACACTGTAGCATAGGCATGTCCAACTAACAGATGGTGCACCTATTCACAAACATGCCTGCACAGATATCATACACACACACACACACACACACACAGAGAGAGAGAGAGAGAGAGAGAGAGAGAGAGAGAGAGAGAGAGAGAGAGAGAGGGGTTGGGAGAGATATTTATCAGAGCACTTCCTTTTAGGAGTCATACAGGAGTAAATGGTGACAAAATATGGAGAGAGATGTTTTGGTCCTACCTTCTATGGCTATAGTTTGGCTGCATCCTTCAGTATCTTTGGGACTCAACTTTGTGTCTCATATATTCTAAAAGTATAGTGTTAACTGACCCTAAGTTCCAAAAGCCTCTGCCTGGAGAGATGCATTTTGTAAAACATGTCTACTAGATAGCCTGACAGCCACTGGAATGAGGGTAAATTGCATCGGCACCATGCCTTTCTATATATCTCCATAAGATTTGACACATGGCAGACACATTTGCCATTTAGCAACACCTGTTATTAGTAGTATCATTGTTCAAAGACTGCATTAGATACCTTAGTATTCAGAACAAGCCAGTTGGCAAAAGTCACAGACAACCTGGTTTTCTGACCGGATTCCCTCTTGATGACAATGCTAGTTACTAATAGAACAGGTATGAAGCAGACCACGCCTTAGGACTGATCCGCCACTCTGAGAACTTTATTGGTTGATGGCTCCCTAATTCCTTTTAAACCTCTTAGCTATTAAAATATGATTTCATAAAACCTTATTTTCATTAACTCAAAACACTGAAGCCAAACATATATATGGTTTGCATCTTTTGGCCAGCTGGGATTTGCTTTGTCAAACAAAATACTTTCCAACTATCCCACTTACTCAAAATATACATTTTTGCGTTTTCTGTTCTCTACCCTACATCACTCAGCAAAAACTTCAGAGGTAAATCCTTTGGGGAAAAAAAAAAAGGAGATACTTTTTCATGTGCAGATTTGTGTTTTGTTTTTTTTTCCCAGGTTCTTCTCACTAGTGGAAACACCATTTTCTTATACCAAATAATATATGGAAGATTACATGGCTATAATTTATTACACAAATGAATGAAAGTTGTTCTCATTCACATGGTTAACATTTAATTAACAGTGTTAATTAACATTGATTCTTAAAACTTTTTGCAGCTATAGCATAACACTTAACATTGACCTGAACTTTTAAAATAAAACCTAGGTGTTCAGAAAGCCCAGAGGAATCAATTGATTGATTAAGAACATGGATGATGGTCTAGTTCCATGTGATTGGGGTGGAGGTTATGAAGTAATGTGCATCGTACCATATAAAACCCTAATGATGGTTAATGTTAGCTAATTAAGATGAACACTGAATGGAGCCAGCTTGGCTCACGAGGGTATTAACATCCTATTAGAGTCTAACAAAATATTGTTTTAGCCAAGTGATATAGAGTGGATGATCTTAGATTCACACTGAAGAATACTGTTGGAATCAAACGCAACATTAAAGTCATATTCCAATCATGACTGCCAACAGGAATAATATTGACTCTGTTCTGTAGGTACCACGTGGCTTTTTGCTTCATTTTGTTTTCACAAACCTTAAACATAGAGGTGTGTCATACTTGGATAGTATCACAGAATTAATATTTTCCATCCTTATTTTTAAAAAAATACATCAGATATATGCTTCACATACAACATGGTGACACATTTTGGAAATCCAACTGCGGTACATCTGTTGACAACCAAACCCACCAGACTTCTACCTACATGCAGGGTGATGCTCACTGATTTGACTTCTCTTCAGTAGGATGTGTTTGTGATGTGTTTAAACCAGTAGTTCTCAATCTTCCTAATGCTGTGACCCTTTAAGTTCCTTGTGTTGTGGTGACCCCCAACCATAAAGTTATTTTTGTTGCTATTTCATAACTTTAATTTTGCTACTGTGTTTTCCTACAGTCTTAGGTAACCCTGTGAAAGGATCATTTGACCCCCTAAAGGGGTCACAATCCACAGATTGAGAACCACTGGTTTAAATGGACAGACGAGTGGTCTGGGGGAGGCTTTCTCTTCTTCAGATGAACAGATAATAACAAAGGGTCAAGGCAAACGTTAGTCCTAAAATATTTTGTTTCCAATGAATTTAGTCATTCATTCTAAGCCAGAATAAATGCCTAAATCATGCAGGCAGGCAGAATGTGCAGGGTTGTACACCTGATGAAAATTTGAAGTGAAGGGTTTTATTTTGTTTTTGTTTTTGTTTTTGAAGTAGTCATACTGCATACAGCATACTGGCCTACCGTTCACTAAGTAACTCAGGCTGCCTTGCACTTCACCATTCTCCTGCCTCTGTCTCTCAAGTGCTGGGCTTAAAGAGACATGCCACCATCAATCTCAGAGAAATTATAATAAGCACAATTTAGTTTGTTGATAGGTGCTGACATTTGTGCTTATAATGAAGCTGTCTCTAAACCAACCCAAAAAAGCACACTTATTTGTAGCATTAAATACTTAGTACCCACAAGCTGGCCATTTCTAGACTTTCCCAGGGTAGATGCTAAGAAAAAGTGACCCTGACAACCAAGATTGGCAGATGACACTCAAGGCTTAGCCATGACTATACTGTGAAAGTTTCAGAAGGCAGCTAGCTATATTCTGTTTTCAAAACGCTCTGTATATTTGCATCATTAAGCAGGTCAGTATATTAAAAGCCACACTGAAATCAATCAGAAGTATGTCATAAAACACAGAATGTGCAGTGAATTCCAAGGGAAGAGACGCAGCAAGGCTGAGAGCCTCTGCCTGAGGCCGTGATCCCAAGGCCTTAACCTTTGTAGTGTCAGAGATAGAAAGCAGACCTGTAGTCCCAGGGCCCAGATCCACTCCACTCTGCCACAGTCAGTCTGCATTGTGTCTCGTCTTTGTTTTATAAATGTGTGTAGTGCGCTATCTTCATGATCAGACCTCAACTGTGTGATGAATAAATAAACAGTAAGCATCCCTTTTCAAGGGGGGTAATTGGTGGTACCTGTTGTCTCACAGTATCCTAGAAAAGTTCACTGTGTTGAAATGAAATGTTTTTATGATGCCACTAATGTAAACATAGTGTACTGATATAGAGACCTCTTCCATGGCAACAGCATCCAGGGAAAATGTTCTTCTGAACAAATATACCATCAATATTTCTCATTGTAAATGTGACTAAGATACTGTGAAGGCATCCCTTCCCCACTAGGCTTGGAGATTATTGAGGAAGTGGGGCAGAAATATTGTAAATGCTTGAGGAAGTGCATTTCTGGAGACTATTAACATGACAGAGCAGTTGAACACATGAGCTCACAGTGGCTGTGACTATACTCAAGACATGGACCAAATTAGGCCAGCCAAAATTCCAGAATTCATGGGGGAGGGGTTCATAAAGTCCTTCCCTTAAGTAAGGAGCTATTGACAATTGATAGTTGCTAGGGAAGAGAATTTGTTTTCTTATAGGGGTGTGGCCCTGGAAAACCTACCCAAGCTCTGGGAGGTACTTTTACACCCATATACACACAGGCAGTGTTGAGCGGCTTCAGTGGATTTACAAAGAGAGAACATAGGTTAGGAGTGAAAAGTCACAAAAACAAAAATGGAGGTGGGATTGGAGGAGAGTGGATGGGGTGGGTTTGATCTAGGCACATTACACACATACATAAAATTCTCAAACAATAAAAAAAAATTAAGAAAAAAAAAACAGAGAAAAGAATACTTAAAATGAGGGCTGGAAAAATGTCTCAGTTGGAAGAAAGCTCAACTACCATGCCCAAAGCCCTGATTCTGAGTCCTAGCACCGCATAAAATCTGGGGTAATGACACCTACCTGATTATAGAATCTCTCAGGAAACAGCCAGATCAGGCTCCTGTCAAAAAGTGCTTCTTGGCATCATCAATAGTGTGGGAGTTTGGTGTCTGCAGATGGGATGGATCCCTAGGTGGGAGGTCTCTGGATGCCCTTTCCTTCAGTCTCTGTTCCAAGAACCTTCAACACAATGGCACAGGGGAAAATTTCCTGAACAGAACACTAATGGCTCATGCTTTAAGATCAACAATTGACAAATGGGACCTCATAAAATTGCAAAGCTTCTATAAGGCAAAGGACACTGTCAATAAGACAAAATAGAAACCCAAAGATTAGGAAAAGATCTTTACCAACCCTACAGCCCTCTGATAGAGGGCTAATATCCAAAATATACAAAGAATTCAAGAAGTTAGACTCCAGACAACCAAATAACCCTATTAAAAATGGGGTACAAAGCTAAATGAAGAATTCTCTACTGAGGAATCTGAAATGGCTGAGACGCACTTAAAGAAATGTTCAACATCCTTAGACATCAGGGAAATGCTAATCAAAATGACCCTGAGATTCCACTTCACACCAGTCAGAATAGCTAAGATCAAAAACTCAAGTCATAGCAGATGCTGGTGAGGATGTGGAGAAAGAGGAACACTCCTTTATTGCTGATGGGACTGCAAGTTGGAACAGTCACTTTGGAAATCGATCTGGCAGTTTCTCAGAAAATTGGAAATAGTTCTACCAGCTATGACACTACTAGGCATATACCCAAAAGATGCTCCAACATATAACAAAAACACTTACTCCACTATGTTTATAGCATCCTTATTTATAATAGCCAGAAGCTGGAAACAACCCAGATGTCCCTCAACAGAGGAATGGATACAGAAAATGTGGTGCATTTACACAATGGAGTACTACTCAGCTATTTGTTTAACTTTTGAAGGTGGTTGACAGCTCTCAGCCTTGAGCCAAATTCAGCCATTTTATTCATTCTATACAATATTTGAGCTTAAAGTTAATTGCTAATAATTAAAAGTGGAAAGATTCCTCAAAATTATTTCTCAAAGGAGCTCTCAAGCTTCTTGAAAGAGTGAACAGCAAAGAGCTCACATTTTTCACTGGGTCACAGAAGCATGTGCTTGCCCTGTTGTAGTTCCTACCTGGAAACCCCTCTCCTGCTGGGGCTAATTGTCTATCATACTGATCAGGCATGAGTCCTGAAATGCTATTGATGATCCTGTATATTACTTATTACTCTTTTGTTTCTCTAAAGGAAACACCTGTTTTCATAATCATGTATTTGTATGTATAGATGTATGTATGCACACATCTCACACACAATTGCATGTTCATGTGCTCATGTATGCATATGGGTGTGGAAGACAGAGGGTAGGTAACCTTTGCTGCAGTTCCTATGGGGCCCTCCACCTTGTTTGTAGACAACAGGGTCTCTCACTGGCCGGAAGTCGTCAGGTAGGCTGGGATGGATGGCTGACGTGTAAGCCCCTATGATCCACCTTTCTGTCTCTCCAGCATTGTGATTACAACCATCAGGTAACACATTCTGCTTTTTAAAAAAATTTTAAGATTGGGTCTAAAGATCAAACCCAGGTCCTCGTAGCCAGCACTTTCCTAACTGGGCTATCACCCCATCCCTTGGACCTAAAACATTTTAAAGTACAAAAAATATTTTTAAAGCCTCAAGTAATTTTTGTCTCAAACAAGTGGCAAAGTAATATGCATAATATAATTCCAGTTTCAAGCATCCACAAATTCCTAAATATCTTTACTAATTGTGTACACATAAAATTTGCTGTACAGATGTATTTTTGAAATTTCTGTATTGTTCTCTTTGGTAAGGTTTTTTTTTTTAACTTTGTGTATGTGAATGTTTTGTCTATATGTATGCATGCCCATCTCACGCATTTTCTGGTGCCCGTGAGAGTAAATAAAAGACATTGAATTTCCTAAACTGGACTCACACACAGTTCTCAGCTACCCTGTGGGTGCTGGGAACCCAACCGGGTCCTTTGAAAGAGCATCAAGTGCTCTTAATAGCTAAGCCATCACTTTCTCACCACATTATCTTTCTGTTTTTCTAAGCTATTTTCATAGTTCTATCTATTTTAATATACTCTAGTATTTCTATATCTTTCCACAAGCAGAAGAAAGACTTGATAGATATAATCCAGCACATTTGCACTGGTCACAATGACTGTCTCTGTGTTCCGCTGTCACCTGTTTTTCCATTCTGTTTGCTTTCATGCCCCATCGTTCTCTCTTTGGATTTCCTGTCTAGTCCACGCAGTACACAGTGAACAGAGAGTTATTATCTTCTTCATAAGAAGAAGCCCTTCTGCTTGGTTTGCTCCATACCTGCCGTTCCCATTCATTTCCGCCATTTTCCCAGCTCCTTTGTGAGGACTCTGCCCCACATCTCTTTGTAGATCTGTCCTCCGTGTTTACCTGCCAGCAGCACCCAGCGGATGTGTGTTTGTTTTTCTCCTGTGTGTACACAGTGGTCGCTCCACTGCTAACATCCTGAGGTGGTTCATGCTGGAGTGACTGACAGAGAATCAAAATTAAAAACACCAGTTCGCATTAAAGGTCACTTGCCTTATTAGAATTATTCATTCAAATACAATTAACTTAGCCCTGCTCTGGGGAGAACAGGAGAGTTTATGCCAGGGGGAAGGGACAACAAAAGGGTTCTCCATTTACAGACTTTCTCCCATTTGAATTTTGTTCCCCCCAACGACTTCATAGATGTGACAGGCAGCTAGAAACGAAACTGCAAAGCACAGGGGTGTTTACTTTCATCGATACCAGGGAGGAATGAATGACATCCTATTGCTGAACAGGGAATAAGATTTAGGACAAATGGCTTTTCGAGGACCTTGCTCAGATAGAGTCATGCAGAGCAGCACAGATTTATGTACCGTGCCATGCTGGGGTTGGGGGGGGGGGTGTATGCCTAGAAGGATCACCGCTCACCACCACTACCTACCAAGGCAGTCAGGTCATTGCTGGATTCTGGTTAACTGTGAAAATGTAGCCACAGTCTTTGTTATTGCCACAGCGATAGCAACTATTCTAGATTCAGAACTAGTTTTATTCTTTATTTCTTCCTCAATCACCTTTGGCTTCACACAGTCTTGGCATCAGGCCCTAATACAACCCTGAGTAGGTCATGCAGCCTTTCAGAGGCTGTAAACTTTTGTCTGGGAGAGAGAGAGAGAGAGAGAGAGAGAGAGAGAGAGAGAGAGAGACAGAGACAGAGAGAGACAGAGAGACAGAGAGAGACAGAGAGAGACAGAGAGAGACAGACACAGAGACAGAGACAGAGAGACACAGAGAGAGACACAGAGACAGAGAGAGACAGAGACAGACACAGACAGAGAGATCAAGTCAAGCCAGTGGACTTGTTTGTTTGTCTGTTTGTTTCAGGGATTAAATTCAAGACAACTTGTAACACCCTTAATTGCAGGGCAGTCAAGTACGTGGAAGCTTTGATAAGCAGTAACTGCTATGATTTGCTACCTACGTGCTCACAGCTATGCTGAATTGCAAAGAAGCGATAGCTTTACAAAAGTGCATGCCTTCAGTGAGTTTACAGTCTCCTGGAGAGTAGCCCCAAAGAAGGGAAGGCTGAATGGGATGACATCAACAGAAACCCAAAGAGTTTGCCATAAAATGGGCCTGGGGAAACCAGATAGTGCAGAGCAACTGAAAATGGCGTGAGTGTTTCTTTTTTTGCAGTGATAAACTATTGGCCAACTGGACTGTGGACCTCATGGCACAAATTAGTGAATTTATTTTTTAAAAATGTATTTAAAACTATATGTAATGAATTGATAGCCTTCAAAACATATTATAACCCATATCTTTATAAATGTACTGAATATACAAGGCAGTATGAGCGTTATACATAGAGACATAAACAAGGGTGTTGGCTCCGTAGAGAAACACTGGCCTAGGGTACAAGGAGCCAGTGTTAAGCTGAGTTTCCAATGGCAGGATGAATACTGACTGGCACATTACCAGCAGAAAAAGCAAGAATCAAATCTATGGGGCCAGTGGGATCAAATTAATCTGATGAGATATGATAAATGTGAGTATAAAATGCTGTCCTCTTTATATAAAGGTGAACATCCTGTTCACCATTCCCAACATCATCACTAGGTGTTCTTGATCCATGAGTAAAAAAAAAAAAAAAAATGGATCTGAATGTGTAAACTGTGCTCTTCCCCTGTGTCACTGCCACACAGATGCAAACTCTGCTAATTCAGTTGTCCCAACATGAAGATGTAGACTAAGAGGTAAGAGCTTTGACCCAAAGAATGTAAATTCTGCTTAAAAAAATTTAAATGGAAAAAAAAAATCCAGGCCCTAGCACCAACTTATCAGGGACCACAGTGGTTTCCTTGGTGTACACACATGGGTAGGAACAGGTTCTGCAATCTAATTTCTCTAAACACTTAGTCCTCAAACTCAAGTAATTATTGCACAGTAACTGTAAACTGCATTGTAGGTAGGCTCATTGACTTCTTAGTAGCTTGTAGGAAAGAAATGATTGTTGAATTTGTATGCCATTTACCCTAAAGCACCAAAGAGAATACCAACTTAAGGACTGGGGAGATGTTTGCTGTACAAGTATAAGGTCCCGAGTCCAGATACCCCAGCACCCACATACAAAAGCAGGAGTGGTGGAGTGTGCCTGTATCTCCAGCACTGGTGGGGGTGGAGAGACAGAACCTAGGGCATCACTGGCCAGCCAGTCTAGCCAAATCAGCAATCTCCAATCCAATAAGTTGGGACCAGGTATGGTGCCATATTCCGTCAACCCCAGCACTCAGTGGAGAGAGGCAGACAGATCTCTCTGAATTTGGATTGCCACAATATACACAGTGAGAATGAGGACAGCTTAGGCTACATAATGAGCCTGGGATATAATGAGTATAGATGGATGGATGAATACATGAGATAGATAGATAAATAGATAGATAGATAGATAGATAGATAGATAGATAGATAGATAGACAGATACACATACATTAGTTAGACAGTAACAGAGAAGTATATTCTGATGTCAAACTTTGGCCTCCATATGTGCATGAACAAACATACTGTAATACATGTCATATGCACATGCACACACATATATCACACACCACACACACACACACACACACACACACACACACACACAAAGAGAAAGAGAAAATACCGAGTTAAAAGTTCTTAGATTTTGGCAAGATGGCCATGCCCATAATCTCAGCTCTCCAGAGGGTAAGGCAGAAAGACCAGATTGAAGTTAGCCTGACCTATAGAGTGAGTTTTAGGTTATCCCAGTTACACCGTAAGTTCCCAAATTGGACTATATTATGTAAATTGTTAGAAAATACACACAGCTAAAGAATACTGCCCATTTATAAATAGTTAAAATGTGTTTAGGACAAAGTTTTGTATCTCCCAAGTCTAGCTTTCTGGGACCATTCAAAAGTGAACTAGCATCTCAGGTTTCCTTCCTTGATGGTTCAGGTTGGTAGAACACAACCCTCAAGCTAACTAGAAGGGATTGCCATTGGGCTTGTATCTGGTCAAAGGCAGTAGGAAGTCTTGAAAATTATGGGAGCTGTATCTGCACCTTGTTGGTAACTTGGTTTCACAAAGCCCAGTATTTGTTTTTAGGGATCATAGATGTGTTTTTTAAAAAAACTATTGTAAAGTTAGAGTTGCTGAAAATAAATTCATCTTTTGGACCAAAATAGTCCACAAATACGCAATTTTGAGAGCTAAATAAATCCCCTAGACTACCAAAGACTGTGGAATGAGAGCTTACCATTGGTTCCATGTGGGGCCGTGAAAGGGTGTCTTGGTGTGGCATAGGCCTTAAACCCCAACCCTAATGGGGGCAGGTGTTCTGACACGCCCCCAGAACCCAGGGTCCTGACAAGTGGTCTAAGACCTCCATTTGATCTTTGCCTTGCAGTCACGTAGGGCTACAGGTACAGGGTGTGACTATAGGCTTCAGCCTCAAAAGATTTCCATATTAATGAGTTACCTAAAGGACAGAGGGTGTAGCCAATTACTTATTCGTTTTCCCAGGCCCTCCCCCTTTCACCTTCCCCCTCCCTATTTAACTCAGGTCTTCCCTGAGTTTGGGGGGGGGGAGGGGGGCATGCACATCCAGACCATCTACCATCCATCATGTCAATAAAACTCTTGGAACCGGACTTTCTCGTGTTATTGGGGCCTGCCGCTGTGCCTAACTTCCCACCTGGAGGACCTCTCTGTGTTCCAGCCACCAGGTTCCCACAGTTCCACATGTGGCAGCTTGCTCATGCTCACCACTTTCTCTGAGACTTTGACTTTTTCTTTAAGCCTTGGCTCACTCCTTTTGGTCCTGGGACCATGGAAAAGTTCATCAGAGAAATAGACTCAGTTTTTAATTATAAATATCAGAAAGTGTCTCTGAGAATGAAGTGCAAAATCAGGTCAAGAATGGAGTCAAGTGAAACTGTTTTGAAATTTCTAAAGGCTGTGGCTTCCAATAAAACAGCCTCCTGTCCACAATATCCCTACATTCACATGTCAGAATTAATGATGACAAGTCAAAACATGGTGTGTTTACTCAGCTTTTGTGTGGACACAGTGGCAGGGATTACAGTGGCTCTGGATAAATAAGACCCACAAACATGGCAAAGGGAGAGGTCTGTTTTCCAAGCAAGGTGGTACTTATAGCATTCAAGGTTCAGGGTCAATTTTAAGGAGCAAATACCTGACCAATTTTCCTACTGACATGGATCAGTTTTCCTCATAAGGTTTTTTAAAGCAGTCGTTAGTTCATACTCACTGTTGTATGTTGTCTCAGGCAAGCACTGCTGATGTGTTGGGCCAGCTATGTCTTTTTTTCTAAGAGGTTGTTCCATGTGGTTTAAGAAAATTAGCAATAGCTTAAATTTTACCCACTAGATTTCAGAAGCAACCATCTGAATTGTCACAACTGAAAGCATCCTCAGACCTGGTTAAATGTCCCCTTAGAAAGTGAAAAGACACCCACTTGTTAAACCTCATTTGGCCTACCATTTTGAATATGCCCACCAAAAATTAAAAGTTCTCAGAGGTTCTAGAGACAGTCGTCAGCAATAGGGACCTATAATATACTGCAGGTTGCTAAGATAGGAACTTAAAATTGACCACATATTAACTGTGAAAATAAACTAAGCAGTTACCCACCAAATGGAAACAACAAAAAGGAACTCTTAGGGAGTAAACATGAAGGGTTAACCTGGCATGAAGGGACTGGTGTTGTCCCAAGTTAAATCCAGCCTCTTTTTCCCCCCTCCTGTAGACCATCCTGTGCTGAACTGAAAGAAACGATTGTCTTAGATTTTTCTTTCAGGAAATGCCATCCCAGCTCAATGGGAAAACACAAGTGAGGTCATCGGTCATTTTTTTTCCCCTTGCGGACTAAAAAAGTTCTCTTGAAAAATTTCAATCATTTCCTTCGACACGCCTTAGTTTATCCTTGTCCTTTCTTTAAGCACATTTTAAGAAAAAATTTTTCACATAGCCATCTTCATTGGCGCTTCTGGTGTTATAATGAGGCCTTTGTTATAAACATTAGTGACCGTAATCAGATTTTAGTATGAAACCTTATCCAGCCAAAGTTCTGTAGGAAAGAAAAGTGTAGACAATGTTACTGCAGAAACGGTTAATACAATTTAAGTAAAAAGGTTTATGGCTAATTTCAACTGATTTAGTGAATTGTAATTACTGATTACCTATAGATCCTCCATAGCCTGGTATTTGAAAGATCAAAGTTAGCGAAAAGGCAGTGTGTAATTAGTTTCTTGCTTTGGAGCATTAGGTAGAATTACTGCAAAGAGGCAAAACTATCATTTTATAGAGACCCTTAGGAGATTTATAATGATGGTAGATAAATATATGCATACAATATCAGTTGGTATGCTCAAATTGAATTTTTATGAGGAAACATGGTTGGGGTTGTTCAAAATACGTGGGGATGTTCTTATTTTAATATTGGTAGATGTTATTATTAGAAAATCCTATCAAAAGATATGTCACCAGGGAAAAATATCATTTATAAATCGCTAACGAGTCCCAAACACTGTTTGGCTTGGAGGTCTGAGGCATCCCTTCACAATGTGCATTTATGATCAAACACAGAGGAGAGACTGCAGAAAGGAGAGCAAATCCAAATTCTTTCTTATTCTGTTCAGGAATGTTCCTCTAGGTCTGTGACTGTGTCCCATTGATTCTTCTGCATAAGACTCTGCATTCAGCTAATGATTTTTATTGCTTCTCATTGGTCACTTAGCTGATGAGGTAATGAATGATGTCAGGGGTCATGGATCATATAGGTAGGTATCTATGTCCTCTGTGTGAGGTGTAGTTGTTCAACTAGTTTGTCTAGGAGAACATGCCAGAGAATCTCCTAAGTGACAGCAGGTATTGTCTGGGGACTTTGTTAGGATTCCTTAGCTTTTAATGCAAGGTGGATTTAGATGACTATCAATCTGCACAACATAGCACTAAGTATAGTCTCGTAATGCTAGAATCATTTCATGAGAAGAGCCTTAGTCACATAACTGTAGTATATCAAGACCCCTAGCTACATCTGACCAGAAGCTAAACTGTCTGTCTTTTGTGCCTCATTTTGGTGAATCCCCCACCCTGTGCTCTGTGCGCTCTCTCTCTCTCTCTCTCTCTCTCTCTCTCTCTCTCTCTCTCTCTCTCTTTCTGTGTGTGTGTGTGTGTGTGTGTGTGTGTGTATGCAAGCACTCGCACATGCACGCATTTGCATGCGTGCCAGAGTATGCCTTGGGCATCTGTCCTTACGTTCTACCTTATTCGCTTTATTTGAGGACAGGGGATCTTTTGCTGTTTGCTGCTGTATTCTTGGGTACCTTGCCTGTGAGCTCTCAGGGCTTCTCTTATTTTAACTTTCCATGTCATTGTAAGAGTGATGGTGTGACAGTTACAGAAGATGCCCACTACCACCCCCAGCCTTAACTCTGTATGTACAACCAGCACTTTACCCACCGAACCATCTCCCCAACTCTCATACCACATTCATTAATGACAAGGAATAGACCAATCTTTCTTAATCCAAGGAACTGTCAGAACATATCTCCAATCCTACATGCTCTCTTAGATAAACCACTACCTGTGTCGAGGATAATCTGGAACTGTGTTTTCTGGTGTATATATGGATCTTTGATTCTCTTACCCCTTCTTGGGTCATCTTAAATTGTCTTCTGGTCATTGAGAAGCTGTTTCCAAAAGCACTGCTCTTTTCTGATGCAGTATCATCTACCTTTACTAAAGACCCACAATAACATGGGGTCTTGAAAAATCCTGTTACCCCTGCTGTGTAGACCTGGTGCTTCCTATAACAAGTTTCATCTTTATGAGGATATCTTGAGACTTTATTTCTTATCTTAAAATTAGAAATAGTTCCTCTACCAACAAGCTGGTTTACTTTTAATCTTACAAAGAATTCCAGTTGTGTGATTTTTCCCCCCGTCTTTCCCTACCAACATTTATTTTTAAGAACTTTAGAGTTAAATGGCTCTTCCTTAATGGGCAAAGGATTTAATGACAAACAATTGTGGCTCAACTCTCCTTCTTCATTTCACTTAATGTCACTACACATGTTCCTTTCCATAATCTTTCTCACTTACTTCTAACTTACCCCATCTTGCTCTAAACTAGGTCTTTGTAAGTCATTTTAAATATTTCTGGGAATCAAACGGATACAATAAAATTACTGTTGTCTAGAGACCATACATTCTGGTTTTTTCACATTAACTAATAATCTAGGCAGGCCTTCAGGGAAATCAGTGCAGCCAATTCTCATGTTTTCTGTAGTTTAATCATGAAATTCTTATAATTCCTTCATGAGGTATTGCACCACCAATTCAATTGACTCTTGGCTGGGATAGGCTGAGTAAAAAATAAGGAAACTAGAAATTATAAAATGGTAAGGAAAGATTCAAAGAGAAGCATGAGTTGTTCAGAGGAATGTCATGGAAGCCTGCAGACATGGATCCACAAACATACAGATTCAACATTGTAAAAATTACAGAGGGGATACTGTAGGGCAGTATCTCATTACTTGCTAAATTTCCTGTGCTGCAGTGGAGAATTACTAACCACTCCTAAATAAATTCCTATCACTTGTCACTCTGGAAGATGCTAAATAGAGTGCCTAGGTATGCAGCATCTAGTGGTAACCCACAATCCCACAATACACAACATGTCTCCTATGGCTTTTGGTGTGTGTTTCTACTCAGGGCTCTGTGTATTTGCATATTACATAACACATCTCTGTGTATTTCCTGTGTATTTCACACAGCAGTTTGCTTTTTCCCCCCACTTTGGCTTCAGTTGAAGGTGTTGGTGTGTGGTTGATTGTTTCTTAAGGATTCCCCCTCCCCCAAGGTTTTGCTGATAAAGTGAAACCCATTTGTACCATATCTCTTCAGTGTCAGGAACCATTTCACATACTTTTCTAGGTTCAGTGAAAATCATTTTATATTACCTAATTTTTCCAATTTGAAGAAGACAAAGTTGATTAGCTACAAAATATTGGCCCAAATAGAATGGGCAGTGGTAAGCATTGCCTTAAATGTCCTGTAATATAAGAAGGGCTTGCTTATTGAATCTATTTGGCAAAGAGGCAGGAGATGGGTGGGAAAGCCTGCTTGTGATGATTTGTACTCTTGGCCTATGTATGGAGTAGATCTAACATAGTAATGAATACTTAAGAGCAAATTACTTTGCATGTAATCATTTTAAACTTTACCGGATGTTATCAGCTTAATCTATATTGTCAGTAACCTGAACAGGAGTTTCTTTGGACTAGGGAAGAGGGGCTATGGCTTGAAAGGAGGTCCTGTCATTTAAGAGTGAAATGTCCTAGTATACCCATGTGTTTGAACTCTTGATCCCTCACTAGAGAAGCCCCTTGAGGTGAGGCATTGCTGGAAGAAGTGGGTCACTGGAAATAGGCTTGCTTCCTGACTGTGGAAGCAATGTAACCAGCATCCTAACTCTGCAGGCACTAAGCCTTTCTATGCATGGTGAGGAGTCAGTACTTGACATGCAAGCAAAAATAAATTCTTCCTTTGTTAACTTGCCTCTTGTTATTATAAATTTCTAATAATACATAACAATTAGAAATGTAACGGACACAGGAAGGTTCTAGAATCATGAGACTGTCTGCTTCTTCATCTGAACACAAGGGTTTTTTTTTTTTTTTTTGAAAATGTGTTACACTCCGTTCATGTACATGGTTTGGTTTTTTTTTTTTTTTTTTTTCGAGACAGGGTTTCTCTGTGTCCTGGCTGTCCTGGAACTCACTCTGTAGACCAGGCTGGCCTCGAACTCAGAAATCCGCCTGCCTCTGCCTCCCAAGTGCTGGGATTAAAGGCGTGCGCCGCCACTGCCCACTGCCCGGCAATCTATACCCTTCAACTGGCCCGTACAGGGATCGAACCCGCGACCTTGGCGTTATTAGCACCACGCTCTAACCAACTGAGCTAACTGGCCAGGCTACCATGTACATGTTATCATGTAGATGTACAAGGTCTCATGTTGAGTACGTGGTCTATGGTTATTTGGAGCAGCTATAGAACATACTAGACATGCTGTCTAAATGACAGTTATAGGCAACTTGTATCCCACTACCAGTTCCAATTCCATTCTCTGCTTCCTGATCCTCTAGGACTTGAACTTGCACCCCATACTGCTGCCATTAGAGATGTAGATGTCCCAGCTACCATGCCTTCTCTGCTATTATAAACTATATCCTTGAAACAATGAGTCAAAGATAACACTGCCAACTTTGAGGTGATTCTGTTGGGGATTTGTCATGGCCATGAGAAAAGTAACTAAGGTACTGTGTTCAAAATATTTTAATGAAATTACTAGGCAACCATTAATGGAACCAACTAAATAATTAATCACTTCTATGACAAGATGCTAGGCCAGTATTTAAAATTTTTGAATAAAGTAAGTAGCTTCCTGTGTGCTGATTTAAAAATATCCCTAAGTACCCTGAATAGAGTGAAAATGGCTCTGAAAGTATAGTGTGTGTGTGTGTATGTGTGTATGTGTGTGTGTGCACGCACGCAAAGTACACTCAAAGGAAGTTACTCATCTATTCATAGGTGTTTGTGTTTAAGAACACAGTAAATGACTGAGTAATGTCCAAGGGAATGTAAACATAAAGCTGAATGAAAGAGAAATCAAGATAGAATTGAAAAAAATTAGTAATCCAACTAGAAAACTCAATGAATAGATCAGGAATAGAGGGTAAAGTAGAGGAATGAGACCATGCAACAAAGAATGTGAAAAGTTTAAGATATGACACAACACACACAAACACACATGCACACTGACACACACAGACACAAACACTGGGGGTGGGGTGGGGATCCTATAGGTACTGTGAAACATAATGAAAAGATCAAAGCTTTAAAGCATCAAAATAGATGAAGGAGAAAACTCTCAGGTCAATATCATAAACCATCTCTTAAACAACACTGAAGAACTCCTCCCTCCTGCACACTAAGGAAAGACATACCCATGCAAATACATGAAGAACACAGAGCACTAAAAGAGACAGGGCCAAAGAGGAAACATTCCTTGGTGCATCATAGATAAAACACTAAATATCCAGAACAAAGAAAGAATATTGAAAGTTGCAAGAAATCAGTCACATATAAAGGAGGGGCTATCCAAGTAACTGATTTCTTAGGAGAATTAATTGCAAATGGGACTCAATACCAGTTGGCAGAAGTTTTGACTCAAATAGAGAGGAGAGAAAGAGAATGAAGTTGGCTTCCACAGAAAGTTGAATTGTATATATTATATAAATATTTAGCTGTAGTTTCAAAATTTTAAGTTTGAAGGACAGAATGACACACCCCCTTTCATGGTTTCTGCTATCATTGATGGCTTGGTTTAAATAACTGAAGGTCACTGTCACAAGCCTTTAGGTTGTATCTAGCCACAAGTAGAAACAGAACCACAGTGAGAAAGGATGCCTGTAGCCTGTCTAGTCTCGGTGACAAAACACACACTGACTTTTGACATGCGTGATTTCATTATCTCTGAAGCTCTGAGGACATAGAAACAATTGAGGTGTCCTACATTCAAGCAAAAAAAAAAAAAAAAAAAAAAGCTCCTATTAGATCTTCTGTGACTTATGATTTCTCATTTTGCTCTTCGCTTTGCTTTTTTATTATTATTCTTTTTGCTTTTGAGATAGGATTGTAGATGGCCCATGCTGGCCTCTAGTTCCCTGTGTAGACAAGGATGGCCTTGGATTCCTAATCCACCTGCCTAGCTCTCTGCTAGGATGACAGGCATGTACCATCACACCCAATTTATGTGGCACTGGGGATTGGACCCAGGGCTTTGTGCATGCTAGGCAAGCACTCTACCAACGGAGCCACAGCCCCGGGCCCCTCACTTTCTCTTTGAAATCAAGAGTACAAGTCACTTCCATCATTAGCCTAATCCAATCAAACATACAGTCACTGAATAAATGAGGGAATCTAACACACACGCCACACCATCCCCTGTATGACGACTTTGAAAATCTGTAAAAAGCCTTTTCTGGAACAAATGCCTCCCTCTTCTTTGTCTGCCCTGTCTCCTTCTTCCCCTTGCTTCTGCCACTGTGTAAATCTCACGCTCTACATCAGAGAGCAAGTTTTTATCAGAGACTCCACATTTAAGGATTGCGGCATGTGGCTCCCTAAAATAGAAAGCTTTGTGACCTTTCTCAAAATCCTCCCTATCCCATATATCCTTCCCAGATACACAGCCCATTCTTTCTAGGGAAGGAGCAGTGTAAAGAATGCACAGCCAGCAAGAGGCTTTGGAGCCCAGCGGGCCAGATGGATGTATGCATATACATGGGATCAGGGTGAACCGGATGGACCGTCTCTCCCAGTGAGTGAAAGTCTTAAACCGAGATTAACCTTGAAGCTCAAATTAGATAAAAACAAATAGAAATTTCTCCACAGGAATAAGAGCTTAATATAAAGGAGAAGTATTCCGTAGCCCACATAACTTTAATTAAGATGAAAGGGTTTCCGAGTATCTGCTTCCTCGACAATCTTATGTTTAAAGATGTGTGTTGTGCTCAGCATGAAGGAACTAGTCTACGCAGTTCATTATTCACTCTTCCAAAGGCCTACTTCGGGAGCTCCTTTGTAAAGCCAAGCATTCACTGCCAATTCCCTCCCCAAGTGTGCCTTCCTCTAGACTTTTGTTACATTCTTTGGGAATCTGGAGACCCCTTCACTATAAGACAGGTATATGTTGTAGCCCAGACACCCCTTCCAGTTGACATCAACGAGGATAGGCAAACCTACTTTTTCTAGGATCTGTAGAAAGTTAAGAATGGGGATGGCCAGCTGCCTGTGTAATTAATTTCTCACATGGAACTTGTTAAAACAAGTCTCTTTTTCTAAGATCTCGAACATATATTAGGAAACAGCGTGGGCACAAAAACAAGCAAACAAACAAAAAATACAGCTAGTACGTAAACACATTGAAAGGCAAAAAAAAAAAAAAAAAAAAAAAAAAAAAAAAAAAAAAAAAAAAAAAAAAAAAAAACCTTCCCTGGTGTTGCTGAAAGATCGACAGGAGGTTTTGAAAAGTCATCTTCATGGTAGAGTTTTGATGTTTGGGGTAAACATTCTTCCATTTCCTTCTCTGCTTCTAAATGATGGCTGGACATCAGGATTTATGGCACAAGTTGGTTAGAAACAGATGCTCAAGGCACATCACAGGACCATCCAGGAAAGCAGTTCCGTGCACATATGTTACCCTACCAGATGTGCGGGTTGGCCTCAAGACTTGTTCACCATGTGACAAGGTTATCAGTGCCGTTTCTTTCCTCAGCCTCAGTTCCCAGCCTGTGAAAACAGTTACAGTAGTGTTTATATCATGGTGGGGGGGAACTAAATTACATAATGCATATAAAATCTATGTGTGCATGAGTCACAGTAAGTATTCGAGTAAATTCGAGACACTTCTTCACCCTGTGAATGACATCAGGTGTCCAAAATGCACGTGCATAAACTGTCTTCTGATGGTGGAGCTTCACCTCTAGGTGGGATCATTATTTAATGATTTAGCTAATTATTTAACGTCCCAAGGCCATAGTCCCCATAGTGCTAAATCATATATAATATTTGCTAGCT
Source organism: Arvicanthis niloticus (assembly GCF_011762505.2). NCBI lineage: Eukaryota > Metazoa > Chordata > Mammalia > Rodentia > Muridae > Arvicanthis > Arvicanthis niloticus. The sequence goes on from NC_047666.1 coordinate 38,215,631, forward strand.
TGAAAGAGTTGTTGCAAACAGTCAGAAAGACAGAGTCTAAGGCAACTGCTTGGGCTGGTAAGAGCTTAGTAAATGGGAGAGCCTGGTGATTCTTAAGTAAGTGGCATATGTATTGACAAGGCATTCTCTTTGGGACAATAGAACATGGGAGAGAAGTTTGTATTATTATCTTCATAGATACGATTAAAGTTATTCATAAAATATAGGGAAAATATTTGATGCAGACTGGCCACAAAGCCAGAGGACTGTCCCAACAAAGCTTTTGTAATTAGACACAAATACAATGGTCTATATTCAAGTATAAGAAGCTTGGGAAATAAGATATATCAGCCCCTCCCATCCACCAAGGCCTCAGATCTTTGGGGATTCACAGTACCGTTGTTGTTGTTTGTTTGTTTTGATTAAAGCAAAAACAGTTCACAGTGAAATAATGTAAAGAATTCTGTTTTAAACTGAGTTTTCAAGTCTTATTCTCCCATAGCTCATTCGCCCCCACCCCCACCCCATATAGTGCCTACCAAGAGTAGGCTGGCTGAAACATACTCTGCTCTATGAATAGAATCAGAAATAAAGTGCTCTAATGCATTCAAGCCAGATTACTGCTTCAGAGCCTACATGAGCAGCAATTTCTCACAATTTTGCGAATTAATACCCTACAGAAATATTACTCAAAGCATCACTTGCACAAAGTTCAATGACATAAAGTACGTCAACACCCAAATGGGTCTTGTTCCCATCAGCAAGGGAAAATAAATATGTATCAATTTAACAGAGACCCAAGATGGCTGAGTGATCCAATCCACAAGACCCTTTCCCTGAGAGAGAGAAGCATACTGAAACACCCAGGAGGGGAAGGGCTAGCATTAGAAGTCAAGACTGATTGGTGTTCCCACACATACATTTCAGAGTAGCTGCTATTTTCTTTTGTGTAAAAAAAAAAAATCTTTTCCCTTTTTTCTAAGTACCAAGTCTTCCATTCTCCACCCATCATCAAAACGATACCAGTGTTAGACTATGCTGCCTAGTTGCAATGATAAAATTAGAAATGGTGAGTGTGCCGGGTGGTGGTGGCGCACGCCTTTAATCCCAGCACTTGGGAAGCAGAGGCAGGTGGATTTCTGAGTTTGAGGCCAGCCTGGTCTACAGAGTGAGTTCCAGGACAGCCATGGCTACACAAAGAAACCCTGTCTCAAAAAACCAAAATCCAAAAAAAAAAAAAAAAAGAAAGAAAGAAAGAAAGAAAGAAAGAAAAGAAAAAGAAAGAAAGAAAGAAAGAAAAGAAAGAAAGAAAGAAAGAAAGAAAGAAAGAAAGAAAGAAAGAAAGAAAGAAAGAAAGAAATGGGGAAGAGACTGGGATTGTAGCCAACAGAGACAAACACTGCATTAAATGGGGTTCAGCCTCTCAGAGGCATCTAAGTCATACCCCGAACTGTGAAAATTTAGTTTCCTAAGGGGATCATAAGATTATAAGATTGTCCACATTTATCTAATATCTCTTCACATTTTCGTATTTAGTGAAATACATGGCAATTCCTGCACCTAATAGCAAGTTTATTCTCACTTCTCAAGGTCATGGGAACTGTGTGTTACTGCACACTCGGGAGAAGCAACATCTGTTTTGGGGGGGGTGTGTATGTATGGTTTTCTTTTTTGTTTATTTGCTTTAATTGTATTTTATGTATATGGGTGTTTTGCCTACATATATGTCTATGCACAATGTGCATGCCTCGTACCCACATAGACCAGAAGAAGGCATCAGATTTCCTGTGTCTAGAATTATAGACAGTTGTCAGTCATCACATGGGTACTAATAATTGAAGCCAGGTCCTCTGGAAGAGCAGCCGGTGCTCTTAGCTGCTAAGCCATTTATCTACTCACTGCAACATTTATTTTAATATAGTTAGATCTAGCCCTTGAGCATCCACAATCCAGATCAAAATCTCTAAGCATACTTAGCTCTCAATGGAAGGTTCACAGTCACGGAAAAGGAGTACACCTGACATCAGTAACAGAACCCCCAAGTCTTATTGTAAAAGCCTAGTTCCCAGCACAGAGCTATTGGAAGGTGGTATGTTCTGTTGAACTTTGGCCTTTATCTTTTCCAATGTGATGTTCTCGTTCTCTCTCTCTCTCTCTCTCTCTCTCTCTCTCTCTCTCTCTCACACACACACACACACACATACACACACATACACACGTTCTCTCTCTCTCTCTCTCTCTCTCTCTCTCTCTCTCTCTCTCTCTCTCTCTCTCTCGCCTACATCCCACCAGTCCCTCTGTTTCTCCATATCTGTCTCAGCTTCCTGAATGCACATAATCACCCTGATAAACAGTCCTGCATACCTCTGCCTTGAATTTAAAGATTCAAGAGCCAAACAGAACAACTCTTTCCTTCCCAAAGAGCTGGAGTCTGATATTAAATTACAAAAATATTTTATTTTAAATTACAGAAATACTTTACAGGAGAGAAATAATCAGTCATTATAGAAGATGGAAAGCTGATTAATACAGATCTAATGAAACTTGAGTGCCTACTGCATACCGTGCCTACTGTATACTAGGCACAGCTCTACACTACAGGCCAATGCTCAGCAGTCGGACAAACAAGTCCTTTCTCACAAAGTTAGGGACAGTTAAATTAGTGATACGATGTGAAATTTTCCACCTGTGGCCTTGATGCTATTAAGTTTGAGACTTTAAAAAAAAAGAAAAAAAAACACTTCAGGTTTCAAGCGTTCAGATTAGAGATGTTCAGTCTTTGTTCTAATTTGGGCTTTGTTTTCCCATGACTAACTTCGTACCCATTAACATCTCCCTTCTATTAATAAGTGAAATAAAAAAAAATCTGAAAATTGATTTTTAAAAACTCAAGGACTAAACCTGAAAATATAATTGTTTCTGAGTTAGTAGCACACACCTTTAATCCCAGCACTCAGAAGGCTGAGGCAGGCGGCTGTCTGTAAGTTTAAGGCCAGCCTGGTATCTCCACAGTTGGTTCTAGGACAAACAAAACCATGCAGAAAAACTGTGTCTCAAAAAAAAAAAAAAAAAAAAATGATGACAGGTTATAAAGAATTTAAGGCTTATAGTATGTCCGATCATTTTATTTCATATTTGGGGGGGGGGGTGTTAGTGTGGATTGGGTTGTGTTGGGTTGGGTTTTTTGGCCTTTTTGGTGTGTCTTTTACTTGGTCCAGGTCACTGGTAGATACAATATAAGTAATCACCTAAGAGTCCTTGGACCTGCCATTCCATTGTTTCCTCCTTGTTACAGTTTTTGGTGCACACATTTCAAAAGTCAAAATCCAGTTCTTAGGTAGTCATGCCCTTCATCCTATGACATGCTGTCCTCTGGAGCACCCAGCTTCTGAGATGGTGTTACAATCAAAAGTACTCTTCTACAGGGCAAAGAAAGCAATAGACTCTTTATGCGTTTTGTGAAAAAAAAAATCCAACATTAACATCTTTTTGCTTTTGCATTCAGTATGGAATATTTAATTCAGCTCTGGGTTGAGAGTTTTTAAGAATTTTAAAAATCATTTGTTGAACTAAGGGCTTCACTTCTCCTGTGAAGTTTATCATTTCCTGGTATTAGATACAGCTTTTCATTTAATTAATTTTAATACAGTAATTTATTTTTATATTTTCCTCTAATCTTGTCAACCCAGTGTGGATTTTGCTTTTAATAAAGTACAGCGTAAGCTACTTAAAGTGGACTAATTGGACGAAGCCTGGCTTGTCCATCTGATCAGAACGGACATTTGAAGGAAGATGGGGGCTGGAGAGGATAGCCAGAGGAAGGGTAGAAACTCGTGCTTAGAATCTCCACAGGGCCAGAGATACAACTACACTCACCAAGTGCAGAGGCTGAAGGTATGACACCGCAACAGAGACTTCAGAAAATCAGTCTCCCACTTGGCTTAAGCAGCAAGCCTAACAGCTGCTAGAAAAAAAGAGAGGGAAGCTGAGTGGGTCGTAATTCACTCTGCAGTCCTACATGCGCCTGTCCTCTGGTAACACTGTGGAGACAAGCCTAGGCACATGCATTTTTCTGGTCTCTTAGCTCTAAATATATATTTTTTATCCTATAGGCAAATCATAATTCTCTTCTTTTCAAAGATTCCTGCCTTCCATTTTGATTTGACTTCAGTGTAGACTGTGTAAGGGAGAAAGCACATACTAGACTCGGGGGGTGGGGGGGGTTAAAGAATAAAATGTATTCTGTCCAAAAGAAGGTTACACAGTATTGAAATAGAAACCCCCAAGAAGACCTCAACCATTCTTGAGCAGAGCCTGCCTGTGCTCATTCAGGATACTGAGATGTAGTTAGAGGTCGAGGTCAGCAGTTCCAAAATGAGGCTGTTTGGGTTGGCACTGCGTATGAACCATTGTGGAGGACTGTGAACGTTGCCGGCTGTAAACCAATTGTATAACATCATTTGCCTCGGTGTTCTTAGGGGATTAGACTGGTTGGTATAAATGTGACTCGCCATGGTAAGCTCTGTGTGTTAGCTGATAGTATTTGTGAAGACATGGCATCAGCAAATGACTGAAGCCCAACCCTGAATGGCTTAAGCCATGGGAGTCCATTGGCTCACTTCAGAAACAGCTGCATATGTCTACATTATATCTTCACATCCTCCTGTCCCTCTGCCCTTTCTCTTAGCTGATGCCTCTCTCAGGCAAGTTTCCTTCCTTGGTTTTATCATCACCACCATGACGAACACTGACCACAGTCTACTCCCCAAATCAAATGAGAGATTCTGTTCTCCTGGGGCTCTGAATTCCCACTCCCCACACATGACCCTGTGTCCATGGACAGGCTTGAGACATAATGACCAGCCCTGGAGTGTTTCTGGAACTCAAGACAAACAGACCTATGTCACATGCCATGCTACAGGAAGAATAAGGACATAAAACCTGCCTGAAGAGTGCAGAGGCGGCAAACATAGAAGCAAACCATGTGGGTGTGATACAGAAGAAAGCTGAACAGACACACCAGAGTCTTCTGAAGATCCATGTTGGCAAAACAAATTCCCTCTTGTGCTGAAGCTGTGGTGTCATGGACACTACAGGGATTCCACACAAGAGCAAACCCTGGTTTGGCCACATGCATTTTACAGTAGAATGTATGATTGACCTGTTTAAGTGGCTTTGATTAAAATATGTTTTGCCTAGAGTCTAACTGCTTCCACATTGTCTGTGTTGTAGATTCATCTCTAAAATGTTCCGCAGACAAAAATGACAAGTGTCAATCACTCAGCAGCTTTCCCTGAGCAGAGAGATGTTGTTCTTACTATCATGAACTTGTTCTTCAAGAAGACTAACCTGATTCAATGTATGTATATTTATGTACATACATAGTGGATATATATACATATATGTGTATGTCTATATCTACATATTTATATGTATACACTATGCATATCTACTTATACATATGCATGTACACTATATGCATATCTATACATACATATGCATATGCATTATATGCATACACCTATACATCATATAGTGTACTATATATACATATCCATATATGTATACATATACATCATATACATATATAAAATCCCAACATTCAAGGGGCTAAGGCAGTAGTAATGCAAGTTTGCAACTAGACTATGTTATATAGCAAGAATATGTAAGTGCTGGAATTATAGGCAAACACTACTGCCCCCAGTTCCCACCACTCTCTGCAAGAGCGTATCTACACCTCCATCCTTTCTCAGTTCCTCCACCTTCTCCTCTGGCAGTTCTCTGACCCTTGTCATCAGGGAAAATATGGCTATGCTAACAAGGAGGCAGAGGATGTAAGTGAAGGGACCGGTCAATGACCGTAGACATCAGTAGGAGCATGTTGACTTCTTTCCCCATTGATTCCATATTTTTCAGGATTTGAAGCAGGCAAATAGAGTAAGGCTGGGACTTAGAGAAGGGGTGAGTGGCAGATGGTGTTGGACAGGTGGGCTCAGTGAGCTTACTTGGCAGCAGAAAGAGCCTGTCTAAAACTTAAGGTTTTAAGGAGATGGGGGTGTACCTTCAACACAGCCCTGTATAAGGACAGTGGTCATAACAGATCACAGAGATGTAGAAGAGGCAGGCAAGAAGACTTGGTAAATTTGGATAAAGAATTTGGATTTTTATTCCAGTGAACGCTTGGGTAAACTTTCGGTACTTTTGGATCTTACTAAAATCTTGACACTATAAGAAAGCAAGATTAATTCGTAAGTGTTCATTAAACTAACAGGTCAAATCTCCTGGTTATTAGGCATCTTTAATTCTTTGAACAGCTCTTAGCATTGCTCCAATACCTTCATCTCCAAATTGCTTGTCTCTAGGACCTTGCCCTGTGGATTCAACTCTAAAATTTGTCTCAGACAATGCAGCTAGGAGTAGTCATTCAGCATGCATTCCCTGTGCAGGGATGGTACCCTATCACTGGGACTGTAGGTTCAGCAGTTTGGAATAAATGTAAATACATTTATGTTTCACCATCTTGGAATAAAATATAGCTGCACACATTTTACAAATGCATAGAGGTTAAAAGATTACATGTGTACATATAGAACTCCAATGGTCAAGCCTGACCAGAAAGCCAGGACTTCTTCTCCTTAAGCATGGAGATTTGTGTGAAAGCCAGGACTTCTCTTTTGTAGGGATTTTTTTTTTTTTCTTTCTCTTCCTTGGCATTTTCAGAAAGAGCCGTTTGTCCTCTTCTGAGGATGCTAATTATACCGTCATTATCTCAGAAAAAAAGCTCACAAGCATGCTACCCTACCCATTCAAAGATCTTAGAATTATAAAACATTTTCCCATGTGATAGAAAATATATGATTTTAAGACTCTTTATTTAAACATTCTTATGAGTGATTATGTAGGGTTAAGTGAAGAATGTACTAGAATAAAACGTTCGCTGTAATATTGATTTAGATGTGTGCTTTTTTATTGTTATATAATATAACAACATCCCTTTATGAAGCTGGGATTTAGTCAGTATAGTATGGCTGGGTGGTTTGTTTAGTGTCTCTGACAACTTTTTAAAAAAGTTATGCTCTGTGATGAGCATATAATCTTTTTATGATGAAACTAAAATTAGACACTGTAATTTTTCTCATGTCTGAAAAGAATTAGTAATTGAAAAATATCCTTTATTTTACTCGGTAGGGGGGCTGCCCACACTTAAGAAATGTCTGTGACTTTTCTGGTTGCTGTGACAGAATACCTGGCAATAACCATCTAAAGAAAGAAGGGTCTATTCTGGCTCGCGGTTTGAAAGTACTGCTGATCAGGGAGACACAGTGGTAGGAATGTCTGAGGTTGCACATCTTCCATCAGGAACCACAAAGAAACACTGATGAATTAACCCCCTTCCTCCATTTCATTCAGCCTTGAACCCCAGGCCACTGGGTTGACTCTCAGGTTAATGTCTTTTCTTCTCCAGTAAACTTCTCTGGAAATATTACCAAACACATGCCCCGAGGTATATCCCTGGTTGATGATGGAGATTGACCAGCACAGGGAATACGCAGAGGAGTAAGGCCCACCTGGTATCCAAGTGTCAGCTCCTGGAGTTTGGGTTGATGGCTGTCTTCCCACAGAACTTTGGAGTGGAGGGTCCGGGAGCAGTTTCCTCAATTTCAATGATTTCAAAAGTAGTACACTGGGAAGAAATCATTGACTGAGTTTTGGTCATAAAATTTAAAGTTGTTTATAATCAGATCTTATAAAATGATAAATGCTTTTCTCCCTAATTTGTTCAACACCTGTGTAGCAAACATATGAGAATATATTGCTTACTTGACAGACGTTCACTTACTGCAGGCCAAAGCTAGCTCATCTTCTTTCCTCCTCCTCCTCTTCCTCCTTCTTCCTCCCTCCTCCTCCTCCTCTCCCTCTTTCCTTCTCCTCTTCCTCTTGTGTGTGAGTATATTGTCTGCATGTATGTCTGTACACCACTTTTGTGCCTGATGTCTGAGGAGCCCAGAAGATGGTATCAGATCCCAGGGCTGAAGTTACAGACAGCTGTGAGCCACCATGTGGGTGCTGGGAATTGAACCCAGGTTCTCTAGAAGAGTAATCCGTGCTGAGGCATCTTTGTTCTATAGGTGTAGATCTTGAAGTTGAAGAAGTAACAACTTCTTCACAATGCAGAATAGCATCTCTGGTTTATCCATCTGATACTTCACCACAGGCGACACGCCTAACCTGAGATCCCAGAAGCTTTGGTGACATGGTGACTGTCACACCCCATGGCCAGCCTCCCTGTGCTTTCAACCTTACCTCACACAGCTGTTGGTCATACAGCTGTGTTAGTTTCGATTTCAGATGTTCTAAACATCAGAACGTAGGATGTCTTGTCCTCAGGTAACTCATAGTTCTATGGGAAGATAGATGACAATCCAATGGTGACATTAAATGATAAAGTACCCAAAAAACAATTATAAAATCTAATAAACCTAGGATGAAACATGTAGAAAATGTGTGCGCTCAGGTTCAAAATGGGAACTTGTGTCTTGGTGAATGACAGGCTGCCTTTCTATGTTATTCTACTTCCTCTCAGTCATTATTATCTGGATTGGAGAGGTGTCTCTCCCCACGGGCCTAAGGGGAGGACAGAAAACAGCCAACACATCCCTAAGCCTTGGGGAAGGATAGCATATAGATATCTGGCCCACAGACACTTATTCTCTGCAACTTGCCCAGTTTTGAGCTTCTGCATTAACCACCATCTATTTATTATACAAAGAAACTTCTCCGATGAAGTCTGAGTGCTACAGTAATCTACATGTAGAATTCATACGTTTATGAAATTTTGATAGGATAGTCTAAAAGTGTTTGGTTTCATCTTTGCTCTTTTAGCAATGCAAAGAAAGATAGCTTTAATCAGGACCAAAGCCTGGTGTGGAGAAGACACACCATGTTCACCATGTAAACTCTTTAATCCAAATCTTGCTTTTTATAGTTTGTATTTGATCTCTTGATCTAGACACATTGATGTAATATATGGGAAACTTTCTAGCTCAGGACCCCCTTGAATTGAAAAATAAAACTTGAGTTGATACACCAAAGTTCTCTCATCTAACCTACCTACGTAGTCACAAGGCTTCAAAGAATTCCATGTCATATAGCACCTTTCTGGTTGGTAGGACACCAAGTTTACCAACTCACACAATACCAAAATGTAAGCCTGAGCTAATGGCTTATCAGATTAGGAGATGCCATCCTGACTGGTCTCTTATGGTCTGAAGAACTGTGAAATACTTCTGGCTATTTGGTGGTCAGCATGTCAAGATGGCCAGTGCGTTACTTCTGAGCCTCACATAACTGTGTGCGTGCGCCCAAGTGCCAGTGGGAGGCCCACATCTGTGCTTCTCTGGTGTTTACATTTGTTCTTTACCACAATAGCATGGGAGCACAGGCCATCTGCCTAGTATCAAGAAATACCCTTAACAGCCACCCTAATCTACCCCTGTTAGCATCTTACAGTGAGGATGGGGTCTCAGTCCCAAGTCACCAGGTACTTTAATTTTGAAGGGATGGGAATCTATCAAATTTTCTTTGCATCAGAATTTCCTTTTCCTAAGAATCTGGAACTGGGAACAAAAGAAAATTAATTTCTCCATGAGAAAATTACTGCTTTCTCCACATTCCTGCCTTCTGTCTAGATTGCATGTCAGATCAAGCTCTCCTGCTGGGGGAAGGAATTGAAATGGACTGAGCAGCTGTGAGTCAGCTTTCCACAACTGTAACAGATACCTGAGATAAGCTGTGTGGAGAGATAAAAAGCTCCTGTTAACTCACGGTCTTTGTCCTAATCAGGAGCTTTATTACTTTGGGCGAGTGGCTAGATTTCATAATGTCACTTGATGGCAGACACATGAGCAGAATTCGACTCCACTCTTCATGGCTTGTTAGCCAAAGAGAAGAGGAAGAGGCTAGAGTTCAACGACAAACCCTTGGTACCCATAAGACTTCCTTCTAGACCAGTGTTTCTCAACCCACAGGGGTCATACATCAGATACCCTGCAGATCAGATAGTTACACTATGCTTCATAACAGCAGCGAAATTACTGTTACGATAGCGCAACAAAAGAATTGTATGATTGGGAGTCACCACAACATGAGGAACTGTATTGAAGGGTTGCAGCATTAGGAAAGTTGAGAACCACCGGACCTGATCTTATCTCTTAGAGTTCCCACTACCTCCCAGTAGGCCTATGTTGAGGACCATGCCTTTATCACGTGGGAATACTCCACAACCAAATTACAGCATAGGGCCAAGAAGTCTGCGTTATGGGAGACAGGATCTCCTGGGTTAAAGGCTTCCTTTGAGGTCCTAGTAAAGTGCTTTCTTGCTCAGGAATCCACTGTCCAACTCTATTCCTACCCAGTTCTTTTTGTTTTCATTTCCTTGGTTGGTTGGCTTGCTAAAGGCAAGCTTGGTGCTGAAGAATCTTTTTCTGACACCTTATCTTTAATAGGCAATGAAAATATTCACCACTTCCCAAGCTTACCAGCTCCTTGAAAGCCGGCAGCATCCTATCCACCCACATGCCTGGATATCAGTGTGCACATGGATCACCTGTTCTTATATTCAAGCAGCAATCCGGCATCAGGCCAGAGACGAAAAGAAAGAAAAGCACGAAGAAGTTTTAGTTTGAGAGAAAGTAGCAGGCATTTCCTAGAAATAGCTCTGACCCAAACCCAGCCGGAGCAGATTCATCCGGAGGAATTATAAACAGAAATCACACCCTGAGTGCTATAATTAAAATAAACTAGATTTTAGAGGAAATTCTTCGTTGGGAAAAACAGTCTGTAGAGTAGTTCAGTCAGTCTTCCTAAGCATTGAGGAAAACAATTATCAGATTTGTGGTTTGCAGTCTCTAACCTTTTGCAAAACAATCTGATCATTGTAAAAATAAAATTCAAGAACTCCCCACACACACCTCAGGCTGAGAATGAGCTTGTGTGGAGGTCATTGGGGTTCAAGAGTATGCAATGTTCCCTGTGGAGTCCGGCCTCCACCCAACAGGAGCCTTTTAAATAATCATCCAATTCAATTCAGTCTTTGTCATTATGCTTTGGTCTTAATACTCTGTATGTTAATATTCTCTGTATCCATATTTCATCTTCCGACCTCTCGTCTGATTGCACTATTTATAGCCAGGGATATGAGTCCCTGATACCTTTAACAGGATTAATATAAAGGAAATGGGCTTTATTAGTTTGGATTTGTTTTATTAGCATTCTACAGTTTGATTAGAATGAGAGAGCCGGGAGGAATCTTGTTTGCCTAGCAGAAGTAAAAACAACATAAAACGAAATAAACGGAATCTCAATGTATTATTGATAGAACACAAAGACATTTCTCCATAGCTGCATTGTAAGTACAAAGGTCCTTGTACCTGACAATAGAGGAGAGCAAAGACACTTTTAATTTATCTCCTCCAACTGCTTTTAGTTGCTTTGCAGACATCTCTAGTTAAGTGAAGGACATAGTCTTCCTTTAAAGGGAATTTAGAGAGGAAGGTACCAAAATATACCAGACAACTATATTGAAATATTTACCATTTGTTGATTTGGGACATAGACTGAATGACAGATTTCAGCATAATATTTGCAGAGGGAAAAAGAGAATTCTCCATGAGTATCTACAATGTTATTTTGCTTGGGTGTAGGTTTTTAAAAAAAATTTACATCTGAGAATACTGAAAGTTAATCTTGGACTAGGAGAGAATTCTGAGAATATCAACATATCCTGTCAACAGAACTCTCCAAGTGATTAGCACTAAAGCAAAAGGATTGACCAGAGATGCAACATCCCCCCACCCCCAGGTAACTTTTGCAAAATAATTTGAACTGTTCTTGTAGAATTGCCTGAATTACAAAGGTGGGTGTGGCTCTGGGTGTGCCATTAAAATATCCATGCAATTAGAAGCATACTTGTGTGCTTTTTTTCCCCATCCTTAGCATCTCCTACTCCCACAATTTGATACATTTAGAAACTTCTTATCAACTTGGAGATGATTCCTGCAAACATCACTTTAAACAAATGCCTGTCATTCATTAAAATTAGCAGACCAAGAGCAGAAAGCAATCGGAAGTTTTTGCTTGTTTTTCTTTCCTGCCTCCTTTTGCTTGTTGTTTGCTTGCTCCAAGATTGGAAGGTTTTAGTGAGTAGAGAATTTATTCATTAGTCCAATGGAAAGCATGTCTAGTAGACAAAGCCAAGTACAGATGCTGTTCTATTTGTTGAGCAAAGAAGGTTTTACCATGCAAGGGAACCATCTTAAAGGTGAAGGAGGTGCTAGCTGTGGTCACAGAGGCCTGCAATCCTATCACATAGAAGGCTGAAGTGGGAGAATTACAAAGTCAAGGCCAACCTGTGCTACAGAGAAAGACCTCACACAAAAAAATTTAAAAAAGAAGGGAGGGAGGGAAGGAGATCTAATGAATACTACCTAGGGTGTTTTAAAAGTACATTTATTTTCTGAAGGCATTCAGAAAAATATAAGGCCAAGGCATTCTGGGCATAAAAATACCCAATTATTCATAAGAGTCTAGAAATAAAGAAAAAGTATCCTTGGTAATCACACGAACCTAAGTTTAAAAGTTTGCCTCTGCCACTCAGAAGACCTTTGTACAGAAAGGTCTCAATAGTCTCATCTATGCAGTGACTATCAAAATGCTACCTGTGTGAATGGGAGATAGCTCCGTCAGTAAAGGAGGACCAGGCATGGTGATACATGCTTGTAATCCCAACACTGGGGAGGTGGAGACAGGTGGATCCCTGGAGCTCACTGCCAAGCCAACCTGACTTATTTGGTACGTTCTAGGCTATTAAAAGAACTTATTTCCAAAAGATGGACAGTGTCTGAGGAACATTGTCCAAGGTTTTCCCCACACATGCACACACATGTGTACCCACAGTCATATAAACATGCATACACACAAACCAAGTAAAATATTACTTATGAATGATGTAATTCATGTAATCATGTAATTCACCCAGTACCCTATACCTATGTATTCTGAGAATGAAAGTTGTTGCTATCCTAAACTTTTCACCTCATGGGTTTCACTAGCTTGTCTGGGATTGCAAATTTGACCATTTTATTGCCCCTGGTATCATGGCTGAGTATTATGGAGTATGGAGGATTGAAATTTATATTGTAGACTATCTCAGTGACTCAAATCATTTTTTGGAACTAATTAAATATTCAACCATATCTCCCATTCTGTATATTATCTTTTCAATTTCACTAGGGTATAACTAAAAAATAAAATCACATTTAAGAAACAGTGATGAATTTGGTCTATGTATATACTGTGAAATAATTACCACAATCAAGCCAATTACTATTCTACCACCTTGCTTAGATACTTTTTATGAAGAAATGCTTGAAATATACCTTGTAGTAGGTTTCTAGTTTACAGTGTAATATTAGCTTGAAAATATTTATAAATGGTTAGCATAGGTTAATTGTCAAACCCAGAGCCAGTTTCTGTTGGCTGATTCTCCCTAGTATACCTGAGGGAAAGAATGGACAGAGATCTGCCATATTTAATGTTAAAATTCCGATATATAAAATTTATTGGCATATGTTTCAAATATTTCTTAAAGTATAAGCAAACAATTCCTATCCTATACAGCATCAGAGTATTAGTCTAGAGTTCATTTTTTCTTGGTTGTCTAGTTTTTGTTTGGTCATCATGATGGTTAATATTGTCAACTTGATAGGTTCTAGAGTCATCTAGGAGACAGACCTCAGAGGAGCCTCTGGACTGGGTTAACTGTGGTGGGAAGACTACACTAACTGTAGGGAGTATCATAGCATGGGCTGAACTCTAGGATACTTTTTAAGTGTGTACCTACTGTGTGCCAGAGATGATGTTGGGTGTGGTCAATATATGAATGCACAGACTAGTCAAAATATGGTCCCTGTGCTTCTGGAATTCAGGAACTAGGTTTTAAAGAAATTACAGATCCTATTTAGAAAAAGACCATATAGGTCTGTGCTGTCTGATGTGCACAGATGTGAATGTTTCAACTTAGACCACTACAAATGAAATTAAATAAAATATCAGCTCTTCGGCACCATGAGTATCCTCGGTGCTCAGCATCCTAACATTAGCTGCTAGCTGCTATTCTAGATGCTACAGACACAGCACATCCTTCATCACCAAGTGTCAAGTGTCTTGGAGTCTGAAGTACCAAAATAGTGAGCAAGAAAGGGTGGCCATAGAACTCTCCTGCAAGCTGTCCAAACAGTATACACAAGAAGAGAAGAAAGGGAGCGAGCTTGTCCTGAGGTTACAAATATAGACTGGGCTTAGGAAGAGTTATTAACATTTCCCAACATCACTGGATGAGAGACCTCCAGTGTTATTCTGTGGTGGATGAGTGAGCACCATGAAGTTTCCGAAAATGAAGGACTTAGCCAGGAACATCTCTCACAGAGAAAAGTTCAATGTTGTGAAATCATTTTTATGCTGACTTGGCCAAACTTCTGTGGCAATTTTGGAATCCTCACAAAAATGTCAGTTATTTCACACACAACATTTGTGTGTGTGTGTGTGTGTGTGTGTGTGTGTGTGTGTTTGTAGCACGCGCACACACACACAATTATAATGAAAGTGTAATTTCAGCTCTGCTGGAAAACTTACCATTTTTTTTCTGTATGTTACCTTTGAATTTTGTAAACATTTCAAGATATTTTGTGGCCATATCCAAAAATAGATTCTAGGACTTACTTCTTTTATTTTTTGTTTAAAAAGTCATAAGCTCTCATGCATTTGTAGTCTTCTACATACTTCTTAAGAGAGACCTGCTAAACTCGTTAACTCTTCTAACGAATATGCAGCTCCAATGTAATTACACACTGACAAAAATCACAGTGACCCAGTTGTATTTAAATTTAATAACCATTGGAGCATTGGGTGAGTTATTGGGAAGTAGTAGATTATTGGAAAGTAAAAGGAATTTAAAATGAATTGGCAGCCACGGTTGAAATGAAACGTCTAAACACCAGTAATATGAGATTCGATTTGGATACATTCGGTTGTTATAGGCAATCAATGAGAAATGTGACTGTTTCCCTCCAAAGGCTTCAATATTTTCAAGTTTTAAAAATACATACGGGTTGGAACTTTGCACGTATCTGTGACTACAGTTCCTCAATAAAAATTTAGGAAATAGTTTTGTTTGGGTTCCCAGGTCCCCGGCTCTATTTATGAACTTTCTGTTGCTGTGCTGAAATATCTTGACCACGGCAACTTATAGAAGTGTTTATTTGGGTTTACAATTCCAGAGGGTTAGGACTCCATCATGGCAGGCATGGCAGCAGGAGCGGGAACTAAGCACTCAAATCTCGACCCATAACCTTGAAACAGAAAGAGCAAACTGCAAGTGGTGCCAGCCATTTAATCTCAAAGCCAGCCCTGGAGAATGAATCACAATGTCATCTAGCAAGGTCATACCACCTAAATCTAAAGAAATGGCGCTAGCAACTGTGGACCAAGTGTACAAATGCCTGAGATGTGGGGGGAGCAGCTCTCACTGAGACCACCACATCGCTTTAAGTTACTTCACTACTTCCTAATAAGCTAGGTTAACTTCATTACAGCGGAAGGATATTCAAGCTCACAGACAGCATCTGCTGAAATTCCAGAACGGAGTTCACAAGACACTTCAGGGCAGATCAGGTTGTAACTTGTCCTGGGTCTCACCGATGCAACCATGACACATTTGAGTTTCTTTGGTTGTTTTTGCTTTGAGGTTTGTTTGGTTTTGTGTTTGTTTTTTATAAAAAGTCCGTATCGCCGGGCTGTGGTGGCACACGTCTTTAATCCTAGCAGAGGCAGGCGGATTTCTGAGTTTGAGGCCAGCCTGGTCTACAAAGTGAGTTCCAGGACAGCCAGGGCTACACAGAGAAACCCTGTCCCGAAAAACCAAAAAAAAAAAAAAAAAAAAAAGAAAGAAAGAAAAGACCATATGACTTTGCCAGCCTCCATTCTCACTCAAGTACTCTAGATAACACAGGAAGCATTTCCAGTATGCACTTAGAAATTCCAAGTTGCAAAATGCACCTAGAGGCGGTATTGTTTATTCTGAAGAACTGCACAATAGGGCGGAGGAGATAGCTCAGTCAACAAAGCACTTGTAGCATAAGCATGAGGGCCTGAGTTAGATACCCATGTCCTTCATAAAAATCAAACTAGTGGTGGGGAGGAAGAGACAGGAGGACCCCTAGGAGTAACTGGCCAATGAGAGTAGCTGAACGGGTGAGCTTTAAGCCGAGGAGAGACACTGTCTCAAAAACAAAAAACACAAAAAAACCCAAAGTGAATAATTCCTAATGTGCTTTGTTCAAGGTTGCCCTGCATGAGCATGTATACACACATGCACCTACACACACACACACACACACACACACACACACGCACGTACACACACACATGCACCTACACACATACATACACACACACATGCACCTACACACCTACACACATACACACACATGTACCTACACACACACACAGACACACACATATGCACCTACACACATACACACACACACATATGCACCTACACACACACATGCACCTACACACATACACACACATTCACCTACACACATACACATACACACACACACACGCACCTACACACATACACATACATACACACACACATGCACCTACACACAGACACACACACACATGTACCTACATACACACACAGACACACACAGACACACACACACACATGCACCTATATATACACACAGACACACACACACATATGCACCTACACACATACATACACACACACAAAATGTAAACAGCAACAACTGGATATTTTCTGGAAATGTCTGTTAGCTCTGGGAGGACAGTTCCCCTTGTGTCTGTCTGAGAAAAGATGGGTGTATTCCATTTTACAGCTTACAGTTATGGGTCGCCAAGGCTTGAAGGCTCTGAATGCCGTCACGAGATCTTTTAATCTATGACTGAGTGGTCAACACTAACATGTGTGCTGCTCAGATTCATGTAAACAAGGGTTTAAACTTCAACTGAGCCAGGTGATAAATATTTTAGCCATTCTAGAACATATGTAATCTTTGCTGCAAGTACTCATGGCAAGGACTGCAACGAGCAGCGGGCGATGCCGTGGGCATGGGACTAATCTAATAAACTTCTATGTACAGCTGCTGAGGCTTGAATGTCATAGAACTTCATGTGTCAGGAAACAGTACTCCTAGTTTGATTAATTTTTTTCCATATCTATTAATATAAAAGCCATTCTTTGCGTGTGTGCTGTCTAACCACACGGCTGGCTGGAGTCAACCTATACCCTGCAATTTTCCCACCCCCGCTTAAAAAGTTTTCTTTGAGCAGCTTAAGGATTTTTCTAGAAATTCCTTTTACCTTGTCATTAATCACTCTGGCAAATATTTTTAGGTGGGAAAAGAAAAAAACTCCGTAATTATCCAAGTTGTCCCAAGCTGATTAGAAGGCTTGGATTGAAATAGTTTACCATAGCTGGCAGGACCGGAAGTTTGCTGGCCATCTGTGAGATGGACTTAGCCCTCCCACATTTGAGCTTTCTTTCTAGGCTCACACTTTCTACCTCCTTTATACTGACTGGTCTTATCCAATGGGCTGTATCGTAGCCATAGGTACACGACATCTAAGAGGGAAGAGAGACTGAGAATGTCTGGGGCCTAGGACTGAGACATGGGCATTTCAATACAAGACAAGAGAGAAATAAGGGCCAGGGAGATAACTCCGTGGAAAGAGACTTACTGCTAAGTCTGACGACCTGAACTCAATCCTAGGAACTCGTAAGGGGAAGGAGAGAGCTGAGTCCTTCGTTGTCCTCTGACCTTTATACCATGGTGCACATACCCCAACAGACACATACAAATAGATGATAGATAGATAGATAGATAGATAGATAGATAGATAGATAGATAGAGTAAACAGAATAAACAGGTAGAACAATTGTTAATTACAGAATAAATTAGCAGAGGAAGAACAAAGTCAACAGCCTAACAAGAAGTCAGTATAGAAAATGGGGCAAATGCTGCTTTAAAGAACACAAAGGGGTGGGGGTGGGGTAAGGGAAGAAGTGAGAATGGCAGTGAGAGGGAGAGCTTGCCCAGCATTGCTGAATAAATGGATGGATAAGCATTTTATAACCAAGAAGAGAGAGAGAGAGAGACAGGATGACCTTGCAAACGCTCTTCAGAAGTATAAAAAGGGTGAGAACCAACTCTGGATTTTCCATGAGAAAGTCAGAGCAGGTGCAAGGAACTTTAGGGACAGAGCTATGGCTTAAATGATGGGGAGGGGAACACATTTTTTTTTCATTAATAAGAATAAACCAATACCAAGAGAACTAATTAATGCTGTAAGAAAGAAAAGGTGACAGGCATCCAAGAGACTCTGGGGTCCAGAGACAACTGCTGAGTTTTTCTAGATGTTGTGAGCTAACTGACTGCCCCAACTCTGTGTCTGCTTCTATATACTGTTGAAGAGTGGAGAACGAGTAGAATTGGTCCTCTGTGGGCAACTGTTATTAAGTGGTAACAAAGTGTTACACAGTTTAAAATTTAATTGCTTTTTAAAATCGCGCGCGCGCACGTGTGTGTGTGTGTGTGTGTGTGTGTGTGTGTGTGTGTTCACATGTGGCAGTGTCACAGGTGACTAGCAGCAGTGATCAGCTCTCTGTTTTCTTCTATGTGAGTCCACGGGATGAAATTCAGTTCAGAGAGTCAGGCTTGGTGAAAGGCGCCCTCACCCTCTTCTGAAGAGCCATCATCCAGCCTGATCTTAGAATTTAAATTCACCTTCATATTACCAATGCCTTAAATTTAGATTTAGAACCTTGAACATGAACTGGATATTAGGATTAATACACTCTTTACCAGTTTATCAATATAATATATATATATATGTATATATATATATGTACACACACACACACATATATAGACATTTATTTATTCACAACAAATTATTTGAGAATTGTTTGATTTGGGCAAATTGTCAGATTTTTTTTCCTATGAGCAAACATTAATTCCAATAGCCTTCATTTTATCCTTAATTTATGAAGAAGAGACGTTATCAGTCCCTATCTGTTTCTAACTCATATCTATTTTATCTTCTTTAATTTCTTCTCTTGGTACTTTAGAATTTTACCTCCTTCATTGAACATACTATTCTTTTAATTTTAATTGTGTTGTGGCAACAATCCTCAGTGGATTAGCACAATAAAAAGGGTAACTCTTGCTTAACGGAAAAATGGAGTGGGCAGCTTGGTGAGCATCTGCCTCCCAGGTAGTCACTCAGATAGCCCAGCTTCTCACCTCCTGTCACACTGCCTTGTAAGTGGATGGCTGTGGGGAGTGGGGGTGGGGACTGGGTAGGGACGAGACTACAAAGTTGTACTATAACTCTTAACAGAGTTTGCCCCTAAGGGCAAATCTACCTCTGATCTTTACAACTGATTGGCCAGGGAATGCATAACTCTCCTCACAAAACTGTAAGGAGGTGAGAATTAGGGAAAAACTGTGAGAATTAGGAGAGAGCATGAAGCTATTTGCTGAAGAGAGAAAAAATATGCCCAGCAACCTTCTCTGTCAGGCTGGAATCAGGCAACATTTAACCCTTAATGTTTCCAGAACCATATCTATAAATAAAACCACACAGTATGGAACTTTCTAAAATTGGCTTTCCTTCACCCAGAATGCCTCTTCCCCCCCCCCCCCCAGGTTATTCCAAGTTGTTGCATGTATTATGAATCTGTCTCTTGTATTACTAAGTAATATTCTACAGTCTGGATGGCCCAGAGTTCCTTTAACCACTCACTTACTGAAAGACATGCGGATGGTTCCCCATTTGGTCTGCTATGGATAAAGCTGTTGTAAACATCTGTGTTCAGGTTTTATTGTCGTTGTTGTTATTGTTGCTGTTTTTAAAAGAAACCTCCAAGCTTTCCAAATGTGAGGGATGAAGTTTCTTCTTACCAGCATGCATTTTATCCCTGAGATTTGTTTAAGGCATTCTGATAGCTGTCCAATGCTGTTCTTTTAATGTATGTTTCTTTAATAACTAATGATTCTGTATATTCTCCCGTGCCATCCATGTATCTAATGTTTCTTGGCTTTCACCCCTCTACTAATCAGATTGTTAGAGCTTTGGCGATAACTTTTCCATACTAAGTGGCTGTCCTTTGTCAGATCTGCGGTTCCCAGTGTTTTCTGCCTGTCTGTGGGTTGATATGCCACCTTCTGAGCCCATCTTTCATGTGACAATCATCTTCCTCCTTTCAGGATTCATGCTTTGGGTATCTAGAAAGCTTTTTGCATGTATCAGATCCAAAAGATTTTCTAGGATTCATTCCTAAAAGTTTTCTAGTGTTACACTTCAGTTTATTTTGACTAATATTTGGGTAAATGGTAAGTCTCTGGTCAGAATTTGGTCTCTGGATAGTTCAACTGAAGAGGCACAGGGTATTGAAGAGGCTGTCCCTGGTTATCAGCATTGGTTGCTTCTCACATCCATGGTGTCATCAGTTGGGGGTTGTTCTGGTAGAACAATGCTAAATAGACAACTCAGGCAAGAGTGGATGTCCTTTTCCTCTCCTTGGGCTCAGGACAAAAAGGTCTCATCTTTACTAGTCAGTATGACAACTGATTTCAAAGATCTTGTGAGTATTCTTTATATGACGAGGGGGAGTCTTTTGTTATGAATCTGCGAGATTTCATCTATGAATGACGACTGAATTTTGCGAAATAGTTTCTTCTGAAACTGTTAGACACAATCACATGAGTTTTCTTCCTTGAACTATTAATAGCATGGACCATGCCAGTTTTATACACGTTAAATTTGACCTTTATGGAGTAAAGTCTCTTTGGCATTAGCGTGTGATTATTTCAGTAAATTACTGATTCTATTTACTAATTTTTAAAATTGTTAGTAATTTATTTAATATATGTGGGTGTTATGCCTGCTTATGTGTCTATGAACCTTGTGTGTGATATACCCCTAGAGGCGAGAAAAGGATATCAGATCCTGTGGAAATGAAGACCTGGATAGTTGAGAGCTGCATGTGAGTGCAGGAATCAAAGCCTGGTCCTCTAGAAGAGCAGCCAGAACCCTTAACTGCATCTCTCCAGCCACTCTTTAGTAATGTTTTGATAAAAGGTTTTGATCCAAACTAATGAGGACTAACAGTCTTAAGTTTTTCTTTTCAGTCTGGTTTCTGGGTGGATGTGAATATACACTGTCTTTAGTGTTATGGTCATAGTAACATTAGCTTCATAAAATAAATTGAGAAGTGTTCCCTCTTCTGTGTTTCAAGAAGAGATCACTGATACTAATTCTTCAAACATTTAGGGAAATTCTTCACCAAGTCTATCCAGGGCTAGGGAGTGTTTTGTGAGGCACTTTTTCAATGACAAATTCAACTTCCTTGGTGGCTATGGGCCTAGGGCATCTGTTTTGTATTAGATGAGTTGGAGTCACTTGTGTTTGAAGGACTCGGTAAATTTGAGTTGTGAAATTGTGTACAGTTGTCAATAATACTTTTTATGTCTCCAAAGCCTAGAGTGTTGTCCTATTTCATTCCTGATTATTTTTTAATTAATTATTGTATTTATTTACATCACAAATGTTGTCTCCCTCCTGCTTCCCCCTCACAGACTTATTCCCCCACCTCCTTACCCTTCCCTTCTGAGAAGGTGCTTCTCAGGCATCCTCCCTCCCTGGGGCTTCAAGTCTCTACATTGTCTTCACTGAGGCCAGACAAGGCAGTCCTATGCTACACATTTGCTGGGAGCCTCAAACCAGCCTGTGTATGCTCTTTGGTTGGCAGCTTGGTCTCTGGGAGCTTGAACTGGGAGCTCCCAGTGGTTCAGGTTAGTTGACACTGTTGGTCTTCCGATGGGGTTGCCATCCTCTTCAGTTCCTTCAATCCTTCCCCTAACTCTTCCATAGGGGTCCCCAACCTCAGTCCAATGGTTGGCTCTAAGTATCTGCATCTGTCTCAGTCAGCTGCTGGTAGAGCCTCTCAGAGGACAGTCAAGCTAGGCTCCTGGCTGCAAACACAACATGGCATCAGTAATAGTGTCAGAGTTTGGTGCCTGCACATGGGATGGATCCCATCTCCCCACTGTTGGACATTTCAGCTAAGGTCACCCATACTGAGTCCTTGGAGCCACCCCCATTTCAAGTCTCTGGGACTTTCTAGAGGTTCTCCGCACCCCACCCCTAGCAACTGCATATTTCCATTAATTTTCCTGGTTCTCTGGGCTTCTCTTCTGTTTTCACACTCCCATACCTGATCCTGCCCCCCTATTCCCCTCCTAACTTTCTTCTCCCACCTGAATACCTCCCTCCTGCTACCTCCCATGACTATTTTCTTCCCCCTTCTGAATGGAATTTAAGCATCCTCATATGGGCCTTCCTCCATGTTTAACTTCTTAGGGTCTGTGGGGTATATCATGTGTATTCTGTGCTTTTTAGCTAATATCTACTTATCAGTGAGTACTAACAGAAGTTATGAACCAAATGGGTTTAACAGATATCTACAGAACATTTTACCCCCAAACAAACTCTCAGAACCTTCTCCAAGTCTGATCATATAATCAGACACAAAACAAGCATCAACAGATACAAGAAGATTGAAATAATCTCTTGCATTTTATTAGATCACCACAGACTAAGGCTGGACTTCAGTAACAACAAAACAACAGAAACACATGCTCATTCCTGATATTTTTAATTTGCATCTCATGCTGTCTTCTTGGAAGTTTATGAACGGTCATACCTATCTATGGGTGGACTTGTGCCCACATCCATGAATATAATTGCAGTAATTCTCCCAAGTAGGATGACCACAAACCAAATTGATCTAGACAGTGTTTCATTGAGACTCTTTTCCTAGGTGGTTTTAAATTGTGTCAAGTCAGCAAAACTATCATACTGCCTAATCTTAACACCTGCCTTTTAAATGTCAAGGTTGCTCTCTCATTAGCCTTGTCTTAATGGTATTTCCCTATGCCTACTTTATATATCTAGTTCTCACCTAATGTTATCTGTAGGGGAGACAAATAGATGGTTCAGATATAATTGTCCAGTAGTTGAATAGGAAATAAACAGACATCATTTTTGACAATTGCCTCTTTCTTTATCTCTTGATATTTATACCATTGCTACATATTTTACAAGTTCTCCCCCACCAGGAAAAAAAGCATATGTAAGTATAATTCAATTTTTCATAGATTTTATTGATATGAAAATGTATAGGGCTGGAAGTATAACTCATAGTAGAGCACTTGCCTTATATCCAAGAGGTCCTAAGTGTGGGCATTCAGTAAATGGATTATAGAAATGAATGCACAGCTCTAGAAATAAAAGTGAAAAGTACACTAGTCTTTATTATACATTTCAAATAGCCAGTCGGTTCTTACCGAGTGTTTCTCACTGCTTTCTATAAAGCTCTTAGACAGACTGCTACCTTATAGTTGGAACTAATATGTGATTGCATTTCTGATATATGGGTTGGCTGATAGCTTGTGTTGCATTCACAAGTGACGTGATGAACGTGTAACCGAGCTATATTAGCAATCCATTGTTCTGTCAGTGCTATGGACAAGCTCCTAAAACAAACCACTGTTGTCACATATTGGAAGAAGACTGCCTCAAGTTTTTGATGTATCAGCGATGAGATATTTAAGACAAGACAAGGCATACTTTTAAATTTAATATGAATTTTTAAAATTTAATATGAATTACCACCATTTTCTCCATCATTTTCTCAAGCCTACAAAATTAACAGAACAATGAGCCAAGCTCTGTTCTATAATGTTTGACAATTGCCAAAAAAAAAAAAAAGATCCTTCTGCTATAGCTGATTTCAACACACAATAGGACATAAAGTGGATGATGAGAAAATTTTTCACAAGAGCACACCATCATGGAGTGTTTCACCATGGAAACAGAACAGATAGCAACACCCTCAACAGTGTCAATAGTGCAAAGCTGAAATAAAGTAAGTAGGAAGCAATGATTAGGAAAAATATATATTACCTGTGTTTTGATATAGGCTACTGTAACTTTATGTAATTTAATTTTTCTTAGTGCCTATGTTTAATAATCAACTTATGAACTTGTTGAATATTTATTAATGAGAAAACCAGAGTGAGGCAGACCTAGAATATTCCTGTAGATATTCAATCTAGAGCCTAATAATTCTAGCCCCTAAATAACATAAACTAGCATTTTCTACCATCCTCTCCCTGGCACATATTTCCATTGCCCCCTTACCCCACCCACAGACTTTCAAGCAGCCTTTCCTTTTCCTATTGCTATGCTTACCTCTTCCAAGCTTATCCATTAATCTTCAACAGTATAATTTTCTGAAAATGTCACTATGATCATATGACTAATACATTCATTGATTTATTTATTCAGCAAATGATTATGGGTTTTTTTTCTGAGCACCATATTAATTGATGAGCATAAATAAGTGGACCAAAGGAAAGAATTCTTGCCCTTGTGTAGAATATATTCTACCGAGAGAATGGGGATAATGAGCAAAAAGAAACGTAACAATAACTCTTATATCAGAAGAGGAAATCACAAGGCAAGGGGTAGGAGAGCTCTCTGGAGTAACAGAGCAATAGGATGAATATATATAACACATATGGGGCTTACTGCACTGGCTGACAGCCAGCGCTGAGCAGTCCAACCATGACTGCCTGAATGCTGGAGAGGATGAGAACCTGGTATCTGCTTGGTCTATAAGCCTGGGTGCTTCCGCATCTCCAATCCGACCCTGGAACCTGAAGGATTCTCAGATAGCCACTGATCTTTTGTACACACTTGAAATCAGAAGAACCTGTGTTCTAAAGTCACTAGAAAAAAAAAAAAAAAAAAACGACAGCAAAAGCAGTAGCAATGAGGTAGATGTGCTTACAAGCAAGGGGCAAAGGAAAGCAAGCAAAGTGCAAGAGCTTTCCTCTTACTCTTTCTTCTATCTGCATTGATGACAAAAGTGGCCACTCACTCCAAGGAAGGGTCTTTCTGCTCAGTTACTCTTTCTAAGATATACCATTGTAGACACATTTCTAGAGACATGTCTCTTAGTTAGTTCTAGATATGGTCAAGGTGACAACCAAAACCAATCACCATACAAGGTAGAATAAAATACGGCAAGGCAATTTCAGCTTTAGGTATGAGGCTCACATCTGCCCAGCAGAACAGAACTGACTTAAAGCAAAAACTTGCAGAAGGTAATTAAGGATGAGGTTCTAGGGAGTGGGGTAGACAACCAGAAGGTATGAAAGACAAGTGTAGTTTGAGCACAGGGAACAAGGAACAATGGTAGACAAATCATCAAGCACCCACAGAAGGCAGGGCATGGAGAAGTTCATAGATTATTACAAGAATTTCTGGTTTTACTAAGCCCAAACAGGGTGCTACTGCAGTTATAAAAAAAGACCATCATTCTTATGTAAAGCACTGCAGTGACTTCCATTGCTCTTGGGACAGATTCCAGCATCCTCCACACATCTGACCTTGCATCATCTGACCATTCTCAGTTCCTGGTATCCTTCACCTGCCTCTTTCCACTGGGTTTTTAAATAGAGCACTGTTTTCTACTTTTAGACACTCAGATACCCCAGATTGCCTTTTCTAATACTAAATGATTGATTCTGATTTTATGAATCGTATTTATTGCCTGTATTGCCTAAATCTACTGAAATGTTATGCTATAAAACAGGCTAGATCTTAACAAAGATATTATCTTTTTATAACTGATTTTATCTTAAATAATGGCACGTTTTCAAAACACAAATGTTTATCAAATGAATGAATGACTCGTGAAGCCTTAGGATTTTTATCTACTCCCAAGGTTGGGTGAATAGATAATTAAATAGAATTCATGTATCCATGAAACGGGAGAGGGAAGAAGCGAATGGAATTAACGATATGTCTTCCTATACTCTCCGTACTGAATATAAAGTGCGGCGGCTGCAAGCTAAGCATTCTTTAATTTTTGTATTGAGTGTATAGAATATCAAATATGTGATGGAGTAGGTAGATGATACAACACACAATGGAATAAGCAAAGAAAAAAAAAATGGGTGGATGAATGGATGACGTACAGGCGAATGGGTCCACCCTTAGTGAATTCAGAAGGCTTTCTTTCAGAAGCCCTTCCCCGAGTGAGTCTCCGGATCGGCCCATTAGTTCTTAGCTTGGTTCTTTGCCATGGGTGTATTTTGAAGAACATTTTTATTAGCTTTGGAGTCACTTGCAAGGTACTCTTGAGTTCTCTTTTGGCCCGCCTGCATTCTTGTTCACACCTGCCCTGCCATAGTGTACAGATCTCCCTGTTTTCCTTACATGGGCCACATTTCCAAGCATCCCTTTGATCTCAGCACATAATTTTGCTGGGTTTCCAATAAGGTGTTTTTAAACAGTCTCCAGATTTCCTGTGGCTTGTTGACTTTTTAAATGATTCCTTTCGTTTGTTTTTCCTTACCAGTGCCTACACTTGTTCCTACGTCCTCTTTTAAAATTGAGTAACCACGTGATATATACATTTTTCTCTTCTAGCCCAGAATGGTCACAGTGCTGTGATTACTCTGACATAGTTTCTTTCTTTTTTTTCTTTCTAGGTCTTACTTAGGCCATACTTAAGGCCAAACTTCCAAATATTTTCCTTTCTTAATAATTCTAAGAGGTGTTTTTACTAAGGATTCATCTTATCCTCTAAGATTGTATTTATACCACTAATCTACAGTTAACAAACTAGTCTCCACGACAGTGATCAGTGTACCTTCATCGACACTGTGTGGGCGTGCTGTGCTGTGAACAGGTACTCTGGAACCCATCGATGCCATTTCATTTTTGTTAGTTTTTTTTTTTTTTTCTAAATCTTTCTTGTATATGTGTAGGCATTTTGCTGGCACGTAGGTAGGTCTGTGCACCAATTGCATGCCTTGTGCCCACAGAGGCAGGAGGAGGGCCTGACATGCCCTGGAACTTGAACTAAAGACTGTGGTGAATCGTCATGTGGGTGTTTGTTGAAGCCTAGCCTGCAAGAGCAGCCAGTGCTCTTGACCACTGAGCCAGCTCTCCAGCATTTGTGACCTTCATGTCTAACTATGCAGTGTCTTTAGAAACCAAAGTATTTATAAACAAAAAGCCATAAAATTCAAAGGTTCCCAAGAAGTAGACCTATCCTCTACCTGATCTTTCTGTGCCTGTGGTGTATTCTTTTGTACAGTTCATACACCCAAACTTTAGAATTTGTTAAGATTGGGGTATTTTTATATTTTGGTAGGTATATGAAAAAAAAATTAATCATTCTGTTTTGTTTTGTATTTTAGAAAACAAATACATTGTTACTGGTTTAAAAAAAAAAAAAAACACGGTACATTGCTCCAGGTTCCCAACTATAAAGGTCAAAGCTTGCTTCCTGTTTTTCCTGTCTCTTGTCCTATTTCATTTAGACTCTCTTGGGGAAAAAAGCATTTACCCTAATCAAAAAGTAGACTTTTTTTTTTTTTTTACCATGCATCAGGATTTTTCCTCTCAAAGACCTTGATTTTCAAGCATTTGTTGCATTGGGCTGAAAGATGGGCCCTCAAGTCTCCTGGATGCTAAGCAAAGTAAGGATCACACTTTTCATCTGTGGCTTTTTACCAGACTGTAGGGAGCCGAAGAATATGCTAGAAATTTGAGACAATGGTGTATATATACTGCTCACAGATATTTTATATTTTTGGTTGTGAGCCTAGCCTTTAATGGCTGAGCCATCTCTCCAGCCCTCCTCACAAATATTTTAGCAGACTGGCTGGTCTTCAAAAGTTTGACATGATGAAACATAGTTGCCGATTTACAGACCTGAGGCGGAGAATACATGCCATAGGTTTTGCTTTAAATGAGAACTGAAAACTATACTTTTTTTCTGACTTGAAACTTGAATTGGTCAAGTTGTAATGAAGACGCTATAAAAATTTAGCAATATGTTTTCCACCCATGATATTGACATATGCACGTAATTACCTTTCCTTTTCTTCCCTCTTTTTGATACAATTTTATTATTTGTCATGCTGGCTGCGGTGCACCAATAAAGCCCAAATATCATATTAGAATTCATGACAGTTTTCACATTGTATTATCAATATATGGAAATAATTGTCTGCTCCAAGATTAAATTACATTATTGTGTATCTTTTTCATGCCTAATAAATAATGATGGATAGCTTTTATTTTCATCACCACCTGCAACCATTTAGTCACCCCTTGATTGTTGAAGATGAAATAATGAAAGGCAAGTGTTAGGTTGCAAGTGGGAAAGGACAGGGTCCAAACAGTTATACAGCCCCCATTCCCGTTTGCATTATTCCATTCCCGAACAGCAATGCATGCTGGCTTAGGAAAGTTGGCAACCTGGAAAGAACCTGGTGAACCATTCACAAAGATGAGAGAAAGAGGGAAACATTTTTTCCTAGTAGAACAATAATTATTTCTTGGTGCACAATTCTTAATCTGAAAATGAGTTTTTGTTCTGCTGTACAAATCAGTTACGTGCAATTAGAATGCAAAACAGAAGCACGTCTTACTGTTTAGCCTTTTTAAAATAGAAATGAAAACAGCCCGGGAAATTGTAGCAAAGTTGAAAATGCACGCTAGGTAATTTCAAAATCCAAAGACATAAAACCATGCATAATAAAAAGGCCACTCTAAACTCATTACATTTTTAGAAATTGGCAATTGGAAGGCTTAATTTTAAAATTAGAATTTGCATGTTTGGAAACTTATTAACTATATTTTGAATAGCCAAGTGTATTGCCAGCGTTAAGGTGTGTTTTGTTTGCTTCATACACAATTACATTGCCTCATAATGTGATTTTATCTATGACCTGTTCAGGCTTTATTATTACTATTTTTTTAATGATTCAACATTATGCTCTGGCAAAATTCTGTTCTGGTTGAAACTTTGGAGTTCAAATTATCATCAACGAATTCTGTGAGTCTTCAGGGAAGAGAATGGCCTTGGAGCCTATGACAGTTTTGTGCTTCATCGCTAAGAAATGCCAAAAGCTTTTATAAAATAAATACTTGGTGTTTATAACGAAAGCCGTCATTTGGTCATTTCAGTTTAGGGCAGTGTGGTAAGAAAGTGGCTGAAGATGACTTCTTTTCTTTTGTTTGTTTTCTATTTGTGAGTAACTGATTGATTGTGGAACTGTTTCTCATGGATATCTCTATTAGAAAGAAAGAAAGAAAGAAAGAAAGAAAGAAAGAAAGAAAGAAAGAAAGAAAGAAAGAAAGAGAGAGAGAGAGAGAGAGAGAAGGGAAGGAAGATAGATGGAGGAAGGAAAGCAAAGAAAAGAAAAGAAAAGAAAAGAAAAATTCTATCTTAAACATAGCAAAGACTCAGACCAAGATCCAAAGGTAATTTTGTCAAATGTCAATTTACCACAAAGAAACAGTTTGGGAAACAAGCCAGCGGTGCGGTATTTGACGAATCCCGAGTGGATGCTTACGCCCCTGGAGTCTGTCTTAGGCTGGGCATTCTATTAATGTTCTTCTCGGTTGTCTAAAGACATCCATTTAGAAAGAACAGACGGGCCTTTTCTTCATTTATAGCTCTTTTGCTATCTGACTACCCATCTCCCTCCATAATTAAATGCTGTGAATAAAATAATAAACATAATTTTATTTGTGCCATTACTCACTGCAGAAATTACATCTTTACATTTCCTATGAGAATCAGAGTAGCCGTACTTGCTTCTTTCACACTGGAGAGAGCTGTGTCAAAGTCACAGACTTTTCTAGATTCTCTGAGTCTGGTAAAAACTTTCTGGATTCACAAAACTGTACTTGAGACAAATAATTTTATAATATACATGAATATTTTTATCTCTTCTCTATGAGGAAGATTTACCTGACCCATTTAAAACCCTGTTGGAATACTGTCCATGAAAAACAGAGGTTTGTAACTGGGCATCTGGCTAGGCATAAAGTCATACACATTAGCAAAGTCAAAATTAATACATGCTACATACCTCTCCAAGATGCAGCTAGCCAATTGTCCCACCAATTTCTCATTTGCTCTTGAAGCCAAGGCATACCACAAATGTACTTATCCCAAAACACTGTAGTCTTGCTTTCTGGCAACAGAAAATTCTAGAAGGATATCCTCACACAAGGGTATTGTTTTTCTCCTGCATTATCTTTAGTCTGTTCTCATTAGTTCCCAAAGGGTTCTTGGCATGACATGTCCAAAGAAGAAGAAGGAGGAGGAGGAGGAGGAGGAGGAGGAGGAGGAGGAGGAGGAGGAGGAGGACAAGGAGGAGGAAAAGGAGGAGGAAAAGGAGGAGGACAAGGAGGAGGAAAAGGAGGAGGAGGAGGAAGAGGAGGAAAAGGAGGAGGAGGAGGAAGAGGAGGAAAAGGAGGAGGAGGAGGAGGGGAAGAAAGCAGCGCATTGGATAATTCTACCAGAAATGTATAAAATGGAAGAGGGGAAACTGGCTCCATTAGAATAAATTATTCCTAGCTCTCTCAGCATTTATGTTTTATTTTCATCCTTAGACTCATTCTAAGCATTGCTAGTTCCCATGTTTCTCAGGTCCATATATGGTGCTATACATGTGAGATCCCACACAGCATTTAATGTGCGTCAAAATCATCTTTCTCAATTTGCAAAGAGAGGGAACCTAAGCAGAAATGCCCCTATCCAAATGCGATGCTGAACCACAAGATCCTAAAACAAGTCCCTGACTAAAAGTTCATCCTCTAAGTCTTAGAGTCTAAGAGAAAGTGATTATTCTACACTTTTCAGAGAAAAAAATCTCGCGGGTAGGAGGACAACTCTAGAATAATAAACTAAGTGTTAAAAGAGCGGCAAATGTCAACATCTGTGAAACAATTTTTGGATACTTTCAACATTTAAGAAATGTATACATCATCTGAGTAATTTCTAGATTCTGTACTTATATATGGAAGTTTTAGTATTGAGGAGACTAATCTCTTCATCTAGAAAATAGCCAGTGTCCCACATTAAATAACTATCTCAGTTACTTGGGATAAAGCTCCTGAGAAGAGCTGTCTAACAGAACACTAAATATTTGTTTCTCTCAGATATTCTAAATGCTGGGATTTGTAGTCATTTTGGCTGGACCTTCTCAGTATGAGGCGATTGCTTCCACTTTCCCAGCAGTGGTCTTAAAGTCCTGTTAGTATTTAACAATTCATCCTGGCCTCCAGAAAATGCTGTGTTAGGAAAGGAAAACCAGACTCTTTGGCGAGAGTTGTGGAAGAAGGGTGGGGCCTTTTGAGTTACATGACTGCATACAATGTAGGCAATTTGATTTTGGCTCTACATTCAGGCTCTTGAATTTGGGCGGGGAACTCAAGTCGGCCTGAGCAAATCTCCCGCTAAAGAGGAGAAGAGTTTCAATGCATCTGCAGAGCAAAGATGACCAAACAGACATCCATTTAGTCTTTTAGGTCATGCAGCAAGTTTAAAGACCTCAAACTAAGTGACAGGCAAGATAGCCCTTCAGAGATGGATTTGATCATGTCACTAGTCTGGGAAGTAAGTAGTGAATAGCGAACAGACAAGATGATGTCATGGATGAGCTTTCATTGTTTGCTGAAATGTGTGCTCTGTTGTCTCCAACATGTTAGACAAAGGTGGTGATCATTTCCCAGGTGAAATGGTATGCTCAAGTTCACCACATGATACATGAGATAGACATTTATTTAGAAGCTACAAAGCAGAGAGGCCTGGTGAAATGTAAGATGCTGACCACTGGGCCAGTAGACCTGGCAATAAAACAGGACCTCAAGTCGCCATTCTTAATGTCCAAACCAAGGACAGTTGGATGGCACTCCACAGCAGATTAAACTTTTCTAAAAGTTCAGAGATATATCTTTCAAGATCCGTCAGTACTTCAGAAGCAGGGCTCGCCAGACCAATCAATCTAGTGCAAAGTTTGTTTTTAGAACTCAAGTTCCTTGTTCTGCTTTGCAAGCAGATGTCTTCAAAGATATATTATGAAGAGATTATGTGATTTGGGGTGTAGCGATTCTGCCAGTTATAATTAAAAGGGCCAACATCCAAGTTTTGTTTTCTTTATAAACACTGCAGAGTGTGTCAGTGGCCAATCTAAAATTACCCAGAGAAGAGTGTGTGTTCTTCTTTAGCACAAGATAATGAAGATGGTGTGTGAAATGCAGCACGGTTATAATAAGCTGGTGGACTTGTCCTATGCACAAGCTTGTCCAAATGTAATTATAGGAGTCTTAAGAGAATTGTTGCTTCCTAAACTGTCCAGTCAAGTGACTCAAAAGTTAATATGAGCAAATTAACAGCCTGGCTTTGAAAGTCTACCATTGTGCCTTCAAACATAGCTACCTGGAGCCAATTATCCCTCTCGAGTGGGAAGAGACACCTTTTAGAAGTGGAAGCATCTCACTTCAGGGCATTCTCCACCCGCACCCCACCCCCACCCCTTGTATATTGTTTCTGGGAAGGGGAGGTGAGTATGAATCTGAAGACACAAAAGGCTGACCATCTGGCTCTTTTTCTCATGGATGGAGAACACAGGGCTAGTTGGAACCTGCTCTGATGTTTATGTGGTTGGGAAAGGTGTGACTGCCAGACTCCATGTATGAATCACTGGGGAAAGAAACAAGACTGGGACCCAGAGAAGGACCAAGAACATCTCAAGCTAATTGTTTATGCATCGACGTCTGTAGCTGCGGCCTTTCTATATACTTGGAAAAAGAGTATCTAGGATTCAAAACGTCACTATGCAATTCAGTTGAGAATCGGGAACCACTCTGAGACAGGGGAACATCAGTGCTGCGAATCTAGAGTATAAGGAGAAAGAGTATAATATAGAGTATAAGAAGCAGGAACATCTCCTACACAGATCCAGAGAGGGGATCCCAACATAGGACATCCTATGGGGAGTCCTGCCCAGGGGTGACACAGGATAAGGGACTGGTAGATTCCTAAAGTGCCTTGGGTATAAGGGACTCATAAAAAACAACAAAAAACAACGCCCCCCCCCCCAAAAAAAACCCACCAACAACGAAAATCTCACTAAAAGCTAGCCTTGGTTTTTTTTTTCTTCTGTAGGTTTGCTTGCTTTGTGCACTCTCAGTGGGATGAAAACAATAGCTCCTATCTTAAATTTGACCCCAAGATCATCTACAGTCATAAAGGAAGAAACTGGCAGGAACAAAACGTAACTGAAGTTCACCAGAACACTGCTTTCCCAGTGCTGAAGAGTCTGTATTCCTCCTTTCTCCGGTGGTATGGTGGTAAGCACATACTAGGGAGACTGTCACACCCTGTTTCTATGTAAATAGATCCACACCATTCCCAAACAATACTGGCAGAGAAGTATTTTTCAAATGCAAAATACAATTGATTCTCTAATATCTGTGTAAAGAGCAAGGCGTGCCCTCTGGCCTAGTTTTGTCCCTGTGCCTTGTAATCTCTTATGTCACTTCCCCTCACTGTATGCTTCTATTTGGGGTTCTGGGGAAAAACCCCTCGTACATTTGTTTCTGATAGGGTTGTGTTTCTTGTGCTTCTCCTTGTTGCAAAAATGACCATGATTTTGCATTTATATGTACAACCAATCAGCATATACATCCTGGACTCTATGCCCCATTCAAACATAAGCATGGGCTGGAGCGCCTAAGGTACATAGTTGGGGACTTCTCTTTTCTGCTGCCTTTGCTAATCTGGTTAAGGGACACTAGACGGCAAAATGGTCCAAGCATTTCATCACTATGGGTTTGAACTGAGCAATTGCTCTGCTCTGTGGGATCATGTACAGATCCAGGCCTTTTCTTTCTACTGCTTATCCATCTCAGAAGCCCCAGAGGCCTTCCCAGGGTTTTGGTATTAATCATACAGCAAGAAAAAAAAAGGGGGGGAGGGGTAAGTAGAGGAAACAAATGCCACCGCCTCCTTTTGTCCACTACAGCTTGAATAGCATCACATGGCTGCATCTTGTTGTAGGACAGGCTAGAGAGCATGGCCTTCCTAGTGGTTCCCCTCTACCACAACTAGATAAGGTCACTAAGATTTTCCAACAATTACTGGCTACTCCAAAAATTAGCATCAACGAGGAAAGAAAATTGACTTTAAACCCAATTTCTCAAGGAAGGGAAGTGCCAGCCTGAAATGGGTGGGCTAGGTGGTATTGTGTCTGTCTAGGAATCTGCTACATGGTTTTGTAAATACAGTTTTTCTGCTACAGTGAATCTCTAAGCACATACATTTCTCAAACTGAGCTCTGAGGAATCAGTGAGAGGGTGTGCAGATTTCCATATTCCCTTTAGGGTTTTTTTTTTTTTCCTTTTTGTATTGTTTGCATGTGCCAAAGTGAAAATAACTTTGCACAAGATGGAAGTTACACTCAAAAGCAGTAATTGTGTTCTCGCTTGCCGGGTTGCAGCGGAATCTCAAAGGCAATGATGTAACATTGCAAGCAGAAGCCTTCCCTGCAATGTTTGTCTGGGGCGCTTGTCAAACCGATCAGGAGAAAGGAACATGTGCAGTATGACTTTTCAATCAGCAGGCACAAAAAGACCCTGGGAGATAAGTCAGTCGAAAGAGAACATGTACCACAACTCACTGCCATGATTGTAAAGACACCATTTTATGTTTGACATCGAAGATAGTCTCAAAGAATAATTTATCTGCGGAAAGAATCGACTTGCTCTATAGAACTGACAAATTTAGTGTTTCTCTGGTTAATGTGTCTATATCAACCTTAGTATTTGGGAACTTTTTTTTTTCCCTTTGAGAAAATACATATAGTGAACTTGGTTGGGCTCTTTGATGTACAAATCTGACATTAAATTGGATTTCTGATTGAGTGACAGAGGCAAACTAGGATGAAATGCTAAGATCATCTACAAAATTGATTAAGTTGATTGTTTAATGATAGCATTCTTTCCCATAAAGATTTGCTTATCAAATTTCTTTTATTATATTTATTATTAATTAATTATATATCTTTTTAAGTTTTTTTCTCAATTTGTGTGTGTGTGTGTGTGTGTGTGTGCATGTATATGTGTGTGTCTGTATGGGGGTATATGAGTGTAGTGC
Organism: Arvicanthis niloticus; assembly: GCF_011762505.2. NCBI lineage: Eukaryota > Metazoa > Chordata > Mammalia > Rodentia > Muridae > Arvicanthis > Arvicanthis niloticus. The sequence continues at coordinate 38,250,801 of NC_047666.1, forward strand.
AGGGGCCATTAGAGGCAATTTTGAGCCATGAGGATAGTGCGAGAGTAATACACATTCTTACCTACTGAGCCATCCCTTCAGCCTTAATAAGTACTTTTGAATCATTATTGCTTCCTTCCATTTGGGATAGATGGGCAGGAATATGGTGGTCTTCTTTGTCCAAGCTTCCATCCCAACTTCAGTCCTTTATTTCATTATCCCTATGACACTGGCCAGTATATGGCACAGCAAGTCTCACCAGTAGGGAAGAAATAGCTCTGCTGCCTAAGCGATAATGTAATGCTTTCTTATCACCTAGAATTTTTATTCTGTACTTACCAAAAGAACAGTTTTAGACTTAGACACATATTTTTATCATATTTCACACTTGTACAAACATAAAAAGTAAAACATAAGTAAAATAAGTTGGTTAAAGTGTTCCTAAAATCTCTGCATATTTAAGGTCCAACCCTTAGGAATTCATCTTGGATGTAACTGGTGATGTCTGTGCTCATCTACCTGCTCTCCTCCCCTGCCATCTTGGACCACAGCATCCCTAAGTGTGTTCCACTCTTATCCTGGAGACTTGCTTCCAAGCGGCTGACCATTTATAGAGCAAGTTTTTATGAGCAAGCCCAAAGGATGATACCTCTTCCATAATGATGTTCTATGTTAAGTTGAGGAAAATGTATATAGAGAACTTATAGAATTCTGGGTATTGATTAAGGTTCATCTCAAAACATAAGCAGCAGCTTGTCTCAGCACCCTCCGTTATCTGATGCTTTTCAGATATGTGCTATGACATCACATCTTGTCTTTACCTCATCTTTTCTGTTTATTGGCATAGACTCTTCATATTCTAATATAAATGATGGCCTTCATTGACTGTGTCCATTGTGATTTATAAGATATTTTTATGGAAATATGTAATGTTAATGAAATTTATGTAAGTAACATGTATTAAAATATTTACATTTCTACCTTTAATCAACTTTTTAAATTTGAATTTTATCTCTCTCTAGTCTGTCAAAAATCAATTATAATTCAGTGTAGGCTTTTTGTATTCTTTAGGAGCTGTGGATGAGTCAAATATATGTGTGGGTTTTTCCAGTCACGCTTTCAGAGCTGGAGAGAGGGCTCAGGGTTTAATAGCACTTGCTGCTCATGCCAGAGACCTGAGTTTCATTCTGGGCACCCATATAATGGCTTATAATTATCTGCAAGTCCAGTTCCCAGTGATCCAATACTCTTTTGTGGCCATTCAGGCACCAGAGATACATATAGTGCACATGTGTATATGCAGACTCATACGCAAAATAGCAATAAAGTCATTTATTAATTGTATCTTCTTACCATCTTCTCATTTTTTACTTCAGAATTACTTTTCTTAATTCCTGGCACTCTTAGCATCCTATCTTCCTGGATTTGGCCTTTAATCTCATCTCCCTTCCTCTTGCTCACACGACTTTAAGGTGGGTCCAGTTGTGAATGTGCTAGCTTCGTTTAATTGTGAGTGTTCCCTGTTTGACATAAACTCCCTACAGACACCTTGATGAAGTCTTGCATTCTTTGTGTACTGTGAATATCAAACCCAGTGACTATACTGTTTAGATTTGTTTGGTTTGGTTTATGGGCTGTCTTAAATTGTGGCTATTTTAGTTTTCATTTATAACTTAACACTCCTAAACGTGTTCTACTTAATATCATAATTCCTTCCTAACACCTTTTTGAAGGAATCTGTATCAGCTCCATTATTTTTTATTTATGTTACAATAGTATTTTTTTTCTATGTGTTTTCACTTTAAAATATAGTTTCTATGGTAGAGACTGAGTCTTAGAAATGCAACTAGACAGATGTACTGACCATGGTTACCAAGGGAGCAGTTTCCTTGGCGATGGCCAACTGTCATCAAAGCAGTCCATGGTCTTTTTCCTTCATGTGACTTGCTTTCACATGTTTAAAACTTGTGTTTGGGGAAGAGGCTTTTTGTAAACCCCGAGCCTCTGGCTTCCCAACACACCTCTGATTTTCACAGAGCACAAATGGAATGCTATGGTTTTTAAATGAACACTTTTCTAAGGGTCAAAGGCCACCATTCATCATTCTGGCCTCATGCCTCTTACACCTTCCATTTCAATATCCTAGTCATTTGGAAAGATCCAGAAATGCTTCAGCCAATGTCCAAGACCAAAGCTGCAAGAGATGCAAGGGTGGAGGGAGGTCTTTTGAAGAGTAAATATTTTTCTAACATCTATAATAAGAGGTATAAAAATCTGGCTGTTATTTTCAGTCACTGTGTTGTTTCTCTGTGCATATTTCTATGAATCAAAAAAAGGAGAGAGGAAATATTAGTCCATTTTTCTCCATTGTATGTGTGGCATGGGGAAATGGGACAATATCTCACCATGTCTTTCTGAAAGGCCTAGAATTCACTATATAGACTAGGTTGAGCAAGAACCCCAGAGATCTTCCCACCCTTGTCTCCCAAGGGCTGGGATTAAGGCTTGTACCCCCACACCAGGCTAGAATTAATTCTTGTTTATATGCTTTGATTCTGTGCTTAAAAATTTATGACTAAGGTGAGTTAAATTTTTTTAATCATAAGAAATGTTAGAAAAATATTCACATATATTCTTTTTTTTTTCCTGAGACAGAATATTGTCAAGTTCTCTAAACATGATTTGTAACCCAGGCATGCCTCAAACTGTCAGTCCTCCTGCCCCAGCCTCCCTGGTGCTGGGATTATTAGCATGCCCACCAAGGCTAGGATTCACTTATATTTTAAAACCAAGAAAGACATAGAATGACTTACAAAAGTACAGCTATACTGTAGTTTCGCAAAGTATGAAACATAATGATATGGGTCTTGCTGCATGTGATGCAATGGTATCCAATGTCTGTGTGCAATGTCATTGTTGGTGGTTCAGATTCCCATTTTACAGATTTAAAAAAAAATATTTGTTATGTTTGAGAAAGAGAGAGCCATGAACTGATGAACATGCACAACTAGTAGTGGGTGTGAGGATTTGAACTCTGAGCAGATGGTGCTTCCCTGGCTACATATACTACACTGCATTAGTAAATGAGCTGATTGCCTTCAGTGTGTGTCGAGACAAACAGGTTGCAGCTGCTATTTCCCCTTGCCTAGACTCAGATGGTTAAAATCATGTGTAAAATGCAAGTTCTTGATATTTTGTTTTAGCTTAGGGTTGGAAAAGGGCATGGTAATAAGTTCTAATCATTTGGTTTTTTTTCATTTTCCAATATTCATTTTAATAATGGTATATATGACATTAATTATAATAGTCAAGGGATAAAAAATACTAAGTATTTGTCAATGAATAATTGGATAAACAAATTGTGCTATAGTTACACAATGGAATATTATGCAGCCATAAAAGGAATGAGGCATCAGTGTAATTAGCAACTAATGAAGCTTTGATGTGGATTAGATATATATCCTTCAAATGTGCATTTTCTAAAGGCTTGGCCCCTATCACATGATACTATATGCAGAAACTGTTCTGATGCAATGCCTGGAGAAAGACTTTAGTCACTGGGGACAGGCACTTGAAAAACATATTGGAACCTCAGTCTCTCTCTCTTTCATACTATTAGCTATGATGATCTGGTTTGCCATGTATAGCTATCACGGTATGTTGCCTTGGCTTAAATGCAGTTGCACATACCAATAACGGACTGAAACTTGTAGAGAAATTTTAATCCAGCAACAAGGTTGCTCTGGTGAGGGATCACACAACTTTAATGCCTATAGTATATACCTTTAATCTCTAAAAGTAGTTAAAGTTAATTCATAGAAGGAAGCTGCCATGCCAGATAGTGATGTCTAATTTAGGTTCCGACAAAGTGGCAAATGAGAGAAAGATTTGACAGAATGAGTCAGAGATTGGATATGCCCAACTCATAAGAGAGCAGACAGGAATGAGAGGGTAGTTAAGAGATCAGTGAGGGGGGAAGGAGGGAGGGAGGGAGGGAGGGAGTGAGAGAAAGAGAGAGAGAGAGAGAGAGAGAGAGAGAGATAGAGAGAGAGAGAGAGAGAGAGAGAGAGAGAGACAGAGAGAGAGAGAGAGAGAGAGAGAGAGAGAGACAGAGAGAGAGAGAGAGACAGAGACAGTTTTTACCCGGGATAGTTTTACAGAGACAGCTTGTAGAAAGAATAGGCTAGACATAGGTGAATACAGAATGATCCAGAATATGAGATGGAGCCAGAAGATTAGAACAGACTGATAGAGTTAGTTTGAGGCCAAGCTGAGCGATTTAATCAGAAGCTGAGAGAAGCCACTTTGAATCAGTCAGTTTGCAGAGGAGTTTGAGCCAGAACAGCTGAATTGAACCAGCCAGCCAGAATCAGAAAGAGCAAGAAAGGGTGAGCTTATTCAGCAGTAAGCCTCTGAGATGACAATTATATCAGGAGAATAAAATGTATATTTTACAGAAACTTCCAGAATTAAGAAACAAAATGGACCTTTTCTTTTTATCAGTTGAGACTGGACATGTCCAGAGTGCTATGGCCATAGATAAACCTTTTCTCTTTTTCTAAACAGGAAATTTCAGGTTCTTGTTATAGTAGCCGAATACTGACTGATAGATACAACTTTCAGAAGTTTTCACTGTGCCGTAGACATCAGAAACAGAATCTGGACTGATCCAGAGTTTTAGTCCTGTTAACAACAACAGCCAGCCAGCCATATGCAGCTTTATCAACCCCATTCTACCTGGCTTTCTTCATCTGTTTTATATCAAATTTTATTTGAAGATGCAAGTTTTAAGCTAAAACTGTATGAGAATAAAAATTTAAAGACATAAAAACAAAGGAAACTTACCATTTTCAAAAATATACTTGATCAATATTTGTGAATTTAGAGCATAAATACTCTAAAATGTTTGTCTGGGCCACCACTTTTCTCACTATACGTCTCCTACTAAACTACAGCTACAACGCTGTTCTCTAGTGTCTACACTCCAGACAGGGTTTTGAAACAGTTTTTGATTTGATGGTTAAGTAAAACTATGAAGTAGTTGCAGTATTTTTTTTTCTTTCTAAAAATCAGTACCTCCTGCCACAAGACCTCTGGGGTCTCCATCACCTTTCACTCCCAGGGCTGCTTGTCTGTTTCTTCAGGGCAGACCTGATCCTACTTTGAGAAGCAGTAGCTAGGCTGGAGAGAGACCATGGCTCATCATGGCCAATGAGAAACCCACAGAAGGAGTCAGGACTGAGAGCAACAATCATATTTTTTTTTTTAAATGACGAGGAAGGAAGGTTCTGTGCTACCGTTTAAGATTGAGAGGCAAACACCACTTACTTAGTAAACTAATGAAAGCCTATTGTGAATGACAGGGTTTGTCAATGAGTCGGTCAGATTCTCATTGGGTAGGCAACCAATCAATGAAACAGACATACCTGCACGATTGGAAATGGAGGATGAAGCTACAGCTGATGTGTTCCAGCAGCAGACAGGAGGTGTCTCCTAGAAAGGGAACCTGCTACTCTACTTCAGAATCTTGCATAGCCCAAGAGTACATTCTCAATTTGAAAGTCCTGCTTTGGCTCTAGCACATCCTGACTACTTCAGGATAGTTTTCTCTGTTGTTTTATTCCCCCATCCACATTCTGTAGTTGTACATAAAGTAACTGATATATGTACACAAGCATACTGTGCTTTTTTCCTTTTCTATTTTTTTTTTAATGAAATGGCCAATGATCTATTTTGGTTGACATCTAATGGAGATGGTCTGATAGAAAGTGCCTGTTCTGTGAAAATAGCCCCTTTCCCAATAGTGGCGGTGTGCTCTCCTTGTTCTTACCTTTATATTCCTGTAAGTTACTAGATCTCATTGTTTTAACAAATGAATCCAACACCATAAAATCCTTACATACCTTGTTCTATTAAAGAAGTTCAGTGTTTTCAATCAATGTAAAACCAAGGGCAATTTTATAACTTTTTTTGTACATACCTGTTAAGTGTAGGGCAATCTGTCTTGAAGTAGGGGTAAATTTACTCTTGAAAAAAAATGATTCTGGGTGGTTTTCTCTTTAAACCAAGCATCTTGTTGTTTAAATAAACTTACTTAAATCGAAAAACAAAAAAACCTAATACCTCCTAACTATAGCCTGTTAGCACTGTCTTTCATAGCCACTCTGTGGTTTGGGGGTTGTTGTGTATTAAGTGACACATGATTGATGTGATCTGGCATGATTCATTATAACGTCAAGCATCAGCAGAACATTTTGGAAAAAAAAATGTTCATCAAAATCTATTACTGTAGAAATGACTGCTTGTAGATTCTTTCCTGCGGTTACTTCTATGCATGGTAAAACAACACCTTTTCTGACGTCACAAGCCATGTTTTTTTTAGGACGTGTGGTTATGAAAATAGGTGTTCCTGAAGTCCGGATGTGACCTCAAGGCCACTCACTAAGTACAGCTGAATACCAAGCAACCTGTCAAAGACTTCCCCCACTCACCTTCAACTGTGTGATGGACAGTTCCTGTCTTAGGAACAAGGAGGAGGCGGGGATCTGAATCCCTCAGCATTCCACCCCAACCTAGAAGACAACTTTACTGTATGAGAAAGAAAGTCTAGTTTTAAAGTACTGTTTTATTTGCATAATAAACCATTCTTTAAACACACACACACACACACACACACACAAAATCCTGCTCTCAAAGCCAATATTCTGTCTCTGCTTAAGCACATTCAGTGGTTATATGAAGCTTCATGGTAGTTAGTCCTCAAATGTCTTTTGAAGTGATTTTGCAAATATTTGGTGTTCAACTAACTCCTTCTATTATAATTCTATCAGTCAGGAGTTGTTTCTTTATGCTAGCCTTACTATGAATTATTTAAAAATGCCACAATTTTCAAAAGATTTGCGCTGAGGTACCCATTTAAATATACATATTAAAATTCACAGTGGTATTGATTTAAAAGAAGAAAGGTCCTTCAGAGTAGCCTCCATGTTTGCTACCCAACATGAAAATTCTCTCTTGCCTCAGTGTTATCCGTGCTACTGAAAAGATATTCCACTTCTCACGACTGTATCCTTTTAGCTACTGTCTTCCCCCTGCGCACCCCCATTTTCATATGGTATGCAGTCATTCCAATAATGGTTGACTGTGCCTGTCACTGTACAAGGTTCTTGGGCTCTGAAAAGCCAAAACAATAGAAAGAGGGCAGACATGAGGGGAAATATTGAAGTTGGCTATTTTTATAACTGCTGGGGGTAGGGAAGTAAAAGTATAGGAAGAAATAAGAATACTCTACCACATTTGTTTCTTTACTCAAATGGACTTACCACTATATATCAGATACAATGCTAGCCAGATTGGGAAACAAAGCAAAAGAGACATGAGATCTAGCTTATCTCTTACCATTGGAGATAGAAACCTCAATACAATGAGTTTATGAAGCATCTTCAGCCCTGGTGGAGGTACAGCCCTCTGGAGGTCTAGCCATTGCTTTCATTCATGCCCAGTCAATCTGCCTTTCTAGGCCCTTAATAATCTAGTAACTCTCATGAGTGGCATCCTCGATGAGTCCTTAGTGTTGCTTACACTATTCTGATATTTCAGTCTCTCTCAGGATTCACCCCTATGCCTTATGCAAGGAAACCTAAAACATTTAGGTCAGCCATAAAAACTTGCACAGTCTTCCGGCATTAAAGACATTGGTGGAGTCCTTGCTGTCCACGTTGCCAAGCAGATTCCTTGAAGTTTGTTTTGTCATGTTGAAGATGGGACAAAGAAGGACAAGGGCAGTGGAAAAGCGAGGGCCACAATAGGAGGTGGGGTCTGAGCTGTCCTCTTTGCAGCCACAATAGCAGTTGGAGTCTAATGTGTCTTCTCTGCAGCCACAGTAGAAGGTGGAGTCTCAGGTGTCTTCTCTGCAGCCACACTGTCTCTTCAGGATCATGTTGTGAAGCCCTCATGAGTTAGAGGAATTGGCCATGCCACTTTCGTTCGACATCCATCATTTCATCTAACCTTTCCTTTAGCATACTCTGTGGGTTTTAATGTAGTCACCTATCAAATAATTATAAACTAGGGAAAGAAGCAAAGAGATTAAAGATGCAGCTCAGTGGTAGGGTGCTTGGATAACATTTTTCAAGATCCTGGCTTGGATCGCTAACACAAAAGAAAGAAAGCAAAAGAGAAAATGGGAGAGGAGGAGGGATTAAGAGGAAAAGGAAAGGGAAATAGAGAGTGGAGGATTGGCTGGATACTCAGAACAACATGCCAATAACCAAAGGCATACAAACTGAGGAGCCTGCCCCTGCAACTGGCAGAGATGTGTTTGCACAACTGTTGTAGCTGCATTAAATGTTTTACATCAGTGGATAGGTATGTAGGATAGTTCACACAAGAAATAAAAACTTTCTGAAGAACCCACTGGAAATTGCAGCATCAGAACCCAGAATTTGCTGCTTTTAAAAGTCATATGAGATGCTTAGTAGAAGGTTGGCCATCATAAAAAAATTAACTATGGCCATTAATTGAGGGCAAAAAAGGGGGGGCAAGTCAATGAGAGGTAATTGTACTAGAGCTTGGGGTAGGGGAAATCTACATACGTACACAAAACTTCAGTGAACTATGAGATAATACCAAATGGTCCAGTTGTATAAATGGAGACCAGAATAGAAAAACATTTGAAGAAGTGATGTTGAACTGTCTCCAACTGCAGTGAAAAATCAACTCATAAAATCCAAAATAATTCAGCCGCCCTCAGCTGAATTATTTGTATAAATATAAATTCAGGATACAACAGTGAAATATTGCATCAGACCAAGTTAAAAAAGCTTATTGGAGGTTGTCTTTGAGCTTATATACAATGCAAAATTCCTACCATGTAATAGACATATACATTTCCTAATTTTCATTAAATCTCCTTTCAAGAGAAATATTTTCTGAGTGTTCTAGTATGCTGCCTACTGCTATGATAAACATCATGGTTAAAAGCAACTTGAGAGCAAAGTTATATTTGGTTGACACCTCCAGATCATAACTGATCACTAAGGGAAGTTAGGGCAAGAACTGAAGACAAGAAGTTTTAGGGAGGAACTAAAGCAGAGTTCATAGAGGGATGTTGCTTACTCTGTTGCTCCTCTTTGCTTGCTCAGTCTACTTTCCTCCTATACAACCCAAGACCATCTGCCCAGGAGTGGCACTACCCAAAGTAAGCTGGGCCTTCTCACATCAGTCACCAAGGTCATCAATCCAAAAAAAAAAAAAAAAAAAAAACCAACCAAACAAACAAACAAAAAACCCCAAAAGACAAAAAGACAAAAACCAAAATATAGACTGAACTGATGGAGGTAACTCCTCAACTGACTTTCTCTCTTTCCTAGTATCACTAGTCTGTATTAAGGTGACAGCAACTAACCGTCACACTGGGACTATTGTTGATGCTATTTCAGGAATTTCTGAATAGTGGAAGGCAGAAAGATATGTAGAAAGAATTGGGGATTCTATCGCAGTGAGGTGGAAAACCTGCTTCGCAGACACAGGAGACAGAATGAAAACTTTGCCTAAGGTTTAGTTAATGTTAAAGTAGAAAGTAGATGAAAGGATTTGAAATAAATTGAAGGGCTAACAGTACAATGCTTAAAGGCTAAAAGCATAGTTCCTGGGACTATTACATTATTTGGGATTAGGGTCATTACAGAAGTGATCAAGATGGCGTAGATAGGCGGGAACAAAGTATAATGGTATACATATATGAAAATGTCACAGTGAAGACTATTCTTTTTCATGCTAAGGAAATAGTAATGGATTTGAGGAGACAGCCAAGTCTTCAAGTATATGCAGTACAAGCATGAAGAGCCGCATGAGATCAGTCTTCAAAATTCATGTAAAATAATCAAGGCAGCCATTGTAGTGGATGCTGATAATCCCAGTGCCAGAGAGTCAAGGGCAGGTGGATCCCAGAGGCTCACCAACCAGCCAGCATTGCGTACTTGGCAAGCTCCAGGCCAGTGCTAAACCTTGTCTGTGGATACAGGGTACACAGCTCCTGCGCGTGGCACCTAAAGTTGATCTTTGTCCTCTGCACACATGCGTACCTGCACATCACACATATTAACATGCACACACAAACATCCATGTGTGCACATACACATATACCATCAAAATTTAATTTTAAAAAAATTAAGATAAAGTCAAACCAAATTGTGGTGGGCTCCAAATCTAATGATAGATGTCCCTGTAAAAAGAAGTGTAGATACATTGACTCCAACAGGGAGAATGTTCTGTGAAACCAGAGCCAGGGTCTGACATGAAGCAGGTTCAAAGAGGCAACAGCCAGAAACTGAAGGAAGCAAAGAGTGTCCTTCCTGAAGGCTTTAAAGAAATCATGGTCTCAAGGGACACCTGCAGTGCTGGGCTACGGAACTCCTCAGCATAAAGGAATAAAGTCTTATTATTTTAACTCTTGGTCAGTGAAACTCCAAGAAACCCCTCCATACAGGTATTGGTTTGAATTGCACACAATTCCCGTTTCTCTAGGTAAATGTGGATGAGAAGCCACTTATCTTGACGTTCTCAGAGGTGAACTAAGTCAAAAATGTAGATGTTCATATCCAAGGTGCAAACCCTGGAGCCAAAGCCAGGATGAGAGCTTGCCATCTGGCTCTAGAGACATGCTCTTGATCTGCCTGCCATAATACTTAGGCACCACTAGAATGTGTCGGTGGCAAGCTGCTTGGCTGACTTGAGGTCTGTCTTGCTTTTACTTGTGTTATCATTGCATTTCCCTCTCTATCACTTCTCATAAGACAGATGTCTGTGAACATCTGCAAGATGCTGGGAAGTTGGTATGCTAGACTTCTGTGCCTGTAGTCCATGACTACATGCTGCATGCACTGAAGGTTGGACTATGCACTCTGTCAGTTGCGCCATGAATCATAAATGGTTTCTTATTCCTGGTCCTTAGATATGGCCTTTATTGTGGGTTTGGTTTCCCACTGTATCAACTACCTAAAGTAAATCCCAGTGAGAAAGACATTAATTGGGAAGTTTTGAAAAATAAGTACACGTTGTAAGTTGCATTCGGATCTGAATCGTGATAAAATCTTTGTCAATCCACATCCTGCCAAGTTTCCTAATTGTCTTTCACCTGCTGGATCCATCCAGTATACACAATCCAACTGTCAGTCACCTAGTAAACATCCTGATCGTCAGGAAAACTATCAAGACCATGTGGGACTTTCTGACCATGTAATTTACTTTATTTAATAATGTCCCCCCAAATATAAAATGTTGAAAACTCAAATATACCACAGAGAAGTCACAAAATTCTCCCCTAGGAGAAAAGGGGAAAATACTTAAGATAATTTTTTCTCTATCATCATCATCATCATCACGCATTTTAGAAAGTTAAGAACCGTATTACTTATAGTCTTAAGATACTAAGACAGAAACTACACGTATTTTTTGTTACAGTGTTTATTATAATTGCTCTGTTATTGTTAGGCTTAGCTGTTGATCTTTGACTGTGTATAAATAATAATTGTAAATTATTCTTTATTTTATGCAGTCATGTCTGGGGAAACACATAGATATAAGGGTTTAATGCTACCTGTAATTTCAGACGTGCACCTATGGTTTTAGAACATCCTCCCTCATGTGAGGTAGAATGGTTAGAGCATGTATACATGCATAGCAGTCCCTGAAACAGACCAGTCTTTAGGCCTAATGTTAGCCCCCCCTTAAAGCATTTCTTTATTTACCCATACACAGGACCATTTCACCTCTTCTTACCAGGACAACAAATTCCAGTCTCCACAACTCTCTAACTTCACTCTCCATGAGTTTATCCAGAGAATCCCTGTATACTCTTTTGACTCCTGAAGTCAAAAAGGGTGGAGCCTTTTAAATTGATACATATTAGACAGACGTCATGCCGGATGCTGTACAGTTACTATCTTTCTCCTTCCTAATCGGCTAGGGCTCTTATTACTGGAGACTTTCTGGAACATTCTTTGAGGTGGGGACTCTGTGATTGCCCTGAAAAAAAATGCATATAGCATAAACTGTTTCTTAGTTCTAAGAATTGATTAATCCTCTGAGATATAACCTTGGGCTCCCAGATGAATAATCTACTTAAATCGGAAGATTCATCTCTCGAAATCCAGAACCCAAAGGAGTAAAGTAGGAGAACTATGTAATATGGAAAATAGGGTGTGTCAGTTAGAGATTGTTTTGCTTACAAATTAAATGAAACAGAGAGAGAGAGAGAGAGAGAGACAGAGACAGAGACAGAGACAGAGACAGAGACAGGAAGGAAGGGAGACAGAGACAGAGAACGACCTTAAATTAACTTAGGTGCAAAAACTATGGTAAATTAAATTGGGTTGTAGAAGTGTAGAAAATACAGGCCTTTCATGTGGTTTGATACAAGTCACAATGCTTGTACTAAGATGTCCTGCTTCCTTTGTGCTGGCTAACACTTTACTCAAAAGGAATGATCAGAAGTTAGGGATAGCCCAGCAATTAAGAATACTTGCTGCACTTGAGGATAACCCAAGTTTGGTCACCAGCACCCATGTTGGGGCAGTTCACAACCCCCTGAAACTCCAGCTCCAGAGTATTCAATGCTCTCTCCTGGCCTCCATGGGAACCTGGTCTCATGTGCATATATATATCCATGTACAAACACACACATGCATATTCATCAACTAAAACAAAATAATTCTTTTGACTAGAAATATAGTCGGGCAGCTCTGATGGGCATTCTTGAGGCATTTTCCCCTCCTTTCATACACCAGAAGAAGAAGAAAAAAAAAAAAAACCTCCAGTTGTCCAGTAAGCATATACTCCAGAGAGTGGACCATCTTAGTTAATGGGCTCATGTTTGAATCAGTCACTGTAGTTAAGAATGATGGGGCTTAACTTAGCCTCCTCACCTCAGAACTGGTAAAGAAGTCAGGATCCTGACAGGGTCGGGAATACAGAGAGAAACAGACTCTACAGAGCAAAGGCAGCCGAGTCACAGGATATAAATGAAGTCTTACATTTAGGATTCACACTTGAAACATTACTACAAACAACTCATTGCTTCCTGGATCCTGATAGCCACAATCAAGCCATGTCCCTTGAGCCCCAGTGCTGTGTACTTTAATAGGCCGATGTTAATTGGTCACTAGTGAGGAGCCTGTGGCCTTCCCTTGCACCAGCATTTTAAAAAAAAAAAGGTCCCACTGAAGTCATTTATATATTTTAGAATAGTTAACATGGCCCCACTGGGCCTGCAGCGAAAGATGCATTTTGCAACATCTAATGAGTAAGTGGAGCATTTAGTAAGACACAGTCTAATTACTTTGGGTCTTTGTAAAATATTAATTTAAGGCAACCACGGCATCAAGGAATAAGTTTGCCAGGCGGGGCTCAGTAATTTTGCTCCACGGCTGCCATCAATATCAATAGAAGTCTCTCAGCTCGCTTGCCGCCCATTGCTTTGACGATGTACGCCTGAGATATAGAAATCAGTTGCTGCAGATTGTTTTTCGATGGAAATTTCAGAATAAAGTACGGAGTTTGTGGATAGGCAGATCACCTATACAGTGAGGGCAGTAGGGCTGAGGACTGATGCTTCCAAAACCAGGTTGGATTATAGGCAGTGAAACTTCTGTTGCTGAGTCTCCAGAAAGCATGATTCCAACTCCAGAACAGCACTCGTATAAAGAAAGCCCCCATCACCACTTGTGGACATGCATGATTTACTTTGGAATGAAAATGCTTTCTAAAATCTTTACATCCTATATATATATATGATCCCATTCTGGGGTTGGAGTTTCCTTAAGATGGCATATATCAGGCTGGGAACAAAGCTCAATCCATAAATTGCTGGGCCATGTCAGTGTAACTAAAGGCCTACCTCTAGAACCCATATAAAAGCCTGCCATGGTGATTTCCCAGTGCTGGGGAGGTAGAGACAGGTCGATGCTTGGGGCTCTCTGGCCCGTCAGTCACATTTAACTGGCAAGCCCCAGACTAGTGAGCCACCCTGGGTCAAAGAACAAGCTAGATGGTACCTGAAGCACAATAACACCTGAGTTTGTCCCCTTGCTTCCATACAGGTATTCACACATTGAACACAGCATGCACACGAACATATACACACATGTACGCGCACAGAGGAAGATGCCAGTTGTCAACTCAAACACATATTGAAATGAACTCTGAATGCAACCTGACAGAAGAACACACGTAAACCTCTCTGAAGTTGTCTTGCATAGGACTCTCTGAGAAGGACAAGTCTCAAGTGGCAGACTTGGATGCGCTGAGTCCAGTGGGAGAGTACAAACTTGAAGCTTTTCATGCCATTTGACGATGCCTGCCTCTGCTTCCAACAGGAGTTCCATACACACAAGGGCCAATCTCGCCTGACATCATCTTATTGTCCTCTTTCCTAGGTTCCCCAAACCTCATGAGGAAGATATTCTGGGACAAATGCAGTCATCCTTTGCTCTCCTTGCAAGGTGGCAGTTCTTGCCTCTGTAAAAGCCTGGCAGCGATGACATCATGTGTGCCACGGTGAGAAGTTGTTGGCATAGGCAGAGCTATGGAGACGAACTGGTCTCTGGCAGCTCCAGAAAGATGTCCCATATGGGGGTGGCTATAACACAGGAATCTGAGTTAAAAGGTCAGGCCCCAACAGTCAAGAAAGACAAAGTGTTCCTCCTCCCAGCGTCCGCAGTCAAAGTTTTAAGAAACAGCTGGGCTTACTCATGAGGCACGAAAGAACAAGAAAATCTTGTGTAGGGGAATATTCAGCTAGCGCATAGCTGCGGAAGACATCCGGGATGCTCGAATATCTTTCCTAGTTTAGTTATGGCTATGCTGCAAGCCTTCCTGTCCAATTCATCTGATCCCGTCTCCTGAAACATCCCCTGTATCTCTCATTTCTGGATCCCCGTACAAACTGCACAAACTAATTTAATTTGGGGGTGGGCAGGCTAAGCCCCCATGTTCCCTTTCAACCCCAGCAGATATTTCATTGTTTGTAATGCCTCTTAATACGTGAAACAATATTTATGTTGCACTCTACAACATTTTATAACTTTCTTCTAATTGCCTTAGCAGGCTTTAAAACCAGAGCTTAACACTTCGATAATAAGCGTATTAATTTGTCTAACGTTTAAGTTCTTACAAAGGAAGAGACAAGCATTAATTTTGTTTAGTTAAAACAAGCTTTGCTTTTGAACAGCAGGTGGTAATTGAAACAAAACAAGGCCTCATTAGAGGAGCGTCTGGTGGCTCATGATACAAACAGAGCATACTAGAAAACCCAAACACAAGAGCCCTGAAATAAAGTGGTCATCATCTAATTAACAGAACATGTTTTAATTACCGAGTAAACCATGCAGCGCCGTGTGTCAATTTAACTGATGTGCTAAGTGCCAGTTTACAATATCAGAAACAGACAAATAATTGGAATCTAATTACATGCAGGTCTATTGCACACCAGCGCCTCCAGCCCATCTTAATAAACAAGTTTTTACATCAAACCATGAATAGCAAATACAGCCATGCTGTTAATTGCTACATTGTGATATTGGGACTTTGCCAGCTCTGACTATTAAAATAAGCTCTTGTGTGGATTGCAGTTTCTCTGCTACGCTTTAATTAGAATCAAATGAGAGGCAGAGATCGGGCTGTATTACTGCAATTCAATATATGTAAATAAGATAACTGGCTAATCTTTTTATTTTATTTCTGAGCCTCCATGCAATAGGCGGTTTAGTTATGCTAATAGGTTATCACTTTGCAAATGAAGTAGATTTGTGCTGTGAGATGAATCAAGAAACATGTAATCTTTGCTCGAGAGTCTAAATATTCCTCATCCTTGCACGTGGGATCCGGAGAACTTTCTTGCCCAAGATATATGGTGCTATATTTTTAATGCCCGTATTGGCCTAGCTTTTCAGCGATAGCTTTGAATGTTGTATTTCACTTGTCGAAATAAACACATGATCCATAACATGCTATTTACAATGCTGGGCCAGATATTTCAAGATAAACTCCTATAATGGAGAATCATTCATCTGAGCACTTGAAAGGGTGCAGAGAAGGTCTACATAAATACTGTATAATGCAAATTTTAAATTAAGACCAAGGCATAGATAACACTCATATTTCATACTGTGTATCAATGTGCTGCTTGTCAGAGAACTAATCAGGGATTCAGAAATATTTCAGAGTGCGAAAATGAAATCTACGGTGCGGCCGCTGATGGGCCATTTTTCTGTATTTTCTAACTAAGGAAAGAGATGGTCCAGCTATTGTTGAAAAATTACTAAGTAATGATCTCCTGGGAAGATCGCCTTATGTTTCATTAGAATTGTAATTAGAAGTGGCCATGACCTTGGGGAACCTGCTTCAGGAGCTGGCTCTCTTTTGTTTAAGACAATCTTCCAAGTTGCTTCTGCTTCTGGCCACTGGCGACGTTCACTGAGCTCCACAGAAGGGACGTAATAAAGCATGTCAATGTACTTACACCAGTACAGTGAGCAAGAACAAGCAGAGGTAGAGTGGGGCGCAATGCTCTCAGTTTTAGGTGCAGTATGTCAGTGTGGATTCAAAGTGCCCAGAGATTTCTTCCTTAGGCGATGTTCTAGGTCGCACCAGACCTTAGAACTGTTTTCTACTGAAGACGGGGAATCTCTGTTGAGTACCTGAGAGCTCCCAGAACTTTAAAGGCCACGCTGAGCCATTTTCAACTTCTGGCTTGAAAAAAGAAAGCCAAGCTACTCACTGGCTTGAGCCGAAGGCAGCCTGTAACAATACTCCACGAACTTGGCGCGGGTCCTTGCCTATTTAAATTTCCATCACACCATTGTCGGAGGCCCATGCCTTTCACATGGCTCGGCTGGTGGATGTGGTCCAACTCCCAGAAGGGAGCAAGTGCACCACGGAAAATATTGGAAGGGTTCACATGTTTCCAGCACCTCATCGGATACTTTAGTGCGGAGGTAAAAAACATTCTTGGTACTCTTGTTGCTGGCAAAGTCACAAAGGATTCCGGACTGGTAGCTCATCCATCTTGGTTCAGAAATGAAATCGAGTCTCCTGGTCAGTTGTCAGAAAGAAAATAAAAGCACCAACTCCAGATGCCCTGGTTTTCTCCTAGCCTTCCACCCTCCCACACAAAAGCACGCCAACTCCAGTAACAATATGGAATCAAAATGTATAAAAAATGAAGAGTAGATGTGTATAAAAACGCACAGAGGGCTGGAAAAGGAATGTACTAAGGTTAAATTTTACAGACATGATTCCATATGTTGAAAGCATCTTGTGGTTATGTCGAATACAGATGAAGCTATAAATTACCCCACAATCAGAAGTGTCAACTTTCAGGCTAATGCTGGTGATATATATATATATATATATATATATATATTCTTATTAAAATATGAAAACATGCTAAACATAGAAAAAGCTAACAACTGTACCAAAAGCAAGACAGAGTGTTACTAATGTCTGCCAACTGTTATTAGTCACCAAGCAATCAATCTCACGTGAGCAACCTCTGCAGTAGGCAGCCAGGAGTGCCAAAGCCTACCTCTCCTGCTTGTCTTATTTGTGGTTACTCTTGCAAAGTTTCCACATTATTCTGTTTGCTCACTGTTAACCCTGAGAGGGCACGGTTAGCAAGAGGAAAACGTTTATTCAATTATAATGTCTTTATTTCTACTTAAAACACACACAAAACTGTCAGCAATAGACAAATGAGTGCTGTGGGCTGAAGCATGTGCTCACTTTATTCTATATTTGAATTCTAATAAATTATATCCATGCTATTACAAAAATTATAACTGACATGCTGTCAGAACGATACATATAGAAGCCTAGATGTGCACCTAGTGCCACGAAGGCTGCCACATTTGGCCCAATTGTAAACATCACCCTCATTTGCCAAACAGTGCTGTTATGTCTGTGGGCAAGAGTAATTTCTCCCCCTGGTTATAAGGTCATGATTCTAAATGTACCTAAACTCTAAGGGGAAAGGTAGTCTCTTTTATAAAAGATCTAATGATCTATGCTGAGGATCAATGCAGCATATGGAAGTAGTTTCTTACTCAAGCATTGTAGAGCAAGTAAATAATATGGCCCCATTAGATGAAGTCCAGGTTGATAAACACTATGCAGTTCACAGCACAAGACCACGATGACAGTATTTGTGAAACTTTGAGGGCGTTCTTTCTCCGTATCTGGTACAATACATTCTGCTTTTGCCAATTTGGCCTGGAACACAAACACTGGCTTTTCACCAGCGGTTAATATAACTGTCAAAAAGGTTCTCCTGATTGGTGCACATTTAGTGAGGGTTGTGAACTGGATGCCTGTGTCATCACCCCCAAATTCATATACTGAAATCATAGCTGTGAAGGCACGAACATTAGAAAGTGAAACCTCTGAGAACTGACCAGCTTAAGAGGGTAGAGTCCTCATAAATAGGGTTAGAGACCCTAGTAAGACCAGTTTCTCTTTCTGTTGTTGGAAGGCCACAAGAAGAACACAGAGATATGTGAGTCAAGGGTCCCTCACCAGATACCAAGTCTGCTGGTGCCTTGGACTTTTCAGCTGACAGCATGTGAGAAGGAAGGCTTACATTATAGTTTACCAGTTTGTGGCATGGCCAAATTAAACGGTTAGGAGAAATGGATGTTGCATTCCCTTATTTCTGTTTCTGCCATCGTAAAAGTGTGTGCTAGGTGCCCTATCTAGGGCTGGTGAACAGGAGTGTGATTGCACAGAAGACATCATCAAAGTAGGGAGGGGAGAGAGGTCAGGCGGCAAAATCTATGTGTGGTAGTGGGTTGGAGAGGTGGCTCAGAGGTCAAGAACACATGCTGCTCTTGCAGAGGACCTGGGTTTGATCTCCAGCACCCACATGGTGATTTATAACCATTTATAACTCCTAGGGCATCCACCCTCCTCTAACTCCTTCTTGGGCATCAGGTACAAGTATGGTCCACATACATACATGAAGGCAAATACTCATACACATCAACTTGTTTTTTTAAATCTAAAAAATAATAATAAAATAACAAAATTATAAATATGACCCAAAGTAACCTCTAGGACTGTATCATATGCCAGGAGCAGAAGTTGGAGATTTAAATACAAAAGGAACAATTGGATGAGAGGTATATTTAAAGTAAGTTCTCTCAAAATCCAAGTAGAGTTGGAAAGCACAGTGCCCAAAGAGGATGCCTTATATACAAGTCACGGGAGTTAAAAACAGAAAATTTGCTGGATGGTTGAACTCTTGGAACTTATGGCTGCAGCAAAACCAGACATCCTTCAAATAGGCATGAAGAGAGGAATGGGATAGGAGTCAGAAGTTAATAATGAGAATATAGCTGAGGGTTTAGCTCACTGGCAAAGTGCTTACCTAGCAATAGCAAGGCTCTGGGTTCAGTTCCCAGCACCCAGGAGAATCACAAAAATGCCAAAACCAACTAACCAAACAACCAAACAAAATAACCACAACAAACACACAATAGTAGAAACGTCTGGTGTGGAGCAGCTGGAGGATGACCACTGTTCAGTCTTTTCATCCTTAAATGCTCAAGACCCTAAATACTAAAAACTGTTCCAGCTTGAGGACTTGTACTTCTTTCAGGGTTCTTGGAGTTTGCTGGCCTCTCCTGAGACTAGCACTTGAATGACACCATCACCAGGAATATTTGTGAGGATGTCATTCTCAAAAAGAAAAACTAAGGAGGAGGCTCGGCAGTTAAAAGCCCATATTACTCTTGCAGAGGAACAGAGTTCTGTTCCCTGAATGTGTGTTGAGGGGTTCACAATCAGCTACCTTGTCACTCCAGCTCTGGCCCCTCTGTTGAAAAAAACCTTCTGGAGGCTGGTGGGATAGCTGTTTGGTAAAGTCATGGAAACCTGACCCCCCCCCCCCCAAGAAGACACATATTTTTAAAAAATGTCAGGTGTTATATATCTTACATGCTTGTAAGATCTATGCTGGGAGGAGAATCGGTCAGATCCATGGAGCTAGCAAACTTCATCTACTCAGCGAGTTCCAGGCCAATGAAGAGGCCCTATCTCATAAAACAAGATAAACATCACCTTGGGAACAATACCAATGTTGACCTCTAACCTCCACACACATGTGTACAAATCTCTTGAATACTATTTGTGATCTGTCTAGGTAGGCAGTGAATTAACCCCAGTGGCCTCTGCATGCTCAGCACATATTCTGCCTCTGAGCTACACCCTTGGGCCCTTGTACAGTTTTGGATTTTGTATGCTGGTGACGGAAAGATCCAGGGTCTAGCATATGTGAGGTGTGTGTTCTACTACTAAACTACAATATGAGTTTAAATCGATAAACTCATAAGCAAAAGAAAGTATAAAATTATGAAGATTATAACATTTGAGGCCAGACAGTCAGCTACATGGAATTTTTATTACTCCTAGTAACTACTGTTTAATGTACGTAAAAACAATACAAATCCAACATATATGTATGTGCATATTTAAATTTTTGAGCAAAATAAAATATGGGATATTTTCTTCTAACCTAGAGTAAAAGAAAAAAGTGTAAGAAAATAGAATTACTACTATGGCATATACAGCAATTCTGTCTACTTAGGAGGCTGAAGCAGCCAGCACAATAAATCAAGGCTACCTGTGAAAATTAGTGAGACCCTATCCAAACATGTAGTTCAGTAGTAGATTGCTTGCATAGCATGAACAATGCAATCAATTCAATCTTAATCACTGGGGGAAGACAAAGAAAGAAAGATGGGAAAGAAGGAAGGAAGGGAGGGAGGGAGGGAGGGAGGGAGGGGGGAGGGGGGGAGGGAGGGAGGAAAGAAGGAAGGAAGGAAGAGAGGGAGGGAGAGGGGGAGGGAGGGAGGCATGGTGGGAGGGAGGAAAGGAGGGGAGATGGAGGAAGGGAAGGAGGGGGAAGGAAGGAAAGAAGAAAAGGAAGGAAGGAAGAAAAGGAAGGAAGGAATTCTACAAGCAAAACTATAAAATCAATGGAACTCAAATAAAGCTTCTATTTGAGTAGTTGGTATTGTTCTAAAATTTGTATCTAATTTTGATAAATGTTCTTTGATTGCATTAAGTGTTAACACAGCAAAGGTTAGTGTGAGTAAACAGGCACACTGCCCTTTCCTTGTAATTCCTGTATGAGTATCACAGCTTTTAAAAACTTAAAGAATAAGGGTCTGGAGAAATGGCTAATCAGTCAGAGCCTGAATTGCTCTTGTAGCAGACCTGAGTTACGTTCCCAACACCCGGACCATGGTTCACACCCATTTGTAACTTCGCCTCTGGAGAATATGATGCCCTCTTTAGATCTCCAAGGGCACCAAGCACACACATGGTGCACATACATACGTGCAGACGAAACACTCACACACATAAAATAAAGTAAGTGAATCTAAAAAAAAACATTTTAAGTAAAAAGGTTTTCGTTGACCGATGGAGAGACGCCTCAGTCTCTAAAGTACTTGCTTGCAAACATGAGGACCTCAGTTCCATCCCACAAACTCATGTCAGACTCATGATAACATATACTTGTAATCCCAGTCCTGATCTGGTGGAGATGGGTAGGTTCCTGCGGATGACTGGCCAGCTGACCTAGCTTAACTGGTAAGCTTCAGGACCAGCTCTCAATAAACAAATAAACAAACAGACCAAGATGGATGACATCTGTGTAATAAGAGCTGAGATGTAATTCTTACCTCCACATACATGCATGCAAACATACATACATGTGTACACACAGACTCAAGAGTATACCAGCAGTTTCTTCCCTGTGAAATGCCATGCCAATAATAGGCAGTCAAGCAGTGTATGACTGGTTTTCTGTTGGTCTTGAGACATGTATGCTTATCTGTTTCTTAGAACATTTGGTTTGTTTGTTTTGTCCTTTGTGAATCTCTCTAGGTACCAAAAACAAAATGAGGGGGCAGAAAGAAAGCCTAAGAAAAATCCCCAGCCTAATTTTGATCTGTCTTGTTGCATGATGCAATTATTCGCCAAAGCGTCCAGACCCCGATTATCCACAGCCATTTTAGCATCAGTACCACAGGGACAGCGCTGATGATGGTTGTGCACCAGCCTGCTGCTTAAACTAGGTAGCTATTTATTCTTTACTGCGGTTCCACTTTTCCTCTAGACAAAACTAACGCTTTCAGACATCTTGAGAATGCTATAGTTCATCTTTAACAGATAGAATTTTGTTCTTATTTTGTTAAATGTTACATTTACATAATTGTGTATGTCATTGGTGTTTGTGAAGATACACCAAAAAGTAAAAGTTTTCCTATCTAAAGCAAAAGAATTAATCTACTCCACCCCCACCTCCAGCCCCCTTCCCCTCCCCCATCCCCTATGTTTATCCTGTCCAAATCAGGAACCAAGTAGACTTTTAGATAATGAGGGCAAATTTTCTTATTCAGCTCTAAGATTAGTCTTATTCTTTGCATAGAAGTTACACTGGTGTCAGGGATTTAAAAAAAAAAAAAATCACAGAATACATTGCGTTAGAAATTCCTGACACTAGGCCAAGTGACATTGCTGGTAGTTGCACTCATTTTTTGTTTAAATTAAGTGCTTAAATTTTTATGTCTTGGTTAGTTTACTCAATTCTAGTAATAAAATCACTGCGTGACTAATAAAAGAACACAAGGTGACTGAATGGTTAAGTATAGAACTCACTGTTGCCAAAATAGTCTTATCTCTAGACTCAGATACATTTATATGAAAACTGCATTCTTTATAACAAACCAGAATCTTATTTTGCTGTGGCCAAATGTAACGGGCATCTGTTGTTTTTGCCTGACCAGCACATATCCCTCCCTTTACTATTAGCGGACCCTGGGCTGGGCTGGAGAGAGAACCAGTTCCAACTCTCATCGGTTTGTGCATCTGGGGAGCATCTTCATCCTTTCCTACAACCCCATTGCCTCCCTTGAAGGGCAGACCTGTGACTCAGACTCAAGCAGACATTACAGCCTTTCCTCTTGGCCACTGAGATTGGCTCAAAATGAATGTGTGTTTCCAGCCAGACCAAAGAGATTCAATTCAAAGAATTCTACTGGAGTGACTGGAAGAGGGAGTTTCTGTTCCCAGAAATGAATCTAGGAGGGTGTCAGCCTGGACCTAGCAGGGCAGCCTTGTGACAAACCCCACACAGTAGAAGAAAGACAGAGACCAACTCTCACAACAAACTAGAACAAGAGCTGAATCCAGGATCCTGCCATCCTAAAGATGGCAGCTTTTCAAGCATTCAGGAAATAATTAGGTCCCCCACACACAGTGCTTTGAATCTGATTTATGCATTTATGTCTCTCGCCACTAACATAATTTCCCCTAATTCATAAAAATTCCAGCACATGGTCTTCTTCCTTAATCAATCTAACTCCAGTGAAATTTCTATTTCCATTCATTGCATAAATATGTGCTGAATACAGACAACTCAAGGTAATAAGATGGGGAAGAGGTTTACAAGAAGAAATGCATTAGGCATTGTCTGTGCCCCAATATAAAATGTGTCAAATAGTTTGTGGAAATCAACTAAGAATTTGGTATTTCTGTTTTCTTTTCTATAGATGGGGTGTATTGTGATTTCATCTGATGGTAACGTCTTAGGCCACAACTTTAGCACAGTATTTAGGAGCCTTGATTTTGGGATCCATTGTCTCGGCTTAAAGCCTTGATCTGTCTCTTACTATGTGACTGGTAAATTATTTGGACTCTCTCAGTGATGACTTCCTGTCTGCAAAGATTGCATAAACACGCCGATTTCAATCCAACTTTAAAGGGTGAAGAACATTCATATAAAGTATATACAGTACTGTGTCTGATGCTATGCAGTAGATGGTAGTTTTTAAGCATATTCACTTAAACATGCCGTTCTACAGAGCTCTAGAACAGTTTCACTGTTTGCCTTAGTGTCCATGAAGAAACATACTATTTTAGTTTCTACTTACATCTAAGCTTCATTTCTGCATCTCAGACTCCACTGAGGGAGACGACTGAGAACTGATTAAAGCCACTAGGCTTTCTCACAGGCACCTCAACTCCATCATGTCCCAAACGAAATTTAGTGTTTCTACCTTTCCCCTACACTCGTGTCTCTTTCTGTGGTGTCAACATCAGTAAATGACACCACTGTGCCTTCAAGTCTCAGCTCGCTCCCACACTTCCTCCCCTCTCCACATCAGATCAGTGGCCAAATTAACTCGGAAACCTTCCCATTGGTTTTCCTGTCTCTATCCTTTTCCCAGTGGCCATATAATAGCCAAAGTGATTTTCTTAATGAACACACGTCCTATAAATCAATAATGGTTTCTCACTGGTCCTGGAATAAAGACCATGAATTTCCCTCATCCTCCTGTTTCTGATGTCTTCATTATTCCAGGCTCAGTCTCAGACTTCCTCACACATAGCCCCCTCACCATCTATTCTGCTCTGTTTTCCTTTATGAACTTTACAAATGTGGTCTTTTTGGTACAGTACAGTACCCACTTCTTCCTGTGTCTCTTTGCTACCATTTAATCACGTCCATTATGCCCCAAACTACCTGCTACTCCCTACCCCCACCCCCAGTGACAGAGTCCACAGCATTACAATAGCATCATGAAACTTCCTATCACATTACCTGCCAGGCACATCTTTTTAACACCTTGTGAATGGAAAATGTATAGATTCAGCATACAAGTACAGTTATCCGATTCATTGTCTAGAACCTGGTTTGGCAAATCCCCATGTGATGCCCGCATAAACACTCACGGGGTTGTTTATGAATCTCATAGCGGGGGAAATACATGTCTCCTTTAACTCACCCCAAACTTTCATCATTCCTTACTACTGCAAAGGGAAGCAACAGAACAGGAACACATAAATGGAGCCGTGCCTTTGTCAGCAGTAGATAGATAACAGCTTCTATCACACGACAGCTATTATTGCTGGGTCTCTTGAAATATTCTTTGTGCTCATCATCATTTCTGTGTTATGGTATGTTCTGCAGGTGCTGCACACTTTCTCTGTGTGTACTCTCACAGACACACATGTCCATTACACCTGATTTTTCAATTACTTAACTGCTTCGTTGCTGATGCTTTTCTCTATAACCTATGGATTCAATAGACTTGAGGCTAGTGTTCTGAGACTTCGCTGTACCTCAGAAATGCTCCCAGTCAGGAGACAGATCATCGCATTGCTTGGTTAGAAACTCCACTGAGAACAAGCCACAGTTGACTGATTCACACATGCATCTTCAGAAAAGCCTGGCAACTTGCAAATCCCAGTGCACACATGCTGAACAAGTAAGATCTGGTCACATATTAATATGGCATCATTCACATTGATATTCCTATGGCAGAATGATGCCCTTATTAGAGAAGATGGATAATGGGTAGCTCCTGGGCCAACTCCAGGAAAGTGAGACCACTATTCTATTTAGTTATGTAGGGTGAGATTTGCTTAGCAGATGGCATTAAAAATTTTAAAGATATCATGGGAGCCAGCAGACTATACAAAAGGCATCTGGCAACATTGACCTTGGGTGATGAGAAGACAGGTGAGGGTGTTGTCTCTGAACAAGTGCGATCTATTTTATAAATTTCTATTCATAATTTGACTTGGGGCCTGTTTTAAGTCCACACCCCTCATGCAGACATCTGCCACTTTGTTCTTTCATGCATCATGGCAACTTGTGTCCTAGGGAGGCTATGGAACAGTGATAGAGCCATTGAATGATCTGGCAGCTGGGCTTTTTCCAGTTACCCACTGCAGAAATATTTGCTGACCAGGTCACCTCCAATTACATTCCAACAGCCACCATTTGACTTTGGATTGAGAACTTGAGACGACCATTGTTGTGTGTTTTCCAGTGTTTATTTAGACATTCAAGAGGCCACTGGAAGCTATTTCCTACAGTAAAATTTAATTCATGCATGGATTCACCCATC
This sequence comes from Arvicanthis niloticus, assembly GCF_011762505.2. NCBI lineage: Eukaryota > Metazoa > Chordata > Mammalia > Rodentia > Muridae > Arvicanthis > Arvicanthis niloticus. The sequence continues at coordinate 38,276,756 of NC_047666.1, forward strand.
CAACACATTTTTAAAGAACTCCCTGTGTGTCATGGGTTTATTGTTTGGGGTGTGGCATCGGTGGGTTTCTATGTTAATGACTTTTCTCCTCACTGTGACAAAGTATCTGACAGAAGCAACTTAAGGGAGGAGATGTTTGCTTTGGCTCAGTTGCAACAGGGCTGCAGTTCATCATGGTAGGGAAGAGGTGGCTCGAGCAGTTCATGAGAAGAGCTCAGTCTATGTTAGTGGGAGCTTGTGGCTTGGCTTATTCACATCCCGATGAGTCAGAAAGCAACAAGATCAGACAAGAAGTAGGTATCTCCTGCAGCACCATCCCCAGTGAACCACTTCAGCTACTGGGCCACAGCCCCATCATTTCCACAATTTCACCCAACAGCTGGGCAGAGAATCAAAGTACATGTGGCTATGAGTGGCATTCCCCATTCAAACTCTGATCGTGTATATATCTGTTGAGAAAAATTAAGACCCAACTTTATATCAGGTGTCACCTTCAAATTCTGAGCCTAAAGAACTAGCAACAGACTAAGAACACTGTGTGCCAGTCCCCTAGAAGATACCAAAATGAAACTTATACTCCAAAGAGCTCATGTTCTTTGAGGACAAGACTGCAGATTGCTTGTGTCAGCATCAAATGATCCCCACCATGGCCTACCTGACTCTATGGAAGCAGGATTCCAGATGTTTCTGAACACACTTGTTCTAAGAACCATTATTTTCAGTGATAATAGAAAGAGTCAGAAAGAGAATAGAGCCTAGTGCATTTAGCCCACGTGGGCTACCATCTCACAGACCTGGCAACCGGCTGTGCAGAATCACTGAGCAGAGTAGTGTGTGTTTCTGACCAATTCATTACTCCTAGTCACGCAGGGGACTGGCCCTCTGCTTTCACTCTTGAAGTCAAATGAGTCCAGATAGCTTGTCTGCGTCAATAGTGAGGAGTAAGGAGTGACTGAGGCACTGTGTTGTTTGTAGTGTCTGAGTCTATGGTTAAACATCTCCATAGGAAACAGTTCTGAGATCAATTAGAAATGCCATTCATGGATTCATGATAGAATAGCAAACCCTTCAATGGGAGAGAGTCCCCAAGGTCTCAAGGCATCCTTGTTCTGAAAGCCCTTATTCTGGGTGGTGTAATCTATGTCCTATCACCTTGCTTCATCACCCATCAGCTTAAGGAAAGAAAAAGTATATATCCATTCAAATACCCACCTATCTGTGCCTACTCCAAAAGGGGCCTGCAGCTGTACAGAAAGGGAGTCTTTGTTCACACACTGTAAAGAGCTATGTACTTTCCTATTTCTCTTCTGCAGTGCAATTATTAGAAGGCTGAGCCCAAGAGGGCAAAATAAAAATAAAATTTGTTTGGAAATAAAACAAGAGAGATGTACAGTCTCTGTGACCTGCCCTCCCTTTTAGAAGTTGGGGGTCAATAGAAAGTGATGGTGCCCTCCGTGTTCTCAATAAAATGCTGCTTACTTAAGAGTTGCACTGCTTCCCACATCCAGGCTGCATTTCATTGCAGATGACTTCCTAAATCAGGAAAATTGGTGTCCTGAGATGTTAGTGGGAAAGCCATTGCGGGTGGAGGCTAAACCGTCGCTCCCACAACCTTTTGGATAATGTGTGGCTCATTTCTCATTTGTTGACTGTTTGTTTCTAGATTCTTTGGGGAGTGCAAGATTGCCATGACCTTTGCCTGACTTGCTGAATATTTTTTTAAGTTTTTAATAATTACAAAAAAACCCACACACCCACAGTGATCTCTCTCATGCAGCCACTAGGTATAATGATAACAATATCCGTGGACATACAGCCTAATTTGGAAGGAAGGTGCTCTGCAGAGATAGGTTGGTCAGTAAAATGCTTGCTGAGCAAGGAGAAGAATCTGACTTCAATGCCCAGAACTCGAATTTAAAAAAAAAAAAAGTCCACTGTTTTCAAATTTAGAACCCAGGTAGATCCCTGGCTCTTATGGGTCTTCCAGTTCCAATCTAGTTTACACTGTGAATTCCAGGCCAATGTGAGATCTTACCTCAAGAAATGAAGTAAGCAGCCCTTGATAGATGACATTCCAAGTTGACCAATGGCCCACATATACATACATATGAATGAGTACACGCACATGCACCTACATACATAGGAGCGTGTACACATACATGTACACAAAATATATAAAAACATAATGGAAAATAAAATAAATTTAAAGGGAGCCCCAAAGTGACCCCACTTAATCGCCCCTCACTACCCTATCACTCACAGTTTAGGCACCATGAAAGTTTTTAATTACGTGAGAAAGATAATATTCATCACTCCTTCCTAGGCACACATTGGACACCTTCTCACTGAGAATGGTGCAGATGGGCTAGCTGTGACTGAACTCTTCCTTATCCTGATTTGTATTCTTTCCAACTGGCTAACATAGGAACAGTTCTGGGTGTGGCATAAGCCATGTAGAAAGTCCATAAATGGCAGATTTTTCTGGAAAGGAGAATTTGAAGGCAGAAATGGATAGGCACATATAATACCTGGTATGAGAGAGAGAGAGAGTGAATGTAGGTCAAAAGTCACTGTTAAATGTCTGCCTTAATTGCTCTCCACCTATTTAGCAAAACTGCCTGGGATCTTTCTATCCCTAAGGCCCCAATTCTGGGGATCCAGAGGAGCACAGCCTCGATCTTCTTTTGTGTGGGTGCTGGGAAGCCCGACACAGGACCTCATCTTGCACAAGCACTTCACTGATAAAAGTCCTTTCCCCAATCCTGGAGATATTCTTGTTAACATACAGATGCCAGCTTCCCATCTCATATCTTCTGAATCTGAATATTCGAAGATGGAGTCTAGGTGGGTGTGCAGTAAATGTCTGTGTTTCTGTCTACATACATTTACAGGGACAGTAAGTCTGGGATTCAGCTCTGGTTAAGTCAGGCTGTAAGAACAGATCTAAATTTCTCACATCCTTTTCACTGGCTCCTGGGTCTTCAGCCTCAGGTTAAGCATGACAAGGAGCACTGGATGGAAGAAACCGTTTCTTCCCTCAAGAAATGCACACGTAAAGTCAAGATTGTTGCTCTGCCTACGATGTGAAAGTAAAGTCACCCAGTGTGTTTCAGAGCAGTGCAGAAGCAACAGGGAGCTCGCTCTACTGAAGCTGCAAACTGTGTGATGTAAGAACTGCCAAGAGGTACTCCAGGTTTGTTCTCGCTGCTCTCCAGTGCTGGCAGGAGCTCCGATCTCTCTAGCTGCTGCACCTTTCTCAGTGATTCAGCTTTGCCTTCATGCTGGCCACCTGTTCTTCCCATAGCTGCTCTCTGTGGCATTTTTTTTTTTCTGGAAGAAAGAAGCAGCAAAGAAATCAAAGAAGTTATCCACTGAGATTATTTTAGTTTTTAGTTTGGTCTTGTAAGACGGGGAAACTAAGCTCCCCAAGAACCTTACAGTGGACTCCTGCTAACTAGTTGTTCATCAGCCAGAACTGTGCACATAGTCCATCCAGGCCAGGAGGGAATATCTACGGCTGGTCATCTATTACGCAGACACAAAATCATCCCAAATAAAATCAGGCTTATTGGCAAAGGAGAAAGAGAGAATGAAATGTAAGTTGGCAGCTACGGCCATTGGAAAGTCTGCCATGATGAAAGGAAACCTGGAGTGCTATCTGAACTAAGAGGAAGATGGAGCTGGAGAGATGGCTCAGTGGTTAGGAGTGTTTGCTGCTCTTGAGAAGGACTGGGAACCTGCACCCACATGCATGTACATGCATGCATGCATACATACATACATGCTACATACAAGCAAACATAATACATACATACACACAAATATACTACATACATATATACTATGTATATATACATACATATATACTACATACAAACAAACATAACACATACAAATGCATACATAGAACATACAAACAAACATACCTATATACGTAAAAGATAATACATACATACATAATATATACATACATAATACAATCAAACAATACATATATGCATACATACATAGTACATACAAAGACATACCTACATACAAACATAATACATACATACATACATACAAACATACAAACATAATACATGCATATACAAACACACACACATGGAATAGTTTTTAGTTAAGTGGAAAAGAGTAGGAGAAAGGTGAGACAGGAGAGTTGTCTTAGTTGACAAAATGCTTGTTATTCAAGTATAAAGGTTTAGGTTCAATTCTCCAGAACCCACATAAAAAATCCAAGCCAAACAGCAAGCACCTGTAGTGTCAGCCCTGCGGACACAGAGAAGGACAATGTCTGGGGCTTGCTGGTCAGCTAGTCTAGTTCACCCAGTGAACTTCAGATCTAGTGAGAGGCCCTGTCTCAAAAATAAAGTATAGAGTAACTGAGGAAAACACACGGCTTCACCCTCTGACCTCAACATGCATGCATGCACATGTATGAACATACAAACACATAATTTCATTGTTTAAAAAAAATAGAAAAAGAAAAGTCCTCTCCACTTGGGAGAGTGCTTCCCCTGCCTGTCTGACTTATAAGCTCCCAAGCTCTGGCTGTCGGCATAGGCCACTTTCCAGTTTCCAACCGTTCATTGACTTCCTGGCTTACAGAGAGAGCACTCACTTGCATCGTCTTGGGATGCACTCCACTCAAACACATAAACACAGCAATGGCTGTGTCACCGGCCCATGGCTTGCCCATATTATGAGATAACTTTTACTGTGGCAAATGTCAGTATTAACCACAGTTTCTGAATACAATTGTCTCATAGAAACCATATTATTCTGTCTGTGGATGCTAATATTAAAAAAAAAAAAAACAATAAGCAGCAGTTACTACATAGTGAGACCCTGTTGCACTCCACCATCAGCAACACCACCATTTTTTTTTTCGTTTGTTTTGTTTTAAAAGCTGGGCATAGTAGCACATGCCTCTAATTCCAGCACTTAAGAGGCAAAGAGATGCAGATTTCTGTAAATCTAAGGCCACCATGGTCTATATAGCAAATTTCAAGCAAGCCATGGATATCTATTATGTATGTAAGTATGTATGTATGTATGTATATGTATGTACATACAAACAAAACACACACACAATAAAAGTTAATGGTGTTTTGTGTGTATTTTATGCCTCATATTCTCTGGTTTTAGAGAAGGGGTGCATTTATAAAAGGAGTAAATAGTGTGCTCTAAGGTGATATTTTGGCTCTGATTTCCTCCGCATCCAGTCCTTCAGTTCATGTACATTGTTACTTCATGCACGGGACTTTCATAAATGTAATCATAAGTGTATATCAGAACGCCCCTGCTCCTTTAACTCTAGTTCCTGGGTTTAATTACTTCTTAAGGATCAGTTAATTTGAGATTTATTTCTTTTGCCATGTCAACAAGTTGGCCCCGCAGTTCCTCAGGAGATTAATTTTAAAATTCAGGAGAAAGTTTTGGATTTGACCACCAGGCGAGGTTGTCATTCAGAAGGAACTGGCCTGGAATCACTCAAAATTCCAACTCCCCTTCCCCCCAAAAGCTGGTAAGGGAAGAAGATGTTGAGGATCAGAAACACACTTGCTGAACACCCCTACCTCTGCCCAGCTGCTTGCTGGAATCATAAGAAATTAGGTTGTGCGATTGGTATTCAACATGAGCTATTATATTTTCCTAATAATAACTTCAATAATAATATAACCTTTGTTCAACATGGGCACCTGGCTAGTAAAATAAGACCCCAGCTGTCAATGAAATACCTACCTCAATATCAGAGCTAAAAGTTAATAAATTCATAATATGAGTAAAGAAAATAATAATAATACCTTGCTTCTCTCCTAGGAATTCAAAGTAGTGTGTGGGTACCGTTTCATTAATCTCTGTATAAATCTTAGGTGCATGGTAGGAAAAAAAAAAGTTAAACCTGACAAGAACCTGACTATGGAATTACAGCCTGTTTCAACTCCAAAACACATCTACTTTGCTCCATCTGCATGATGCCTATGTGGTCCAACCTGCCATGAGCTTGCTTGAATGACTCTGTATATTATACATGGTAATTATTCTGTCGTACAGCGCTTACTCTTAACGTTTCCACAGTCGATTCCTGATAAAGCTATCGGAACTTTAAATGAGATGGCACCATGCCTCTTCCTATACTAGTTCACTCTGCCCACTTCATCACATCTGTCTTTTCCCCCAAGAGGTCAAGTGTCTGTCTACCTACCTCAGTCCCTTTTGGCTCGCTGGCCCATGTGCACAATCAGGCACTAGCTTTTTCCACCGTCTTTCCTCAGACCTTGGACTCAGTCTTCTCATTAAAACTCCTTCATGCTTCCTACCTAGAAAGCCTGTCCCCCTGGGTAACTGTTCACCCCACGTGCACGTTCTTCTTTCATCGTTGTTACTCCACACTTAGCTTGCTTTCTTGCCCGTGTTTGTTATCTGACTCTCCTCGCTCTCACACCACTCACAGCTGGAGTGTAAGCTCCTGAGCTCAAGAGAGTCAGCGAAGGCATCCCACCAGTGTGTCTCCACAGCTTCTCCTGGTGCCTGGAACACAGCTAGCGTTCTTGATTATTATTTCAGCGAATGGCTGAGTGACTATTGACATAGCCGTTTTCTATCTCCTACAGAACACCTCTTGTTCCCCTATTTTCCATAAGTCACATCTAAATTCAAGAGGTGTAGGTGCGTTTGTGCACAAGCACGGACACACACTGGCTCAACTCGTATTTTCTGCCCAAGCTACCTGTGGTACTTCACGGCGACCTCATACTTTCTACAGCCCACTTCGCCCTCTCTGCAAGTAATACCCAATATCCAATCTCTTCCTATGGAGAAGCTCACTGCCTGCATTCAAGTCTCTTGTTTCCTCCTGGCAAAGCCTTTGTTCGTGTTGAGTTGTCCTTTGATAGAAAGATGCTTTCTTTTCATCTAGGGCTCAAATTGTTATAGATTGGATAAGACGAGGAGTATGAGTTGCCACAAGGATGCAGGGATAGTGTCCGAAAAACAAGCAAATCGAAATAAAATTGCATGTGCAAAGGTCTCTTTTATTAATGCTACAGATCCTGTTACATTAGTGACTTTCATCTACGGTCCCTTTTGGCCGTTGTGAGTTTATCAAATTCCTGTTGATAGATCATAAATCTAATTGTCTTTTTACAGACCTTTTTCTAAGCAAATTTCTTCCAGGTATTTGAGTACGAACCAAGCCCTGACTTTAATTCACTGCCAGGAATTAGCCTCTTTAATAGACTTAGAGAAACATGGCCACCGTGGCCTCAGCACACACAGATGCTTAGCTGCTAATCGGATCCCCCTTGCTTCCCTTGCAGAGATGCAACAATCCTTTGGAGACTGAAGAATCAGACTGTGTGTGTGTGTGTGTGTGTGTGTGTGTGTGTGTGTGTGTGTGTGTAACTCCAATGAGGGGGGTCCATTCTTCATTACATCTCCCTATAGGACATTTACAATTATATTCATGGTTTAAGAGCTGCCTGTTGCACTTAATATATTGCAATGGGCAGTGAGCAGTGGATAGACCAGGACCACAGAGCACCCCCTGCCCCAAGCCATATCAACCCTTTTCCAGCTTGTCATAACCCATTACTTCATGCCCCCCCCCTTTTTTTTTGAATGAGAAAATAGATTTGGACATTCTCTGTTATATAAGTCAAGGCCTCTCATTTGTCAAGGTATTAGTGGTCCAGTGTCAGCATAAATACATCTGTCCATAAATCTTGACAGATGTAATGGTTTTGTTGCATTTGATTCTAAACATGATTATCTTTAAAACCGGGTGTTTCCAGTGCTTTCTAAATTGACTTCCGTCAAGTGCCTGAGAAGCCCCTGCTGACTTATCTACTCTTATGAAGTTAATACCACCATGGCCCCTGCTGTCACCTGCTGGAAGGCCACCTAGCCTGTGACAGAAATTACTTTCTTGGTGTGCACATTATCCTTTGCTGTGGAAATGTCTTTATTCTCCAGCATCTGTTGTATTTTGGAGCAGGCAACTGATGTCTTTTGAGGTTTGAGGTCTTTTTTGTTTTGTTTTTTGTTTTTTATCAGGGAAATGGATTGGACACATTGATCAGATGAAGTATTTCTTAGCACTCAGCTAGGAGACTCATAAAACAGACAACAACAACAACCAAAAGGGAAAAAAAAATCACAGCAGCTTGCCACTGTTAGACTACAAGTGGCTCTAGAGACTTATACAGTGTAATCTGCAGACCCAGAAAAAAAGGTAATATCATCAGGTGGTTAGACAAAAGAGTCTTCTTTAGTGACAGTCAGAATTTATTGAGTGTTTATTAGGTGCCAAGACCTGTGCAGGAAGCTTCGAATTTGGCATCTCACTTAGTCTGCCCAATAACCTCCCAGGTACTGTTACACCCACTGCCCAGGAGCTGCCCAGAAGCTGTGGGAAGGTCAGCAGCTGTTACAATGTGGAGGAGAAGATATTTGACCCTCAGCTGTCTGACTCCATAGCAGTCTCATCGGCCACCCAGAATGCCGCATTCTTGTTCTGTCCAGAAGCCTTCTCACCTTGTGCCTACGGTTTCAGGTACGTGATGCTTTAGTTGACAGTGCTCTAAAACGTGCTGGAGGAAGCTGTTAAATCACGAACATGCACGACAATAAGTGTTTGAAACACTTCCAAGCCCTGGCCTATATTCACTATACTATAAATCTACTTTCTTTCTTAGAGAATCGTACTTGAAGAAGCTTTCAGGACCTGGGACATTAGAGCTATGCCAGCTGTTAACAGTGGCTATTCTTCTGATTGTTAAACTAATAAGATGTTTACGTTATAGCCTTTGTGCATTTTTTTTAATATTTAGTTTTTGGTCTAATCTTTCATTTTTCCTTGCCTTCCTCCTTTCTTCTTGTTGTGGTGATCACTGACTCTGGTACACAGACCCTCTTGATCCCATAATCCCCCGAAGGCTTCTTTCTGCTTGATTCCTCTGCATCTTTTGGCTGTTGTTTCTTAAGATAAACACACACAAAAAAGAAACTGCTCTTAGGGGAAAATGAACGTAGGTGCCAACTCCGCTGTAAAAAGTTTTTTCAGACACTCATTTTTAAAAGCATTTTTTTTTTCTGTTTGAGTGCGGTGTGCACATCCTATGCAATGGTATGATACTGTGTTGTTGCAACCGGCTCCTCTCTACCTGGCTGGAGACAAAAGACTTAACAATGCCTGAATAGTTACGGCCTGCTCCACTCTGCCTGGCTTGGCCTTTCAAAGGCTGGGATTAAAGGCGTATACCACCACTGCCCGGCTTCAAACTGCTGCTCTGGTCTTCGGGTCAGGGTCTAGAGAGAGAGAGTGGGGAAGACGCAAGGAATGGAGACAAGACAGAGGTTCTGATTGAGTCTCAAGTCTCTTATTGAAGGGAAATCTGGGGTATTTATACACTTTTGCCACGCCCCTTGTAGGCACGTGGACATGACGTAAGCCTTGGGGCGTGGCTAGCATGTGGATAGCTGCTTTCTAGCTGCTTTCTGCTAAAGGTCGGCTCCCAACACTGTGTGAACTCTGGGAAAGTAAGAGTGAAACCTGACTCAGACCCCAATCTTAAAAACACATGGGAGGCTTGGGAGCCAGTTCAGTCAGTAAAGTGCTTACATTATAAACATGAAGACCCAAGTTCGATTCTCAGAACCCACATTTAAATTAAAAAAAAAAAAAAAAAGCACTGTGCTATGTACTTGGAATCCCAGTGTTGAGAGTTGGGACACAAGGATGGATGCCTGACACTCACTGGCTGGCAAACCTAGGCAAATATGTGAGTCCCAGACCAATAAAAGACCCTGTCTCAAATAACAAGGTGGACCATGACTAAAGGATAATGCCCAAGGTTGTCTTCTGGCTTTTACACACAGATCCCTGCATGTATGTGTACACACAGGCACACATGTATGCAAATTTATGAAAGGGAAATAGATGTATGCATGCTGACATGCATGTGAGTGATGAGGGAAGCATTTCTTACAGCTGAGTGAACAATCACAAAGCAATGCATAACTAGTTGCAATAGAGTCGTTGTATAAGGTATTAAAATCGCTTGATAAGAAAAACTCATGAAAACACTGAAAGGCTTTGTAAACAGCATAGTGGCTAATAGGACAGTATAAAAGAGATGTGATAATTGGTAATTGCCTTTCAGATTGGACACAAGAAAGAGAGAGAGAAACAGAAGAGAAGCACATGCAGGCATGCAGAAGCCATAAGACAGTTAAATATATGATGTGGGTAGAAAAAATGAATTACCTAGGAGGCAAACCTCCACGTAAGTGTCTGTGCAAGACCTACCCTGAATCCAGAAGTATTGGCCTGTAGATTGAAGCTCCAGGATAAATAAAAACAGCATCAGGAACAGTTTGCTGAGTGCCAGAATTCGGCTCTCTGGTTCCTGACTGCAGTCTAGCTAGCTCCTGCTCTTGAGAACTGCCTTCCCACCACACCTTCCCCATTGGGATGGTCTGTACCCTCAGAATTGAAGCTTTTATACAAGGTGGTTTTGTAAGGTATTTTCCACAGTTATGAAAAAAACAGTGGAATTACAAACAACTGTTTGGGTCTGGGAGATGTAGTGCAGTTCATTCAGTGCTTGCCTGGTAGTCACAAGGTCTTGGGTTGAGTCCTATGGTTTGTCATCTTTTAACTGCTCCACTGAATAGACAAGGTCTCTCTTTTATGCTCTGCTACAAGAAAGATGTTTAGCAAGCCAAGGGACATCTTTAGATGCTGATAATGGCCAAGATGAAAGAGTATGATGAGGTACTTCTGGGAGTAACTGTAGAAGTACCCATTTAAATATTCAAATTGATGAAGGCAGCAATGGAGAGATCCTTGCTACCCACTCCAATGTTCTGGGTTCCTGAATGAAAGGCACATTCACACAGCCATTATATTTTGATATGCCTTAAACAGCTCAATGGCTGGAACACTTTCTAACCTCCACATGGCTATTCCACCTCCCTCCAATATCCCCAAGTCATTACTTACTAAAATCTATATTCCATTTCGGCCCTGACCCCAGTTGGGCAGCCCTCTGAGGGCCACCCTACCCTGACTTTTACATGGCAGCTATGCTCTGTATCCTACACCTTCTCGGGTGTGGTATCTTCCCTCTCCTCCCCGCATGGCAAACCTCCCTTCTCCTTCCTCCATCCCTTGCCCAAGAATCCTAAAAGTCACATCTCTGTCTGCCCTGCCCAGCCCTTGGCTGCCAGCAACTTTATTTACCAATCAAAACCAACTGGAGGCAGAGTCCCTCAGTGATTTGCATGTGGACATGTGGATTCTTGTGTGATTTTAGAGATCCAAATTAGCATAATACAAGTAGCATTAGACCAATGTCAATTTGTGGTCAGGAGGTCTGGGGGGGGGATATTTGAAGTAAGGCTCAAATCATGAGAAGTTTGCCATGAGATGTCTAGACAGAGATTTCCATAGCTGGGAATGCTCTGAGTGAGAGTGGGCTGGAGTGGTCATGGAAAAGAATGGAGTTACCATGAGCAGTCCAGATGGCCCTTCCATTTAACCTGGCATATCTTCATGCGGGATTTTGCAAGCCACCCTTCTCCCTTGCTAATTGAACTCCTCTTCAAAGTGGTCACTTAGGGGTGCTAAAGGAAGGGAATCTTGGAAGCAGAAAGGTCATACTCTTTCTCCTATGTAGCTACTACTACTACTGCTTCTACAGTTAAGTCGTGCAGAGCTGACACTTCTAAAACCAGCCATGCCACACCCACCCATCAAAGTAACCTTCTAAAGCAAGTGGTGTCCCATCCTCAGAGGTCTGAGGCCTGGCTTTTGTACAGTGGCTCTGTCCTTATGAGTTCTCAAGGTCCCAGGAGCAACTGTCAATCATCTTCTCCAAAAACCTGACCGTAGCTCTAGAAGACTCCGAATAAGAGATCTTGAATGTTGCCGGTCTCAATTTGTTCTGACTCCGCCGCCATTGGAGAAGCAGCCATTGTCTGCATTGACTCTTCCCCCCCGTGCTTTCCTTTGCCTCTTTAGTCCATTAGCCTCTGTTTTCTCTGATTTTCCACATTAAACTACCTCCATTAGAATAACTTCTATAACTCCTCTTTTCCCCTGTCAGCCTCAGAACCAGGTACAAAATCTGTAGAGCTCAATGCTAAAGACAATGTAGGCCTTTCCTCTTAATGTAGGAGAACATACATGCATGGTATTAACATACAGAAGTCTTTATTCTGAGCTCTTTCAGACTCACAAGCTCTCGCTCTCACAAATGCCCTAGTTCCCACGCTCTCTCTCCACTCCGCAATAGTATATTTTACTTGCTGTTTCGTGTTGTAGGTCAAAGGCATTAAAAACTGTAAGTCATAGGGATAGGACTGAAGGGGTAGCCCAGTGGTAGAGCACTTGCCTACCATATATAAAACCCATTTGGAACACCAATCACATACATATATACATATGCATGCACATGCAGGGTTTTTTATTAACTCAATTAACTATTTATCTTAGTATTTCACAAGTTATTCTAATGTCAAATAAAAGGCATGAAGCTTCTACATAAAATCACAAAAATTACACATTTTGCATTTTATAGCATTTATGTGTGTTTTAATCTTTGTATGTATGTGTCTGCACACATGTGTGCATATGCATGTGTGTACATATGTGTCAAGGCCAGAATTCTCCCTCCATCACTTGGCATTTTATTTTTTGAGGTATGATCTCTCTCTAAACCTGGAGCTCATCCATTTGGCTAGGCTGTCTAGCCAATGAGCTTTAGGGATCCCCCTGGCTCTGCCTCTCCCTAGACTAGGTTTACAGATGGATGCCATTCATCCCAGAAATCAAGAAGCAGAAAAGTAGGTGGATCTCTGTAAGTGCAGGGTCACCTTTTGCTACAAGATGATTTCCAGGCCAGCCCAGGCTACATAGCAAGACCACATCTAAACAACAAACAAACAAAACCTCAAACTGAACAAATGCGTGTCTTTAAGCCCATCTTTCACATGGGCTCTGGGGATCAGAACTCAGGTATTCATGATTGCATAGCAATAGTCTGGGCCATCTCCCAGTCCTTACATATGTGTTTCATCTTTATCCCAACAGAAGCATTTTATGAAGTTAACTGCTATGGTATTATTCCATATCTTGATATAAACAAATTTTACTAATTATCTCTGGAACTCAGAGCTTCCATAACTGATTTTATATTAATTTAAGTCTTATAAGTTTCCATGACGCTGGATCCATCAAAATCCTATGTTCCAGAATCTCTTAAAGGTGATATGTGATTAGGGAGAAAAGAAATATATATCATGATTGTACATGTTTACAAACATATTAAGCATGTGTGTGTGTATATGTGTATAATGGGGAAGCTGCAACATGTGAATCTTGAGTTTGAGGCCAGCCTAGACTGTGTAAAAATGATTGACAATGGTGACTACAGATTGTCAGAAATGCAGAGCTTTCTGAGGACACCCACAGGACTATAGCCCCTGCAACTGTCCAGCATAGTTTGCTTGGATCCTAGAATGCCATGCACCTTCACCAGAGGCTCATGGTTGGGTAATCATAAAGGATGAAATTGGCCTTCTGCTCTCTGACTTCATGAAGGTCTGAGAGACTCTCAACTGAGTAGCCTTCACCCCAGAGGGAGCCAGTTATTGTCCATGACCTTTGGAAATTGTGGGTTTAGATTTGGTCACTGAAACACAAATTTCCTACTATGTTCCCTAGAGCTAGTACATACCTCTTGCAAATCTCAGCCTATGTAGCTTTATCTACTGAGAATACCAATGTGTGTAGCATTTAGGATGGACTGGCTGTCAACTGTCTGCACTTTCCAGTCCTTAGCTGAACAAAGTCATAATAGCAAATCCCCTGGTTTCTAATGTCACTGAAAATGGAGTCTTACTTTGCCAGTGCAAAGCTAGGCTCAAAGGTCCAAATGCTGTCTGTGAGAATTCTGATTGTTCAGAGGAGAGGAATCTACTTTCTAGGCCTCATTTTTCCATAGTCTCTATGGCAGCTCATAACGTACACGTGTAAATTTAATTACTTGAACTGAAAATGCTCATGGTTCTCTTACTGGCCAGCTCTGATTTGTGTTGAACTCGAAACTCCATGTTGGGTTAGATCACAAAGAAAAGCAGGGGACTTAGTGCACTTAGAAGGCCAGCAGGCTCCGATCGGAGCCCCACCCCACCCGGTTTCAAGTTGCTCTTCAGTGGAAATGACTGATGACCTCTAGTGCATGAACCCCAATGTGAGAACAAAAATCTATAAGATTCATTCTCGTTTCTTCATTTCTTCCAGGTTGATCCCTAAATTACCAAATTGAAAAGCTTTAAAACCAAAGCTCAAATTATTCAAATTCCTTCTTTGCTTGTTTTTTTTTTTTTAACGTATATTTATTTGTTTTAATTTTTTTAACAGAAGGCTCTTCCTGGCTAACAGAAAGAATGCCTGTTAACTGAGTGTAGAAACCTTTCTCGCTGAAGGTGCATTAAGGTCTGAAAATACACTAGACTTTTCTAAAGATCACAAATTAGCAACACTGGAAACGAGCAATTTTTTTAAGAGAAAAAAAATGAAAGGAAAAAAAAAAGAAGCTTTCTTTGAACATAAGGTTCTTCAAAGACATTTTGAGGGGGATTAAATCTCTCTTGCACCTTTAAGCTCTGTCTCAGCTATCAATAGAGTTTGCTGGAGATGGAAGCCATTCGGGGTGACACACCCTACACTTATTTGGAGAATGTGATTTTCCATCCTGCCATTTCCTGGCACCCAGACAAGTGTTATAAAAATATGTCATCATAAGCAGCCTAGAATAAATACTCCAATCCTCAGGGTTGTTTATCATTTCTCAAATGTCTTCCCCGCTTGTACAATCTTAGCTCTTTGTTACATTTGGGGAAAGTAGGTTGTTTATAATACTCTGGGATGGCCAACCCACAGGTCATTCCATGTAAACCAGGCAGCATTAGAACTCAGGGCAACGTGCCAAGTGGCTTCCATGGGGCCACTTTTAAACGGATTCCAGGATTGAAAGTCTCCCCACCGATCAATTTTAAACCAGCCTACATGTTTCATTTTATTTGGTAGAATTGTTTGATTATGGACTGTTGACTTCTTGGCCAGTAGATGAAACTGAACAATGTCCTCGTGTGGAAGTTAAAAAATGCACAACTACATCAATGTTATGACATCAAGTGCTCATTGACCATGTTTAGGTCTAGAACACCACCAAGGCACAGACAAATAAACTCAGAGAATGTCCAGCAGGGTTCAGGAACTGTGGGAGAGACAGATTCTGACACTGACCAGTTCAATCATGTCAAGTAAGTCCTAAATCTTATCACTAGAATGCCACCTTCCTTTTATGGTGGGGCTTTTAGTCCAGCCTCTCTGTGTTTTGTGACAACACTGAGTATACAAAGTATATTTAGTGTGTAACTAGATCTGGTTATTTTAATTCTCAATATACAAGGCTTGTATGACTCTAAATCTAGATTTCTTTTTATATGTTTTATTATCCTATATTTCTCATTAGAAAAATGCAAGGATTCTGGCCATCTGGAGAACTTAAGTAGATAATATCTTGAGTCAACTTGCAATGGATCAGTGAACTTTTACTGAAGATGGAGCCTACACCTACACATGTGTATATAAACAAACCCGCCAGCCACAACATACATGTGTAAACATTACCACCCATATAGCAAGACATCTGCCACACCAAGGATCTGGCACTTCATGTGACCTTAAAGTGTTCTACAGCCTCATTTGCAACGACAGCCTGTTTCATGCATTCAATAAGTAACAATACTTCACTTTCACATTGTTCTAGCCTGCCTTTTGAAACAGTTCCTGTAGCGAGCCTTTGCCAGTACAGAGCTGGCTTTTTTATGTGGTTTGTCTGTAACCAGGCAGATTTAGAACTTTTACTTCCGTAGACTGTGCTAAAAAGCAATTCAAGGAGACTTAAAATTCTCAGGAGGCTGATTTTGCAGCAACGCTGAGAGTGCACAAACCCTGTGCTCCAAGCTAGTTCCCTTCTTCAAAGAGGAAACAGTACCTGTGGTGGAGCCTCTGTGCAAGTGGTTTAATGCCACATCATAGAAGCCTCCAACAGTCGGGTATCAACATGCTTAATATTGTTAAGTTGTTTTTTAAAATGATATCTGGAAGTTAGTAATTTGGGGGTGATCTTCCCTCCGGTGTATATTATGGTGGATGTATATTGCCCTTCTTCCCCTTCCTCAAAGAGAACCAAAGCACTCCTTGGCCCAGCCAAGCTAAAGAGAGACAAAATTTCCCATTTGGATTGGGTGGCCACAGGCTTTTGAATTTTGCTCCCCAGGTGAGTTCAGTTAAAACAGAAGAGGAGGGGCAGGGGAGGATGAGAAGGAAAAGGAGGACGAGGAAGAGGAGGAGGAGGAGGAAGAAGAGGAGGAAGAAGAGGAGGAGAAGGAAGAAGAGGAGGAGGAAGAGGAGGAAGAAGAGGAGAAGGAAGAAGAGGAGGAGAGGAACAACTCTTTCACCAGACTTTACTCCTAAAACCGAGGCATGTGTCAACTGGGAAGTGACTGTTACATGTGCCTATTCGGCACCATTGAAGTGCACCACTGTGGGTGGGTCTTGATATTAACCCTAAATAAAACCCATGGGAAAACCTCTTCTTTTCTCAGAAAGAAGTCAAAACAGACTGCACATACACAGAGATGGGAGAGACGCATCCAAAAAAAAAAAAAAAAAAAAACCGGAGTGGGGAGGAGAGAAATGTTTGTGCCCGCATTCTTCTCTCTTCCATCTGGCACATGATGGGAACACACTTATTTGGGCAAATGTTGCACTCATATCCCTACACTGCAAAGCCTAGAGTCCTTGAGGGAACGTCTGGACAGTGTACAGGAGCAACTCACGTAGCCCAGTGTGTTCCCTACATGCAGCACCCAGAAAAACCTGGGCCTTTACCAAAAGGAAGTGAAGACAGACCGCAGCACACGGAAATAGCGCCCGTGCCTTTCTGCCATCTGGAATAGGGGCTCTCGTCAGGGGGAGGAGAAAGCTGCTTCCCCAGTAGTTACAGTAGATAAAGAGTGTTATGCCCAAATCATGGAGGGCCCAGTGAGGCTTTTCCTTCAAAACTGCCAGGATTAAGTACCTGACCATGCACCATGTTAAACTTCATCAGGAGGGGTTGCTACATCACCCATGTTTATATGTGTATAGACAATGTTTTGGGGGTGGGGAGAATATGAACACTGTTATGGTGCCATAGCCCAGTGGTAGAAGATGTGCAAGGCCCTGGGTTCATGGCCCAATACCAAAAATAAGTAAAGTTCCTTATCTGTCTTTCTTTTCTAGTCCCGTCCATAAAGAAATGCATTGTTGAAGCTTGTTTTGCTTGTTCTTACATCTGATTTGGTTTGTAATTACAAACCAAATCCATACTCAGATCCATGCAAGGCAAGTTATCCCTCTCACGGAAGAAGCCTCTTGAGGGGTTCTAACTAAAAATGGCTCTCTCTCTCTGCCCGGCTGAATCCAGGTCTTCAGAAAGGAGACAGAGGAATGTACACTTTGTGTAATCATTCCCGTCTTCCCCCGCTTGTCCAGGTGACTGCAATATATACAGTGAAGTTTACGAGCCCCCTGCCTCCGAGACAGCATGCATACCAGCTCATTCTATAGGTCCTTTTAAATGAGGTCAATGTCTCAACTTTCAAGCTTCTCCTTTGTTCTTGGCAATATGTCCTCAGTGTTAATCACAACAAGCCAAGGTGTGTGTTTCAGTCAAAGCCATTGCCATCTGTGGATTGACCCAAGGACACGGAAAGGCAAAGCAACCTAAATGGAATGTGTGCCCTACACGGCAAAATAGAAAATGCCTCTGCTGGCACAATATGTACTTTCTGGAGGCTCCCAGCTTCTCCAAAAAATAATAAGAGGCAGAGGGTTGACAATCCTCAGGAGTTCCTAGAGTGTGTTATCTAAAGTGGAAGAGGCAATGGCTCCTCCCAGCTCCCTAGTTAATTGAGCACATTAAATGGTCACTTGTCTTAACAGTGGTACTGTCATGACCTGGTTGGCTGTCCAGGGCCTCTGAGTCCACTAGTGTAACTGTAGCCTGCAACATTTATTACTCATTTCACAGAGGACTAGAAGAATCAGACACTTCCTAAGGAAGAGATGATAAATGTTTAAGAAGAGGAAAGTGCTAATTGCCCACATTTGATCACTGCTTAATGTATATATCAAATTATCTCAGTGTAGCCCATAGAAATGTATAATTATCATTTGTCAATAAACGAGAAGATTGGCGTGACCCTTGTGCCAGGAGTCCTGGGGATCTGCAGAGCTGTGTGTTTTGTAGACTTGCAAGGGTTTGCTGTTGCAGCTCTCTGACTGTGGAAATAACTAAATAAAGTTGAAATCGGCTGTTGGGAAATTCATTCTGCCTCAGACAACCTGAGACATGACCAAGGGCGGGTGTGATGGTTAAGGTGTGGTCCACTCCCTATCTCCCCTCGCTGGGTAGTTTCACTTTCGTCTGAGCAAACAAAACTCATCCATCTAACACGTAGAATACAACAATGAATATTCAAGCCCGAGTCTGAGTTTTGGCAGAATCCAGCAAAGTGAGCAGAAATCCTTTTCTTCTAGTCTCCCCTGGGGTTTTAAGACTCTCCCTTGAAAGGGGTTGGAGAGGGCTCCCCAGGAAAGCCAGCCCCAGCTTCCAGAAACTGCTTTGGTCTCTTTATGTATATTAGAACAATTAACATCTAGTTTCACCATACAAAGGACTTTCTTTCCTTTTATGTTTTAGTTCTTAAAATTCCCAGAATGGTGTACAGTGAAACTGTTCACTTGAGAAATTAAGTACCGTATGTGATAAGACAGTTGGATGAAATTTTTAAGCTGTCATTAAAAATGATTATAATTAGGACAAACTACAAGAAAATGCTTTAAAATTGAGACCCGGGTGAATTAAAAATTAAGGGGTATATTATGTATTATCATGTTGAAGGGCTGGGCTTTACTCATCCGACAGCCATTAACACTAATGTGGGTTGCCTGTATAAATCCCCTTTAAGCAAGGAAGGCCTGCTCTCATCTGTTTTCCCTGAACCACAGCATGCTAACAAGGAAATAACTCTGTTCTCCAAGGGCCACTGCAAGGAGAAAATGGAAACCATTTCCCTTGCCCCTTCTGTGGGTTTCTTCCAAAAAGTCTTTTCAATCTTGAGAATATTTCACACCAAGACTGGATTTTTCTCTCATCCTGAAACGTGTTCCAGAACCATCCAGCGTGATCACATTTACTGCCTAGGGGGTGAAAGTTTTTATTGACTTGAGAGAAATTAGAAGAGTAAATGGTCACGATCGGTATCTAAGGATACACAGGCCAAGAGAGTAAATGAGGCGGGATAGAAAACTGGGTGTCCCTGCTTCCATGACCCATGGCTGTCTCCCCATTGCCCTCCTCTGCTCTTCTATCCCCACCGTACCAACTAGAGCTTGCATCTGTGAGGCGTGGACAACACATGCCTCTCGTTGGTGTAGACATCACAGAAACATGCCTTCTCTTTCTGTGTGAAAGCAGCATTTGATGCCCACTCTGCAGACACAGAGCTCCTGACTAGCCCGTGTCCATTTTGTGAGCACAGAAAGTGTCCTCTTATCCAGCAGCCAGGGAAATGGAGGCTCAGAGGCTTTGCTCAAATCAGCTTCTCCAAGAAGCCAGTATAAATTACATGTGGTGATTTGAAGGAATGATTTGATTCGGGGTGAAAAATGCCAGTGTTTGTATAATTTAAACAAAATGAAAACTTTCTAAGCCTATTTCAATATGAGAATTACCCTAACATCGTTCGGCATGTAAAGTAATAAAAGCCTTATTTATCCTAATAGATTTTCCCAGTGGCAAAATAAAGAAATAAAACTCTGCATGGAAACCCAGCCAAGTGCTCCATCAGAACTCAATTCTGGTCTTGACTTGTGTGTCTGTGTGTGTGTCTGTGTGTGTGTGTGTGTCTGTGTGTGTGTGTCTGTGTGTGTGTGTGTGTGTCTGTGTGTGTGTGTCTGTGTGTGTGTTTGTGTGTGTGTGGTGCATGCATGCATGTATTTGCATCAGGTACATTCTTGGTCCAAACAATATTGGATCCCTTGAAGCTGGAGTTCCAGATGGGTGTGAGCCATCATTTGAGTTCTGGGAATCAGTCCCTGGTCCTCTACAAGAGCAACAAGTTCTTGTAATTGTAAAACTCTCTCTCTAGCCCTCAGCTTTTCTGGTGGCTTTCTCTCCAGTGCTGGGTGAACCCTTTCATCTACCTCGGCATCAGTTTACTCATTGTAGAAGGAAGAAAATAGACTGAAATATCATCTAAGATGAATGTTCAGCTCATAAACTCTGTACATAATTTTTATTATTAGGACAGCTGTTTATTTAAGTTCATTCTGATAACATTATATGCATGTCTATATATCTACATCATGTATACATGCATGTGTTTGTGTGTGTGTGTGTGTGTGTGTGTGTGTGTGTGTGTGTGTGTGTACAAGTATGGGTCTGGAGGCCAGAGGTTAATATCAGCTATCATCTTCAATCACTCGACATCTTGTTTACTGAGACAGAGTCTCTCACTGTATCTGGAGCATGCCAACTCAGCCACACTTCTGGCCAGCAAGCACCAGAGATCTTCTCTCCCCTTGCCACTTCCTCTGCACTCAAATTGCAAGCACCCAGCCTGCACTCAGGTTTTTTTTTAAATAATGATTCTGGAGATCAAACTCAGATACTCTTGCTTGTTGCTTTCTTTTGTTGATGGGTGCTCACTGTTCAGTAGCCTTGAGAGTGCTGTTCTCAGCCATTGATCTGGGTGCTTGGATCAGCACAGTTCTGAAAAAAAATGGCTATGTTACAGACATGAGACGCGGGTATAGCCTACCCACCTCCTGCCCCAGCAACCTGGCCAGGCTTCAAGATCAGCAAAGAACCCTACACCAGACCTTAATACGCAATCCCCAGGAGTTGCCAGACACCAAGGGAGCTGATGCCAAAACATCCAGGTGGGGAAGAAAAATTAATAAATTATAGGGATATTTTATATATACAATTCCAAATATGGCTGCGTGGAGTTTGGAAACATCTGGGTGATGGATTGGAATTTTGCTTTTGCTGCAGCCCTTTGGCAGAATGTAAACACAGCCTGCAAGTCCTGAGAGATAAATGGGGAGGTGGAAACTGTAAGGGGGGTAGATAAAGAATTCGATTCAAAAACGGAGGCCCATGTTGTTTGCCAAGCGAAAAACAAAATGCCAAAAATGTAAAGCGGTCCAAAGTTTCTTCTCTCAGAGTTAAAGAGGCAGGAGCACAGGGAGCTAAAATTAGAAGCTATTTGCATACGCTGTCATCGATTAGATGTAAAGTTGGGGAAAATATTTTTTTTCATTTTTAGTTTGTATTTGTTTGAACGGCCTATTAACATGCTGTTGGTTACAGCTTTCTCTGACTGATTCTACAGATGAACTAAGATTTGGGGCACCAAAGAGCTATTTTCTGAAAATAATATTCAAAAGTGCTATTTCTTTAAAAGTACCAGATGAAGATATACGGGAAATAATACAGGCAGTTACAGTATGAATTTTAAAGGCTTTCACATCCAATTATTTGCAATAACTTAGTTTCTTTCCCAGCCTATAATAAATCATGTAGATGTAAACGCTACAAAATTTAAATATGAGTAGAGTTTGAGCAAGACAGTATATCACTAGGAAATCGGTATTTTTGTTATATATAGCGCTGCTTAACATATGTAAAGTGAAATTCTCATTGATTCGGGTTTGCTAATTCAGAGTTTGTGAGCCTGGCTTGAAGTTGACTCTTCCTTGGGAAGTCATTCTTCATGGGAAGCTCAAATTAAAGGTGTAAATAAGATGGTTAAATGTGCTCATATGGACTGCTTAAGAGTAAATTTAAAGAGCTCAGAGTGCCATTTGCATACAAAATCGTTATGCTAATTATACGTAATTCTTATTAAAGTAGGTCTACTAAAATGATCTTTCAGGCAAGTTCCCTGAGTAAATTTGAGTTATGGAATGTGCTAGAAAGAAAGAATTCAGCTTCTTTAGGAGACCGTATTCTCTCATTCGGAATTTGAATTGATCGCACCTTGCCTTCCTGCTAATTGTTAACATTTCGCTAGCAGTTTCTTTGGTTTCTAACTCTCTTTTGACAAAGTTGAAGTCATTCACCTAAAGCACAGAATTATGTTGGAATGTCTTAACTCACTCATTTTCAAACATCAGATTGGTGATGCTTAGTGATTAGAACTTAACTTATAGGTTAGAGAAAAAGAATGAGAGAAAGAAGGGAGGGAGAGAGGGGACAAATAGGGGAGGAGGGAGAGGGAAGGAGAAGGGGGAAGAGAAAACATTTTCTAACAGACACTAACAAATCTTAATTGGTATTCTCTTGTAGTATAGGGACTTAAGGATTAAAGCTTGTCAGTGAGAGTGCAATGAAAAAACAGCTAAAAGGTAGAGAAGGTTAAGTACTAGACAAGTGGTTAGATCCCCCAACAAGGAAGTATCCGTAGGCAACTAGACACTGGCTGTTTGATCACACAAGGCTGCTGGAAAGAATTGTGCAGTTTGGTTTTTTCTGCTTTTGGTGCTGAGACTGAATTAGGCAGGACCTAACTTTCAGGTCCCTGCTTCCCCAAGCTGAGTAACAAGGGGTTTCCAGCTCTCTATGTTGTATTTTCCTTGGTGATCTAGAAATCTATCAATAGCAGTAAGTCTAGCTTCTTCCTGGCCTGTCTTGGTAGCAAGCTAAAGATGTGGATTTATTCTTTCTGAGTCCTCTTGACTTCAGCATTGAACAGTGGTTTTCTGTTATGATACTTTAATGGTTTCTTGTAAATTGACTAATGGATTGTGAACATCTTACCTTTCTTGGAACTAACTACAAACTGGACTGGGTCCTCTTATCTTCTTCAAATCATTCATCTAAACCAAATTTTCAATTGGGTGTGGTTTTTTAAATTTTCTTTCAATATCTGGCTGCCATCTTACAAACTAACGTCTCCAATTTTCTTCCTGCTGGTTCTGGCATCACAAATAACTAAAATCTGACTACCAGTCCCTGCCAGCTCCAAGTTATCCTGTAGCTGTCATATGTCTCCAAAATCTAAAACCTGAGAACTGAACATCAAATGATTTCTCATTACAGCATGCCATGTGTAGATCAAGACTCGTCCCTGGGAAAGCCACTCTCAGTGGACTACTGAGAAAGTCCAGAAATAGATGCATTTAGGTGAGAGGTACCTAATGTTATGAGCATCATCCAGAATATCAGCATCTGAAGCCAAGGGCACCAAGAAATTTTAATTGCTGGTCATAGTAGTACCAGCAACTCAGGAGACTAAGTCAGAGTTTTTGAACCTTGAGTGTGTTGGTTCAAGGTCATTGTGGGAAACATTGAGAGTCAATTTCAGAGAGAGGAAGAGGATGAAGGAGACATACAGGATAAGAGAGAGAGAGAGAGAGAGAGAGAGAGAATGAAGAAGAGAGATAGCATGAGGAGGAGGAGGAGGAGGAAGAGGAGGAAGAGGAGGAGGGGGACAAGGAGGGGGAGAAGGAAGAGGAGGATGAGGAGAAGGACAAGGAGGAGGAGGAATAGGAGAAGGAATAAGAAAGAGGAAAAATCATAGCTGTGTAGCTAAAAGATTTCTTTCTGTGGAATGAGTTCTTGTGTTCACAAGGTGACTCGTCTATAAAGGTGTTTGTGAGCAAGTCTGACAATCTGAGTTCAATTCCTAAGTCCCACATAGTAGTAGGAGAAAACCAATCCCTCCAAGTTGCCCTCTGACCTCCACATGTATATCATAACTGGTGCAGAACCAGCACACATGTGCATGAACCACACACTGCACACACGTTCACAAACATACACACACAGCAGAGAAAGAGGAGAGAGAGAGAGAGAGAGAGAGAGAGAGAGAGAGAGAGAGAGAGAGAGAGAGATCTAGCTATTTTGCTATTTGTTTTCAGCATTGCTCCTTTCAGGTGCCTGGCCTCCAGGATTCTAAGACCGCTGACCTCTGCGTTCACCTCTCAACAGATGACCCAGCTGGAGGATTGATTTGTCCCCCTCAGGTTTTGGATGCTTCAGAGATGCCCAGCCACAAACTATAAGCTAAACAAAGAAGGAGCCAACAGCATTGCATTCTGCCTGATCAGTGTGAGCAGAGAGCAGCAACACTAGTGACATCGCCACTAACCTTTGTGTTCTGAGAAAGATACAACAGCCAAAGACCACATCTTCTGAGCCAAGACAGCTTTCCCAGTGATTCTGGAAAGATCTATCTTCTCCATCATCTCCAAGTCCTGATTACTATGAGACTTGGGATAAGTCCTTGCTTATTCACCTCTTATAAAACCTTTCCTTTTCTTTCAGACGATGTCATTAATAAAAGAGACTGAATAAGTTATTTCCTTTATTCTCTCATGTGCATTGTCTTCCATGGTTAAAAAAAAAAGTTTATTGAAAGGCAGGGGAAGTATCTCATAGGATAAAGTGCTTGCTGTGAAAACACAGGGACCTAAGTGTGAGTAGCCTTGTATAAAACAGGGCACAGTGACCACACACACCTGTAATCCCAGTGCTTATGCTGTGGAGACAGGTTTGTCCCTGGAGTTTGTTGCTGGCCAGTCTAGCTGAATCAAAGGGTTCCAGATTCAGAGAAAGAGCCTATCTTGAAAAAAGTAGGAAGGAAGGAGATTGAGTCCAAGATCTGATGTTACCCTCTGGTGTTTGCATGTGCGAGCGCACGCACACACATGCACACACATGAACACATACAACACAAAGAAAATATCACCAAAGACACCCAAGACTATATATATGCTAGGATATGGCCTGGAAAAGTGAGCATATTCAAAGTAAAATCAATATTCACAATTCTACAGACTACACCAGGGACTGTTCAAGATACAGGGTGTATCTACGTACTCTTCAGCTGTTCAAATACACATAAACGCCGGCTAGCCCAGCTGGGGCTTTATAGACACTGCCTGCAAGTCTATGGTCCTCTTTAGTGTTATTTTCCCCTGCAAATCACAATTATTAACACCCCCCAAAAGAAAAAAAAAAAAACATGAAATTTTCCTGACTATTTGGCTGTTTATTTTCTTACAAAATTGAATACCTGTTACAAAATTGAATCACTTGTTAAGTTGGAAAACATGGGAGGGTGGGGAAGGCTAGTTGTTCACTTCCCACTGCTTGGTGCTAAAACAATGCCGGTATTGATGTGGCGTGCAGGCCAGTTCCTTGTGCAGAAGCATCCCATCCCTACTCTACTTCCTGTATTTTATGGACACGGAGAATGAGAAAAGATAGGAAGATAAAAAGAATAGTGCAGAAAATGTAGAACTGGAGTAAAATATGTAAATTGGAAAGCTAAAGTATTTCTCTCCATCATTGAAGATACGATCATAAAGGAGGCCTCATTTCTGCGCTCCTGTATCTTTGAATTAAAAGTACAGAGAAAGTAAACCCACCTCTTGACTAATAATATCCAGCCTAAGTTGCTTATGTCCTCTGTGTCACTCAAGTCCTGTTTTCAAAAAACTGCTTCCAGAACACTCTATCTTAAGATGAGCTGTTAATTCCGTAGCTTTTAATAACTGACAGACAACTCCACTTATAAACCCAGGCTGTACATAAATTGTCAGCATCCAAATTTGCCCAGACAAACAGAACTGAGAAAAAAACAAAAATAACATGAAGAAAAACTTATTAACAGCTGTTAAATAACAGCGCCAGTGTTAACTAATAAGAGGAACCAGGGAGTCCAGAAAGACCGAACAAAGGATTCGAGTTGACACAGGTCACTTTGGAGGGGTCAGCACACTTTCTAGTCTTCCAAAATGTGGCCCTTCTTTCAAGGGCCCTGCATTATGTAGCCCAGAGGAAGGAAATCATCAAGAGAAATGAAGAGTCAAGGGAAAAATGTTGAGAGAAAGTAATGGTCTCATTACCCTCTTTGCTCTAACACGCTTGTGATCATGATTTTATTTCATGAGAACTACAGAATCATCGAAGTCCAAAAATTGGAGAACCTTTTTCTCCCTCTTCATTGAAGTCCAATATGGCCTAAACCCTTCTGCATCTCCTGGAGGGCTGAATGAATCGAAGGCAGCTGGAGATGTGAGACCTACAGAATGAAGTGGGGCTCACAAGCAAAAGGATCACGAGCTAGGGATTAGCATAGTTGCTGCAGGGAAAAATACAACATGACTTCAAGTCTAACTAACAGTTTTCACTTGCCTCATCCACAGAAAGCAAAAATAAGAACAGATGACATCAATTTTAATGCATTGTGTTTAACCTAATATAGCCAATAGAGAGACATTTAGTTTCAACAGATAAACAATTAAGTCACTGATAAAATAATGTTACCTGGATGTGATGGTGTTCCCTTGTAATCCCAGCACTGGGGAGATGGGGAGAGTAGTCAGGAGGAGGTAAAGGCCTACATCAGTTACTTGACGTTCTGCTGAGTTTTTCTTAACTTGACACAAGCTAGACTCCTTATAGAAGAATGGACCTCAGTTGAGAAAATGCCCAAACTAGATTGGTCTGTGAGAAAGCCTGAGGTACACTTTCTTGACTGATGATGTTAAGATGCCCAGTCCATTGAGGATGATGTACCTCTGGGTAGTTGGTTCTAGAAGTGAATAAGAAAGCAAGCTCAGCAAGCTATGAGGATCAGCCAGCCCTTGAGCAGAGATTCTCCATGGCCTCTGCATTAGTCCCCGCCTCTGGGTGTTTGCCTAGGGTTTCTGCCCTGACTTTCCTGGATGATGGACTAAGATCAAATAAACCATTTCCTCTGCTTTTGGTCATGATGTCTTTAACCTAGCAACCAGAAATCTAAGATACTTGCTAAGTTTGATGTTAGCCTAAGCTACAAGATACCCTGTCTTAAACATATATGTGTATAAAAATATACATATTGCCAGGCAGTGGTGGCGCACACCTTTAATCCCAGCACTTGGGAGGCAGAGGCAGGTGGATTTCTGAGTTCGAGGCCAGCCGGGTCTACAGAGTGAGTTCCAGGACAGCCAGGGCTACACAGAGAAACCCTGTCTCAAAAAAACCAAAAAAAAAAAAAAAAAAAAAAAAAAAAAAAACCATATTACATATTATAAAGTATATATATATGCATAGATATATATGCTTTATGTTTTTTAATATACTGTCTTCAATGTCTAGTATGTATGCTTAGTGCTCTATTGCTATAAAGAGATATCATGACCAAGGTGACTCTTATAAAAGAAATAATTTAATTGAGAGTTCATGATGTTGGTAGAAGCAGGCAGGCATGGCACTGGAGCAGTAGCTGAGAGCTTTACATCCTGATCCACACAGCATTCAGAGAGAAAGAGAGAAAAAGAGAAAAAGAGAGGGGAGAGAGAGAGAGAGAGAGAGAGAGAGAGAGAGAGAGAGAGAGAGAGAGACTGGGCCTATGTGGGCTTCTGAAACCATCCTTTTAAAAAGTCTGAATTTTATTGCTAATGGGTATTATTATTATTATTATTATTATTATTATTATTATTATTATTATTATTATTATTCTCTGTGTGTGCACCTAAGTGCAGGTGCCTACCCAGGCCAAAAGTGTTATATCCCACTGGAATTGGAGTTTCAGGTGGTTTGAGCCACCTTATCAAATGCAGACGATGCAAATGTAATGTCTGGAAGAGTGGTATGTGCCCTTTACCGCTAAGCCACCCTCCAGGCTCTTGATTGCTAATATTTTAACATAAAATATAATCCTGCAAATGTAGCACAGTTGTGTTTCATGAGTAAAATATTTTGTACTTTTTTAGACTTTAAGTCTGTAGATCAATTAAAATCTAATTGAATTTTTATATTTTTAATTATAATCACTTTATTTCTATTCCCCTTCCACTCAACCCCTTCCATGAGACACCCACTTGCAAATTTATAGCCTTCTCTTCCTTAATTACTATTACAAAAATAGATATAGATGGTATAGACCGATATAGATAGAAATATAGATATTGGTGATATAGGCATGGCTCTTACACTATTGGCTCCCTCTTCTGCTGTGATTCCTGAGCCTTAGTTACCTGAGTTATGTTGTAGATGTGTCAGTTGAAACTAGAATCCACAACTCTTCTTTTGAATGAGTTTTAGATCTCTTTACAGTCTCTGTTGCAAAGAGAAGTAGGTGAGGGATGAGGACTATACCTGTCTGTGGCTTTGAAGGTAAACATTTAGAGTGTAGTTAGTAGTTATGTTGGCTTAGTAAAGAATCTGTTTTAGGTTCTTCTTCAAGACCCATGACTTCACTAGGCCCTGGGTAGTTGACAAGGTACTAGGCATGATTTGTCTCTTCTTGAGCAGGTCTTAAGTTCAGTTAGAGAGCTGTTGGCTACCACAAAGGGATGCATGCCACTGTTGTACTCCTAGGGCTGTGGTGTTGGACGGACCTTTGCTGTGGTTCATAGTCAGCACAGCCGGGTAGGACTATTGGTTGCCCCTCCTCTTTGGGGTCTTACATGGCACCTTCTGGTACTGTAAAAGCTGGATCTTATGGAGGAGGCACTTAGGTCAGCTCCTGCTCAAGGTGACTGGGCCATATGTTTGAAGTGAATGGTGTCTTCAGCAATAGGGACTTACCTTCCACTCTGGAGATAACCAAAGTTCGCAGCAATAGCCTAATATGTTTTGTGAGTCTCTTGGACAAGCCTGACCAAAAACTGAAAAGAGTGGTTTGGGGGTTTCTGTTGATAGCTATAGCTCCTGGTTTTGGGGAAGGAGGGAGTATTATCAACTCAGATGGAAAATTTTATCTAAATTATATATATATATATATATATATATATATATATATATATTATATATATATATATTATACATATATAAACATATGCATATATATTATAAATATATTTATATTTAATATAAATATGTTAATATATTTAAATAAGTATTTTATACTATAATCATATATTAATTAGTATAACTAATATACAATTAATAATATATTTAATATATGTGGATACATATTTATAATATATGTATATATAATTTAGGTAAATTTTATATTTTTATTTATATTTGGAGATGTAGATTACATTTAGATAAAATATATATTTGTATTCAGACTTACATGTGTTATAAGTATTTTTAGTTAGAGAGTTGATAGTATTCCTTATGAGCTTTGGAAATACCTTGGGTTCTTTTTAACCCTCCTTCTGTGTTTATCTCCCTCCCTAATCATAGCCCTCCAATTTTCCATCTCCCCCTTTAAGTACCCTGTACGCCTCAACTTACCTCTCTGTGGCCTCTCCACAATGGTTCCTTTTACCATTCCTGGTTTCTGCAGGTGATGAACTCACACCTGAAGATTTGGAGCTAAGAACCTTAGGTGAGTAAGATGCTTGTCTTTCTGGGTCTGGGTTACTTCACTCAGTATATATTTTTTTCTAATTCCATTTATCTGCAAGGCTCACTATTTTTGTACGTGTGTGTGTGTGTGTGTGTGTGTGTGTGTATACATTTTAATTATCCATTCATCAATTGAAGGACATTTAGGTTCCTTCTATTTTCTGATTGCTGTAAATAGAGAAAAATAAACATGGCTGAGCAAGCATCTACAGTGTAGGACATCGAGTCCTTTGGGCATCTACTACATAGCTGGGTTGTTTGACGGATCTATTTTTACCTTTTCTAATGATTCAACATTATTTCAACTTATTCAACGTATTTCAACAGTGGCTGGCCCAGTTTGTAATTTTACCAACACTCCCTCCAGCATTTGTTGTCAGTTATTGGTCTTTGTTATTCTGATGTTGATAAGATGAACTCTCAAGGTGGTTTTAGTTTACATTTCCCTAATAGCTCAGGACATGAACTTTCTGAGATATTACTTAGCTATTTTTATTTCTTCTTTGAAAAACTCTTCGTTAGGAACTCAGTCCTATTTTCTGAATAGGTCATTTGTTCATCTGTTTTTTGTTTGGTTTTTTTGAGTTCTTTCTATATTCTGAATACTAGTCCTTAGTCAGATATATAGCTGGTAAAGATTCTCTCATTTTCTTTGGGCTTCTTCTTCACCCTGCTTTTTGTTTCTTTAGCTGAGCAGAAGCTTCTTAGTTCTATGAAGCACACTTGTCCATTGTTGGCCTTACTTCTTTGGAAAATGGCGTCCTATTCAGAAAGTCCTTTCACATGTCTACATCGTGTAGGGTACTACTTAAGTTTTCGTCCAGCAGTTGCAATGTTTCAGGTTTCACACTTGGGTGTTTGATACATTTAGAGGGAGTTTCTATACAAGGTAATAGATACAGGTTATTTCCACTCTTCTACAAGTGAGCTCCAGCTTCCCCGGCACCATTTATTGAATGTGCTTTCTTTTCTCCAGTGTATGTTTTTGGCATCCTTGTCAAATGTTAAATGGCTGAAGTTACCTGTACACTGCTGTGGTCTTTAATGTTCTTCTAATGGTCTCCATGTCTGTTTTTATGCAAAACCACCTTGTTTTTATTACAGTGGTTCTGTAACCCATCTTACGATCTGGTAATCCAACATTGTTCTTTTTGCTCAGGATTGTTCTGGCTATCCAGGTATTTTTGTGATTCCACATGAATTTTAGGATCCTGGGTTGTTGTTGTTGTTTTAATTTATATGAAGAATGAAATGGGGCTTTTCATTAGAATTGCTTTGATCTCTAAATGGATTTTGGTAGGATTATCATTTTCATCATATTAATTCTACCACTCTATGAGCATGTTGTTTGATTTTCTAGTGTCTTTCTCTTTGTTTGGGAGTTTAAAGTTTACATGGTAAAGTTCCTCCACCTCCTTAGTTATGTTTATTCTTAGATATTTTATCTTCCTTACAGCTGCTGTGCATAGAAGTATATTCTCAATCTCTTTATCTGTATGTTTGTTGGTGGTGGACAGAAAGCTACTGGGTTTTGCAAGCTGATTTAGTATGCTGTCAAGTTGCTAAAATAGTTTACCATTTCTAGAAAATTTCCTGTAGAATTTTAGGGATCTCTTATGTATAAAATTGTCTTTACAAATGGGGACAGTTCGACTTCTTTCCTATTTGTATACTATTTCATTTCCTTGCCTTCTTGCTTGAGCTAGTGTTTTGAGTCCAGTTTTTAAAAAGAGTAAGTATAGTGCGTTGGCCCTGTCGTGTTTCTATTTTCAATGAGATTGCTTTAAATTTTTCTCCATTTAGGATGATGTTGGCTATAGGTTTCTCATGTTTAGCCTCTATTATGTTGAGATGTGTTCTTTCTAGTCCTGTTCTCTCTAGAACTTTCATCATGGAGTGTTGGGTTTTGTCAAAGGCTTTTTCTGAGCCTATTGAGATGATATGATTTTATCTTTAAGTGTATGTATATGGTTTTTCAAATTTAATTGAATTTTTTAATCCAACTTGATTGCACTACCTATATTTCAATGGTTTGATATCATATTTGACACATGTTGACCATTTTGGGGGCTAGGATGTGATTAAAGGGAGGGAACAAAGGAGAAGAGAGCAGAGGAGGGAAGAAAGAGCCAGAAAGACAAGCCATGCTAGCAAAGCAGGGATTTAGAATTTGAATTTTATTCTATGTATAATAAACATTCAGTACAGTGTACTTCACTTTCTAGTTGCTGGTGGAATAAGTTAACTAAAACAACGGTTTTACCATCTTGTAATTCTACCGATCAGAATTCTGAAGTGGGGGCTATAGAGATGGCTCAGTGGTTAAGAATAAGTACTGCTCTTACATAGGACCTGAGTTTGAATTTCAATGCCAATGTCCAGCTTCACAACTATCCAATAACTCCAGCTCCAGGAGATCAAACATTATCTCTGGCTTCAGTGGCTACATGCACTCACGCACTCATGCACACGTACCCACCCACACACACACACCAGATAGATAGATAGATAGATAGATAGATAGATAGATAGATAGATAGATAGATAGATAGATATGTATGTATATATACGTATATATACATATATATACATATATATATATATATATATATATATATGAACATTTTTTTAATCTGAGGTTTTCTTAAATCATGGCTAAAATGAAGCCATCACCACTCCAGTTTCTAAGGCACTGTGGATGGACCCCAGGACTCTGTTCATGATGTGTAAATATTCTACCAACCTACTAAGCTGCATTCTAGGCCCCACACCTGCCATTTTCCAAATCTCTCCTGAGTACTATCCTAAGGTGCCATATTTTAGAATAGCATGTCCTATACCACATCAATTATTTAGGGAGATGGGGTATTTTTTTTAGCCTATCAGAGGTCTTAAGCAGGGAAGAAGGGAGATAATTTAATATACAATTGAGGGGAAAATTACAGTTGATATTTGCCCCTGAATGACCAAGGGTAGATTGCAGAAATCTAAATGAGGATGAGGGAAAACATGGAGAAATACTAGCTCTACCTGTGCAGCCCCCTTTCACCTGTTCTTTTGGGACACTTCTCACCACAACCTGAATGAATCATGGTCTTGCAAGGAGTTTAGAACCTGGGATCACCTAACTCAAAGCTAACCCACTACAGCAACCAAGTCATCTGTCTATGAGCATATATTTCAAAGCACGTGTTTTTATCTTTATCTTAGTTTGGGTTTCGATAAAACATCATGATGAAAAATGACTTGAGGAAAGCGTTTATTTCACCTAACAGCTGATAAGTCAGCCAGCAGGGAACAATCCTGGAGGCAAGAACTGGAAGCAAAAGCTATGGAGGAACACTGCTTATTGGCTTGGTCATCTCACCTTTTTAACTTCCTCGAGTGGGTTAGGCCCCCCTCCATTAATATGGAATCAAGAAAATGTTCCCCAACAGTTTTGGTAGGGGCATTTTTTTTTTTCAATTGAAGCTTTTTTTTCCCAGAAAACTCTAGCTGGTATGAAGTTGAACTAAACAATTTAGAATAAAATAAAATAAAATAAAATAAAATAAAATAAAATAAAATAGGACAGTCTTGAAATGTTCAAACAGAACTAGAAGGAAAAACAGTATTGCCTTACGTCTCATAGAGTTGAAATTATTCAAATCATTCAAACCACTGTAAGCAGCTGGCTTTGCTACTGCATGTAGAAAGTGCTACAGGGGAAGAGAATTATGCCAAACCTAGACTATGAGAAAGCCTGGGGGAAAGGCAGGGTCTTGACAACACAGAGTGTGTCCTCACCAAGCTCTGTGAGGAATTGCCCTATGCTCTCCTGATATGTGTAAGAAATATCTTTCTTTTCTTTCTTCTTGTGCCAGTTTGGGTTAAGCTTCTGTTGCTCTCCACCAAAGCAATCCTGGCTAATCCAGGTCTCAAAGGAATGGGAGCTGGAGGGCTGGGGGGGGGGGGGGTGATTCCATTCAAAAACATTTGCCTTGCAAATATGAGCACTAAAAGGAAAAGAAATAAGACTGAAGCTGTTGGTCCACAAAGGAAGGCAACACAGTCCCCTTCCATGAGGGTTCTTAAGACCTCAAGGCCAGGCCAGTGCCTCAAGGTGGGAAGAAGAACGTCAGACAGAATATATATATATATATATATATATATATATATATATATATACACACACACACACACAGAGAGAGAGAGAGAGAGAGAGAGAGAGAGAGAGAGAGAGAGAGAGTGTTTGGGAAAATTGAAATATTTACTTTCCCTTAAAGCCTGGGGTGGAGCATCATTAAGAGTGAGAATAGGAGAAGACTATTGGCTTCCATGAGAGGATGCTGTGCTTGCTGGGGGAGGGAGCAGAAGAGCCTCTTCAAGAACACTATTCAGAACACCCACCTAACAACGCCCCTCTAAGGAGTCTCTCTAGGGCAAAGGGAAGGTCTGACTATTATAACCTTTTAGAGGTAATGGGAAGTTTCACATTGTGTGATTTAGTTCAACATCACACAGATTGTCCAAGGAGAGTGGAGTGTCCAGGTACCAAGGAAAACCATTTATCCAGGCTGCTCTTAGGCCACAGCAGAGGTGGTTTCTTAACTCTTGGTCCCAGTGAGAGCTTCAGAAAGGTGTGTCCTGATTCAGACTATAGGAATCTGGTCTAAAGGTGTAGGCTCCAGTTCTAACAATGAGTTTGATCCAAAGATGCCTTGTAAAAGGCCAAGGACAGTGCATACCACTTGTAAGGTCACGTCTAGAGAAGAGACAGGAAGAGTCCTTGGGTTTGCTAGCCAATTAGCCTGAAGTCCCGGCCAGTGAGAAACCTTCCAGCAAAGGTGTAAGGTTCCTGAGGAATGATAGCCGAGAGTGTCCCTTGACGTACACACTCTTCTTCATACACACACATGCTCATGTGTGCACACAGACAGATAAAGAGGAGGGGGCAGGAGGAAAGAAAGATCGAGACTAGAAATGGGCATTTCTTGTCTGTTATCTCAGAGACTACCATTCATTTATCAAGCTCCTCTCATCGGGGTTCCTAAGTCTCTTTTCCCTGCCAACCAGATCAGTTAGCTCTTCCATCTCATAAGAAAAAAAGCTGACCCTGTTGTTTGTCCTTCCTAAAGACAACCAGCAAAACTCAGCAGAGATGAATCTCAAAAAGAAATTCCTAGCAAAGAGAATTACCCAATCCTGCTTGTGTCTCTGGAATCGGCAAGGTGCTAGAGGCCTACCCTGGGGAAGCCGTGGAGCCATGTCTCTTGTGTAGGAAGGCAGAGCACAATCCCAACGACTTACAAAAAGCTATGCCTAGTTTGGCAGATAAGATTCCAAACTTGTAATCAGCTGCTTTCCAGGATTGAAAGCCAGGAGCAAGAATCCTGACCAGTTCAGGAAGTGAGGAGGTTAGTTGTTTCCCAGGGTGATGAAGCATTCCAGTCAAGAGCTCATTAGAACAGCACAGAGTTCTAGACAATTTGCAAAGCATCATATGGACATTGTGTGTTTGCAACTATCTGTCTATATTAAAGGGTAACATGCCAGAATCCTCTTACTTTTATTGTTTTTTTTTAATACTTTCAAATTTCAACACAGGTATACAATGTATTATGATCATCATATCATATCAAACACTAATTTCACCTTTGCAACTCCCCAGGATCACAGTATGTCCCCTGATCAACTTCATGTCAATTTTTTTTTTTATTCAAATGCTCCAATTAGTTCTTTCTATATAGGCATGGGTGTGAGGACATCCACTCAAACACAAACCTACCAGTGGCCACACTTCTAAAAAAAATTGACTCTCCCATCAAATACCAATAGTCTCTCAAATAAAGAAAGGATGTAGGAGAAGATCAGCTTAGTCTCCTGGGAACAGAAGCAGAGAAGATGGATGCAGAGGCCACACCAAGTGGCCTGCCTCAAAGCTGGAGATAAGAATGGAGAATCAGAGGTACTAGGAACTCCACAGGAAGATCAATAGAGTCAACTAACCTAGAACTTTGGGGCTCTCAGAGACTAAAGCACCAACCAATGAGCAAATATAGGCTGGACCTAGGCCCCTGAACATAGGTAGCAGATGTGCATGAACATAGGTAGCAGATTTTCATGTGGGTCCCCCAACATGAAAACTAGAGCAGGAGCTTACCCTAAATCTGTCACCTGTCTGTGGATCCCATTCCCCTAACTAGGCTGTCTTGTCTGGCCTCAGTGGGAGAGGATGTGCCTAGCCCTGTAGAGACTTGATGTGCCAGGGTTGGGGATACTGAGGGTGGTCTTCCACCCTCTCAGAAGAGAAGAGGAGGGGAGGGAGAACTATGTGGGGACAGCTAGAAGGAAAGGGGACAGTGATCAGGATGTAATGTCAGTAAATTAATTAGTTAATGGGAAAAAGAACAATATGTAGTCCTGGGCCAGGGAGATAGCTCTGTAGGTAAAGACACCTACCACCAAGTCCGGTAACCTGAATTTGATCCATGGAATCCTCATAGTGGGAAGGAAAAACTGAGCCTTCTGACCTCCACATGTATGACAGGGCATGCCTAACACACAGAGTGTGTGCACATACACAAAGGAAATAGTAAATGTAGATTTTTAGGCTTTCAATCTATCTGTTGCCAAATAGCTTCTACTCTAATGGAGAGAGATAGGTAAAAAACTATATATAGGCTGTGCTCAATACCTGTTACTTCATGCCAGTGCATTAAAAAAGCAGAGGACTATACTGCCTTTCAGTCTGAGAAGAGGAAGAACAGAGTGTGCTTTTAGTTTACAAGTGGTGTTCACACTATCAAACCTCATTTCTTTCAGCTCTGTTTATGCCCCAGTATCCAGATATCAGGAAGGTCATGCTGGAAATGTTCGTTCTGAGATATGTAATTGCTAACCACTTGTTGGCCAGTGATCATGTAGACAACAAAGTTGATGTAAACCATGCCAGGGAAAGCACTGGTTGCCCATCCAAGGCCTGCATGCCGGATATGCTTTCCATCCACCTGTGAGAAGCAATGTCAAGGAGAGTGAAATTTTTGAGCGTTTAACTATATACTGGAGTAAAGGAATGCCTTGCCTTTGCACAGCAGATGCAAGAAGAAAGACAAGGTTCCCTCCATTGGCCCACCTTACAGTGGTGTTAATATACTAGGAAAAAGACCCCCATAACCAAGATACCTTCTTCAAGGTCTTGTTCTCAAAATTATTGCTTCACTGATCGTTTCTAACACATGAAGTTGGTGAAACATATCATTGCTGTTCCCCCAGTTCTGTGTCTTTGCCCAGATAAAAACACCCTCTGTCAGTGGACAGCAACAGATACTCTGACATATTAATACAGAATGTTATTACAAGGAACAAAATATAGGTCTTAAGATTTTTGCATTTTAAGGAGGCTAGAAAGATGTGTTTGTTACTCTATTTGCTATATAGTGGGGTTGACCATTGATCAAGATCTAAAACAAGCTGAATTGAGATGTAGTGGGATGGGGATATAGATCAGTACTAATGCCCTTCAGTAACTACAGATTTATTCATATAACACACCTATTCGACTATACTCTATTCTCTCTCTCTCTCTCTCTCTCTCTCTCTCTCTCTCTCATAAACACATATCTTTTCCATTAAGTTGAATAATGAGGAAAAAAAAGTTCTTCATGGAATTCTGACAACAGATCAGTAAAAGCACTTCTGAACACCTATGAGGCCAGATGCTAGGACACTGACTATTAACCAAGCTCAAGTAACTTCTGGAACAGCATCCCTGGGTGATTGCAAGCCAGTGTCACCTGACCAAACTTACAACTAACTCACCATCTTCCTTCCACATTGACACGTCCCTTTACCCTCAACATGAGGGCCTTTCCACTAACAGTGTAAATATCCTTTCTTCTTTCCCCTCTGTGTACACATCAGATATGTGAACCCCATGACCCTGAGGCCATTAAGCTGTTTTGCAAATGGTCAGATCATACACTAATGGATGCAGCCACGTAAAAACACATGGGAGCCAGATTTGGCTCTTGGACCATATTTTGCCCATTTCTGTCCTAAGCACTCATCGCTTCTCTGCTGAGTCTTTGTTCTTTATCCTGGTTCTTGCTAACACTGAAAAGGTATCCTATAAAATATAATATAGAGCACCGTGGTATCTATAGAGCCCAAAGAATATGATAGTAGTCTGTAGTTTATTTGATCTGGGAACATTTTAACCCAGCAAGAGGAACAGTTCTTTAAGAGTCCTTTAAGGTGAATGTGCTGGCTTGTTTTGTATCTAACATGACACAAGTTAGAGTCATCCCTAAGGAAAGAACCTTGATCGAGAAAATGCCTCCATAAGATCTAGCTGTAAGGCATTTTCTTAATTAGTAATAAAGGAGGAGAGGCCAGCCCACTGTGAGTTGTGCCATCCCTAGGCTGGTGGTTCTATAAGAACGCCAGGGCTAGCATCTGGGAAGCAGTATTTCTCCATGTCCTCTACATCAAGTCGTGCCTTCAGCTTCCTTCCTTGTTTAAGTTCCTGTCTTGACTTCCTTTGGTGATGAACAATGCTGTGAAAGTATAAGACAAATAAACCCTTTCTTCCTCAACTTGCTTTTGGTTATGGTGATTCATCACCATGGTTAGTGGTAAGCCAAACTAAGACAGTGGTAGGTATTTCTATGACGTTGTTTATTTCTGGATTCCAGGAGAAGCAAGAGTATTGTTTCATTGATTCTATTCATAACCCCAAAGGGTTGGCTACTTTGCTTTTGTTTTAGAGTTGAGAGTGATCGTGTGTGACTGTGCACCAGGCTCCTCTTACTCAAATCCATCCACAGAAATATGATTACTGCAACACACAGCCCCATTGCAGTACAATCTTTCCAGATGGCTTTGCCTCATTCAATAGTTCCTTTAAGGCCATTCTCTGCCCTACATGCCTCAGATGCACCACCAACAAACAAATACACACACCAACAAACAACAAACAAACAAATAGTCCAACTTTCAGATTATTTCTCAGCTTATGCAAGCATTTCTCGAAAGGCAGAAGTGAGGTTATCTGTTGAGGCACACAAGAAAACACAGTACCATTTCCCATCACTGCTCCTCTCTGGTCCCTCTGCCTCCAGGTATCTTCTAAAACTCTTCATTTTCCCCAACACCACTCTGTGTCCTGAGGTAGCAGACATGACTTAACAACAAAAAGAAGAGACTCGGCAAAAAAAGAGAGAGAGCAAACCAAAATTTACTACGGCTGTGCGAGGGAGTAGTGGGACTTTGGAAAGAGACTTGGTTTCAGTAATGTCATCTGACTGAAACCTAAGAGTTAAATCCTGGATGCTTTATAAGAATAAAGAAAGTACCCAGAAGACATTCAGACACATAAACTTCCTCTGATGTCATCTGACTGAAACCTAAGAGTTGAATCCTGGATGCTTCATAAGAATAAAGAAAGTACCCAGCAGACATTCAGACACATAAACGTCTTCTCTCTTACCATGTCAGCAACAAGGCCATTGCCACACAACGTACTCTATGCTGTCCAGACTTTGATGCAACAAAATTATGTTTCTTTATAACTTACTCTGTTAACAGCAGAAAACAAACTGATATAGCTCAGCATTTGGCGAGGACTCTGAAGTTGTTAAGTGCAGAATCCTCAAGAAAGAATTCTAGGGTCAGAGTGTCGGGAAAGAGCAGTACTTGGACCATGAATGTATCAACTATGAAAAAAAACAATAAAACAAACACAAAAAAATGGTAGAGTTGCCTTTGAGTTTCTTCTTTAACACCTAAGACAACTGGATTTACTCTGTCATTACAAACACTTGAGTGAAGGGCCGGTGATATAGTTCACTTATATAACACTTGCCTGACATTCACATGGGCCTGGGTTCTATCATCCCTAGGACCATAAAATAGATGAAAAAGCACCTAGCTGAGAATTTTTTTCCCAAGGGAGGG
Source organism: Arvicanthis niloticus (assembly GCF_011762505.2). Classification (NCBI taxonomy): domain Eukaryota; kingdom Metazoa; phylum Chordata; class Mammalia; order Rodentia; family Muridae; genus Arvicanthis; species Arvicanthis niloticus. The sequence continues at coordinate 38,316,181 of NC_047666.1, forward strand.
AGACTTTGGGGATTACTTATCTAATATAGTCCTGTACTTGGGAGTCACAGAGCATCTATGAAATGAAATAGAGACATCTGCCGTATGCAAAAATGGAAGAGACCACCAAGCAATATGGTACCCAAACATGCTGGGAATAACCTGACCAACACAATGGCCTGATATGCTTCCTCAGGTCAGGATACTTTTCCTTATGCTCCTGAGTTATAATGACACGCATGTGACACCAGCTATACACCTCCACTTTGCCTCATCACACAGCCCCAAATCATTGTATCAAGGTACTGAGACAATCAGAAGTCAAATGCAAATGACAAAGAAGTTTTAAGTAGAATTTAGTGTGTGTGTGTGTGTGTGTGTGTGTGTGAGTGTGTGTGTATGTGTGTGTGTGTGTGTGTGTGTGTGTGTGTGAGTGTGTGTGTATGTGTGTGTGTGTGTGTCACACACACACACACACACACACACTATTGGAGGAAACAGCTATTGAACATTCTTATTATCTGACTTTCAAACTTAAAATATTTTGGCCACTAGCAAAGCATTTGTTTTTCATAATAAAATGAAGACCATAGACAGCTTTCAAAGTGGGAGAGGGTTAGAAACCAGATGCTTTTGAATCCTTTAATGAGAATCTGAGCAATGATTGGTAGACACCGCCAGCCTTTCCAATCACATCTGTCAGTGGTTGGTGAAAGTTGACATTGAAAAGGAACTTTTCTCAGTCAAGTCAAGGCTAAGTTATGTTTCCAGAACCTCCTGGCCTTAATCCATCCTGCTGTTTATTGACATCAAAACATCCCTTAAGCCTCAGCTACTCAGAGATCAAGCTCCTCCTGAGTTGCACCACCATGCTTTTACAAACCTTGAAACTCAGTGAATGTTCCGGAGTGAGGAAATGTGAGGGTGTGGAGCATGTCACCTGGGCATTTGGGTCATGAGCTTTTTGGAAGAAGCTAGATTTGGAAATGTTCCAGCCTTACCAAACATTTTCTACTCAGCTGGGAATTCATTCATGAATAACTTACAGAAGTGGATGAACAGTAAGGACATGACTTTGGCCCCTCCTGGCCTTGGAGTCTACCTTACTGAGAAGTGAAATCTTGGCTTTCCCAGACACAGGTAGCGACTGGAAGACATTGCACAGACATGACATAGCATGCTGCACGCTCTCCACCCCGCCCCATTTTAACTTTGTTTTCATATTAAAACTGACCCAGGATAAATTAAATCTAAAATACAATAAGAAAAAGCCTAGCCTGTAGCTGTTTCCTTCTTGCTTTTTAAGGGGTGATTCCACTCTCCCCTGTGTATGTTGGGAAATCACAGTAGTGAAGGCAGTTCAGAAAACACAATTTCAACTCTTTTTGCTGGTTTGGTTTTTGTTAACTTGACACACGGTCCAGTCATCTTAGTAGAGGGAAAGTCTTCACAAGATTGCCTGTAGGCACATCTCCTAAAGCCTGAATCAGACCATGTTTCTGCATCTCTTTCTCTGAAACAAAGAGTTAAGCTTTGTTTCCAAAGCTTTGTTTGTTAAGTTTGGCTTCCTTTCCAGGCTGACCACTACTGTTAGCTTGTTATATAACATAAAAGAGAAATTAACATGTTCACAGGGCATAAACTTGAGAAGGAGTGGGGGGAAGGAGGAGGGAGAGGGAGAAGAAGAAAAGGAAAAGGAAAAGGAGGAAAAGGAGGAGAAGAAGGAGAAGGAGGAGGAGGAGGAAGAAGAAGAAGAAGAGGAGGAGGAGGAGGAGGAGGAGGAGGAGGAGGAGGAGGAGGAGGAGGAGGAGGAGGAGGAGGAGGAAGTGGAGGAGAAGGAAGAGGAAGAAGTTGTTGTTGTAGTCATTGAAATAATTTAACCAGAAAAAAAAATTAACCTTAGAGGAGAAAATGGCTTGATAATGTGTTTCTGAAAGTAAATAAAGAGGTTTCCTGTGGAGGATTCCTTAGTTTGTCCTGCTTATTTATTTTAATAAATCACTTGGGTACTTAATAATTTGGCTGTTAGACATCTGCTTTGTTGGTGATGTCAAGACTACTTTAGCTACTACTGACCATCCTTTGAGGAAATACAAGGCCAGCCCTGAAGTCTTTGTCTGGTTCTGAACATCTCAGTCTCTGTGTACTCTAGGGATTTTGTCCTTCATCTTTTCCTCACAGCTCCGCTAAGACAGACAGGAAAAGGACAAGAGAAAGACCACAGGCTTCCTCTTTCAGTGCTATAGAGTGTGATGAATCTTAAACCAAGCTTCTCCAAGCAGACACAGATAACAGAGACCCTCTGAGCAGGGTATAACTAAGCCTGAAATACTAGAAATCGTGCCTGTAAATATCAGCAGTAAGTTGTCTACTTCACTACACATCCAGTATTCGTGTTTCCTGGAGGTGTTACTATAAATGAACATCTTGTTCCTGGGTCTAGCATCCTAGAGAAATATTTAGGAAATTGTAGGACAAAGAGGTGGCTGAGCATATGCAGTGCTTGCTGCCCGAGCATGAGGAACTGAGTCTGGATTCTCATCACCCACTTAAGAATGGAGATGACAGTGCACACTTGAAGGTAAATAGCACTGTTGAAGGTAAATAGGACGAAGAATTTGGCTAGAAAAGCTCTCTTCATCCATTGGTTCAAGCTGAAATTGTGTGATGTGCAGCCTGCCATAGTGACTCTACTAGATGAGTGGGGAAGATAAGGAAGTAATATCTGCTTCCATGTTGTGAACTAGATGTTGAAATATCTGATTCTCGATATCGCTATCATTGTCACTGCTGACAAGAGATAGTCTATAATTTCCTCTTATCACTCCTATCCCAAAGTGGATGTATTTCTGCTTCATTCCCTCTAGTTATCCCTTCATTTAAAGCATGTTCACTTTCAGGGTCCATTGAGATATCTCAATGGGTAGAGGCTCCTGAAGTGTAAGCATGGAGACCTGAGTTCAGTCCCTAGAACCATCACAACAACAACAACAACAACAACAACAATAATAATAATACTAATAAATACTTTTTAAATGTTTCATTGTGGGTTAGATAAATTACTCAGTTGATGAAGTGCTTCTAATGGCAATATGAGAACCTGTGTTCTTTCTAGAACACCCAGGTTAAAAAGAAGACCTTGGCATGCTGGCATATGCTTGTAAGTAGATCACTAATAGACAGAGAGACAGATCCCTAGGTCCTAGCCTGCTTAGTGAGATCTAAGCCATTGAAAGACCCCATCTCAAAAACTAAGATGTATGGCTTCTGAGAAATGACACCCAATGTTGAGCTCTGGCCTTTATGTGCATATACAAACATGTACACACACACACACACACACACACACACACACACGGGACTTCACTTAACTAATAGTCTAAGGTACATTAAATGAATTAAATTTGCTTTTAAAGTTATTTATGGTAGTTTCAACTAATTTTGCAGAAGGAGGCTTTTTTTTTTTTTTTTCAAAGCTTTCTCTGTAAGAGTCTTGGCAAGGAAGAGAAAGCTTTCGTTTTTGTCAAGGAAAAATAAATAGTGGCTGGAAAGCTATGCGAGATGAAATGAGGGGTTTACAGGTTGGGCTCTGAGGCCTTCCACATCCTGTGGTGCTGGCCGGAACCTCATGACATGTTGTTTATGACGGCACACAGATTCTAGAAAACACAGACTGAAGAGCCAACAGCTGTCATCTGTCCCCTCTTAGAACACAGACTTCATGAATTCAGGTATAATATGAACGTGGCTTAACAATCCCTGGACATATTTTATACCATGTATCTCCTGGAGATCCTAAGGAATACAGGGTAAAAGACCCAAAGGGCTGCTTGTCCAGTAGATGTCAAAGTTGTGGAGAAATAGGCAGGAATCTCTGCGATAAGTCCTCCTTCTGCTATAGTAAAGCTTTGCTCAGGGCTGGCAGAAACTCCATTATTGCTCACAGGAAGTCAGGCACAGAGCATTGCATCCCTTCATAGCTGACATTTCTGAAGATCCCAGGTATCACCCAGTTTGGTCCAGGGCCACGAAGCCCACAGTGTGTCATGGCAGGGGAAGCTGCTGCATCTTTCCCTGCTTTAGTACCCCTCCTAGAGCCAGGTGAACCATGGAGATGGCTTTTGTTCAAGTCTCAGCTCTGACCTGTCCCTAGCTGGGTCCTTGGTTAAGTCATTTAGTTCTTGGCACTCAGTAACAATCCTGTACCTGAGTCTGGTATGAGTCACAACCCTTTTGTTGGCCATCACCCCTGCTCAGCAGCTCAGCTTCCCTCTAGCTTTACAGTAAGTCATTCCCCTGTGCGCTTTGGCCATATAGTTTTAAAAGTACTAATTAGTTTGCTTTACCGAGCAAAAGTAGAAAATATCCACCCATGAGCCTTAGCCACTTAGGCCAATCTTATAAGATCCAACCATTTTGACACAAACACTGGAACTATACTTAGAAATTGGAATGTTTCTTTCATGGGGCCAGATAGTGAAGCTTTGGTCTTCAGAGTGATGCTGTTTGCAAGATGCTGGAACATCTGAGAGGTAGGGTCCTTGGTCATTGTCAAAGGAGGATTGTGGGACTCTGGCCCCTCCTCTGTTTTGCTTCGTAGCTTATGATGTGATCTTGCTTTGCCATGTGCTGCTCCACCATGGATCCAAAGAAGCAGGGATCATTGGTAATCAACTAGAACTTCCAGATCTGAGAGCCCAAATCACCTTTGTCTTCATAAGTTCATTATCCCAGGTGTTTGGTTATAGTAAGAGAAAGTAACAGAACAAGTATTAGAAGTTTCTAGAGGCTACCAAGTCTGTCAGCCTCATATGCTTAAGTCTTAGTTTTGTGTTCATGTTGCATTAATTGGTGGTTTAGGTATTGAAGAGATTGTGACAGAGTGAATAATAGGCAAGTCAAACTGAATAATATATTTTAAATGCATTTTTGAAATATATAATTTTTAGTTGGTTAAAACCCAACCCTTCAAATCAGCCAGGCAGTGGTGGCACACACCTTTAACCCCAGCACATAAGAAGCAGAGACAGACAAATCACAAAGTTCAAGGTTATCCTAACTTACAGAGTGAGTCCCAAGGTAACCAGGGCTACACAGAGAAACCCTGTCAAGAAGAAGAAAGGAGAAGAGAAGGAGAAGGAGGAGGAGAAGAAGGAGGAGAAAAGGAGAAAAGGAGAAGGAGGAGGAGGAGAGAAGGAGAAGGAGGAGAAGGAGAAAAGGAGAAGGAGGAGGAGGAAGAGGAGGAGGAGGAAGAGGAGGAAGAGGAGAAGGAGGAGGAGGAGGAGGAGGAGGAGGAGGAGGAGGAGGAGGAGGAGGAGGAGGAGGAGGAGAAGGAGAAGGAGAAGGAGAAGGAGAAGGAGAAGGAGAAGGAGAAGGAGAAGGAGAAGGAGAAGGAGAAGGAGAAGGAGAAGGAGAAGGAGAAGGAGAAGGAGAAGGAGAAGGAGAAGGAGAAGGAGAAGGAGGAGAAGGAGAAGGAGAAGAGTCCTGTCCCCTCAAATCTTAGAAACTATCTGAATAAGCACCCCTGAGCACCAAGCATTCTGATGTGTGCTATCTTTTAGTCTTCACAGAAATTGAATGACTTGGAAGTTGGGGGTGGCACCACGGTTCTAATTATAGCACTTGGGAGAGAGAAACAGAAACAAATACATCCCTATGAGTTGAAGGCCAGCCCAGCTACAAAGCAAGGTCCAGGACAGCCAGGACTACATAGTGAGATTATCTGTGTGTCTGTGTGTCTGTGTGTCTGTGTGTCTATGTGTGTGTGTGTGTGTGTGTGTGTGTGTGTGTGTGTGTGTGTGTGTCTGTCTGTCTGTCTCTCTCTCTCTCTCTCTCTCTCTCTGTGTGTGTGTGTGTGTGTGTGTGTGAGTGAGAGAGAGAGAGAGAATTTTTAAACATGAATTAGGTCCCTTTTCGTCCTCATTTTCTATCTGAATAAGGTAAAGTTCAAAGTTATTAATTTGATGCCAGTTAAATGGCTACTAAATGAGAGTATATATTCAAAGTTCTTAAAATAGTCTTACTTGTGTCCACTTCCTCCCATGGGCTCCCACCTGCCACAGCTCCTCTAGCTCACAGTTTTTCTTGTTTTGAATCCATCAACAGTTAGGTTCCAGCCCCTGAGATGTAACTGGCCTAAGTCCCTATAGAGACACGCCCACAAGTGTGCTGAATCACCCAGGGTCCAAGTTTACAGTTGAGATTAACCACCCCAAAGAATAGAAAGAACAGTTTACACCTGTCTTAATTTGCTTCTCTGGTGCTGTTAAGGAAACATGGCCAAAAGCAAAGTGTAGAGAAAAGGGTTCACTTCATCTTGCACTTTCTATCACTGAGGAAAATCAGGACAGGGACTCAAGGTAGGAACTGAAGCAGAGATCACAGAGGAGTGCTGCTTGCTAGCTTGCCACAGTTGGCTTGCTTAGCCTGCTTTCTTATACGACCCAGGACCACTTGGCCAGGGGTGGCATCACCCACAACGAACCCTGTCTTCCCACATCAATCATTAATTACTAAAATGTACTACAAGCTTGCTCACAGGCCGGTCTGACAGAGACAATTCTTCAGCTGAGGTTTCCTCTTCCTAGGTGCCTCTGATTTGTGTCAGGTTGACAAAAACTAACAAGCACATCACCAGAGAGGACGGAGTCCCATCGTTTGGCAGAGGAGGTGCAGCTCCTGATTCAGATGGTAACGACAGCTACAACTCTCTGGCTCTCGTTTAAGTCGGTTACAAAGCTCATGGACAGGGTGAGGGAGTAGTCACTGCCATTGTCTTCACCATCAACCTCCAGAACACTCTTGTGGACGGTGGTGAGCGAGAAGGGATGGGAAGGTAAGGAAGGGTAGATCTGTCAGCCTCCACTCAGTCCATGCTACTAAGTCCTCTTAGTTACTATCTAGAAGAAGACTGAAAATGCATTTTCTGGATCTCTTTTCTAGTCTCAATTTTGAAAGATCTTCCTGATTTGAGCTTGAAGTATTTTTCTGACCTATAAGGAAAAGCCCGACCCCACAGGGCAAGTTTTCTCATTGATCATATAGCAGAGCACCAAGATCCAAGAGCACTGATGAACAATAGCCAAGGGTTGGCCCCCATGGAGCCCACATGGAGCCAAAGATTCAGTCAATATCAAGAATATTGAGGGAGGGAACGCTTCCACTCTAGCTGTAATACTTAACCCACAGAGGCTCATAATAACAGTGTTGTGTTCTTTCAAAATAAGACTTCAGCTAACATTGTTAGAAAAAAGAAAGGACCTAGAAGAGTCCAACAGAACCACTCCCAGCTGAAGGTTAGATTTCCCTTGTTGTTGTTTTTTTTTGGGGGGGGGCATTGTTTTTCTGAGGGGAGGAGCAGGTGTGCATGTATGTATGCCTATGTAAACAGGAGCAGAGGTTGATATCTGGTGTCTTCCTTAATCATTATTTTTTGTTCTTTTGAGACAGGGTCTCTCGCTAAATTTAAATCACTAACAGATTTGGCTACACTGGCTGGCCAGTAGGCCTCTCTGTAGGATGGTGCTAGGATTACATAATCAGCTCTTCTATGGGTTCTGGGCATTGAACTCAGGAATTCAGGCATCCATGATTATGCTACAAGTACTTTACTGACTGAGCCATCTTCCTGGCCCCTTAGCTGAAGGCTTTTGCTATCACTGGCTTAACCTAAGGTTTCATTTTCTCCTCAAGAAGATATCTGAAGGACAATGGCCACTGGATGTGTTTCGTGGCTGAGTGATGTAATGACTGGGTATCTGCAGTTCTATAGGCTTCTTACTTATGGTCACAAAATCAATGTGTGAATGCCAAGTCTCATCTACCTTCAAGGTAGAAAAAGAAAGGAAGAAAGAAAGAAGAGAGAAATAAAGAGAAAGAGAGAGAGAGAGAGAGAGAGAGAGAGAGAGAGAGAGAGAGAGAGAACAAGAAAGAGAGCTAGACTGGCTTTGGGTTACTAGTCCAAATTGAGGAGAAAGGGCTGGCATATGAATTAGCTATTGCACAAAAGTATGTCCATTGTAGAAATGGTAGTTCTCAAAAGCTACCAGCCAAAGCTGGTGGAGGTGGAAAACACAGAAGGAATGGGTACTGACTGAAAGCTAACTATTTCTCATACAATGACTTTGAAGTACCAATTCTGTGTTGTTGTTGTTGTTTGTTGTGTTTTGTTGTGTTTTTTTTTTTCTGGTACTTGAATACCTTGTATTAGTTTGAAAAAAAAGTAATAACAATGTGGAATTTGTGGAGAAGTTGTGTGTAAAACACACACACACACACACACACACACACACACACAGTGGAGGTAGAGGTGGACATGTCTAGATATCAACCCCAATAGGTTCCTGCTGTCTCTGCCTCCCTTTGCTGAGATTACAGGCACACATCATCACTCTGTTTTGTTGTTTTAAAATGGGTCCCGGTGATTGAAGCCAGATCCCCCTGCTAATGTAGCAAACGCTTTATTAACTGGGAGATAGTTCTTGGTCTAAAGGCTTTCAATCTTGTATCTGAATGATCTCCAGCAATTAAGTTGTTCCTGGTAGTTATGTATCCAAGCCTATGACAAAGCTTGTAGGCAAAGAATCTTCCATGGTTCTTCTTTCTCTGATCCTTGGCATCTTGGCTTCTAGAAAAGACTCTAGCTTTCTCTTTGCTCCTATCTCCATGCCTTCTTCCATGGCTTAGCCTCCAGCTGGGCTGACTGACAGCAAGGACAGTGAGACTATGCAGGAATTAGACAAGACAGATACACAGGCAGCTCTAAATGTATCCTGACCCTTCATGACGGCCAGTGTTATTCTACTCCTGTGTAGGTTTCATTGAGAATAATGGAGTCTACCTTCAGTTCTTCTGAAACAAATCTTAGTTCACCTCAGTGGCCTCTGAAGTAGCCTAAACAAAGTGACCTTCCTCTATGATGTTGTCACCTGCTAATAGATAATAGCATGGAGAAAAGTTCATGGTGGCCTTTGACTGTGGTTCTCACCCCTCCCCCACTGTCCCCGGTTCATTTCTTGAGTTCAGTAAAGAGGAAAGGAATGAGAGCAAGGGGTGGAGGGAAGTGGGATTAAAAATGTAAATATGTGATTACTTTTAATGACCTTATTACTCCAACATCAAATCTGTTTGTATTGACAAATAAATATGCAAATGTTTATATCAACACTCACTTCATTAAAATAGTAAATGGTTCAAGTTAATATTAGTGCAGCATTGAAATCTTGAGTAGTTTTGATTACATAGCAATAAACTACTGATGAGCGTCATTATGTACCAATCATACAAAAATGAGCCACCGAAGGCCATATTTCCAAAATTGGGCTGAGCGCGTACATCCACAGAGAGACACTCTGTGCCAGTGACGCTCTCTTTCTTACATCAAAGCGTAGTTTGAAGGCACAAAATGGAAAATTGCAATCTTTGGAAATGCAATTGGACATGCAATTATGCAATTAGTGCCCCAGAGGAAGGGTACACAGGTGTTTTAGAGAGTCTTCCACTCCGCCTCCACCGCTCCAGTTCCATTCTCTTCATTTTTATCCAAAGAGGGTAGTTTTTTTTTTTTTTATAAAAACCTTAGACAAGCTGTCTTCAAAAGAGTCTTTCTGAGTCAGCAGGCATGAGTGTTGTCTGTCCTATTATAAAGAACTGCTTCTAATTAGTACCCCAGGAGGGATGTAACCCTGCTGACTGAGCTGCCTCCATCCCTTCAGGTTCTACATTCACTGGATAAGAAGACTCAGCTGAGGAAACGGGGATGCAAAAGATGCACACTCTCAGAACTCCTGGTTTATTTATTCTGTGTGGGGGGTACATGCATGTACATGTGTGTGGGAGTCTGCACACACATATGCACACGACCATGGAGGCCAGAAGTCAATGCTGAGCGTCTTACTCACTCTCACCTTCTGACCTTTTGCCTCTTGCTGAGCTGCTGCTCACCTGTCTAATCTGGCTGCCCAACCAGCTCTGGACAGCTCCTCGTCTCTGCCCAACCCCTTGTGGTAATGTTACAGATGAGAACAACCCTGCTCAAGTTTTTTATATGGGTGCTGCGGATCTGAACTCAGGTCCTCCTTCCTGTCCGGTACACACTATGCTGACTGAGCCATCTCCCCAGCCCTTAACGTGCTTTATTTGAAGACATTCGGAGGCTGCAATGGAAGCTTTCTTAAGATTGAAGCTTCCTGCTTATATTCTAAATATCATGTGTTTTAAATTTCCAGTCCAGTCTGGGAAGAGAAGTCCTTTGTGTTGACAAAGTGCTGAGCTTTCCACAGAGAAATGAACTTAATGACATTTTTATTTCAAAACAGTGACTCTTTCCAGGCACTGGCCAGACTGCAAATGAGTTTTACTGCACATTTGCTGTGAGCTGGGACTTGGCAGAAATATCCAAAATGAACACAGCACCCCAACGGGGTACATTTGGGGTAACAGGGAGTAGATACCTGTAATAATTTGAATGAGAATGACTCCTATAGGGTCACATACTTGAATGTTTGTTACCTAGCTGGTGGATTGTTTAGAAAGGATTATGGGGGGGGGGGGGGGTGGCTTTGTTGAAGATGTGGTCTTAGGGGTGGGCTTGGAGGTTTCAAAAGCCTCCACCAAGAGAGCTCTCTCTCTCTCTCTCTCTCTCTCTCTCTCTCTCTCTCTCTTCTCACTCTCACTCTCTCACTCTTGCACTTGCATGCACTCTTGCTCTCTCTGCCTCCTGCCTGTAGATAGGTATGTAAGCTCTCAGCTATGTCTCCCTTCCTTTGACTTTTGACACTTTTTGACTTTTGACTTCCTTTGACATTCCAGTGTCTTTGAAGGTGACAGGCCAGTACATTTAAGTATGGACTTGTGCAGTGACCGATGGTGAGCCGAGGCCTGCTTAGTAGCCCAGCCTTAGCAAGAGTATCACGGCAGTGATAGTGTGCTGGCTCTGAAATTCTCTCTTATAACTTAAGATGTCTCCAGCTTCTGGCATTAGCTGGGATCCATTGGCTAACAGGGTGTCTGTCAACGAGGGTGTTTCTCCTCCTCGTATAGTTACCACATTGTCTTTCATTGGCAAGCTCTGCTCAGACGGAAGTTGAAGAACCACAAGTTATGTGTGGAGTGTGGGTTTGCCAGCTGTCTCTTCTAAGAGATGGGGCCTGTCTGTGATGTGAGTGAAGAGGAGACTTCGGAGTCAAAGCACTGTATTGGAGAGACCCCCATTTGGTTTTACTACCAGGAGTTTGCTCTTGTGTCAGCAGATGAAAGGAGATGGCCAGATTTAATCCATTTGGTCCCAGAGGTTTTGATAGAATGTACTGACACCAAAGAGGGCCTGCCTTTACCTTACAAGAGCCTCTAGGACTGATCTATGACAGGAAATAAGAACGGCCTATAGCAACATCAAAAAAGGGCAAGAGCAGGGTTGCCCCTCAGATCTCCATTCTGAGGGGAGGCCTGGGATTCCAGCACTAAGTAAGCTGACACACAAGCCTAGCTGAGGAAGGCCCTGCCCAGCCAGGAAGTTTACAGCTGGGTCTCATGTGAGGCCAGTTAACTCAGACTGCAGGCCCCACCTCCAGAGCTTCTGACTCTGTAGACAGGAGGCTGTGTGAACAATTTGCATTTCTAACAAGTTCCGGGATGGGGATGTGAGGGCTTACACCTGTAATCCTATCATTCCCGATGAGATAGGAGCCAAGCCTAGGCTCCAGTTCCAAACCAGTCTGACTATGGGGGAAGACCTTTGGCAGGGAGGAGGGGAGAAGAGGAGACAAGGGAAGGAAGAGGGGGGAGGAGAAAAAAGATAGAGGAAAGAAAATAAAAAGTGAAAACAAGTTCCCTGGTGCTGGAAATGGTGGGTAGCTTGGGAAACTTCGATTTGAGCGCCAAAGACTGCAGGCCTGAGCTCCAAAGGCCCAGTCCTCTCGCAGGCTCTCTTTATTGTTTTCTATGATAAGGGCTAATTTCTCTTTCTTCTTCTTTGTAATAGTGAAAAAAAAAAATAGAAAAATGTCTACACACACATAGAGAGAGAGAGAAAGAGACAGACAGAGACAGAGACAGAGACAGAGACACACACAGAGAGACAGATAGACAGATAAACAGAGACAGACACAGAGAGGGAGAGGATGGAATCCATATTACTGCCTCCCATTCAGAGATCTGGCAACACACACTGCTGCTTTGCCCCAGCTGGAGGAAGTGGAGGTGGCCGTCAGCTATCTGAGGGTTTATTCTCTGTCTGGCTCTTGGAGAGGAGACATGATCTGCACCACCCCTCCACCCCCCCACCCCCCCACCCGCCCCCAAGTTCAGTATTTCCAAGTGTGGCTGTCGGGGCAGTTCACATGTGTGTGGTAATTCATCACTTGCTTTCATACAGGCCTGAAGCTGTTTCACTGGCCAGACTGGAGTACTGAATCTAGATGAGAAGAAGATGCCAAGTAGGCCAGAGTGTTCTGATTCAATTGGTGCTAATTGGCAAACCCACACTGAGAGCCAATCATCTGCCTGCTTTTTCCTCTCACATAGCCCATCTCTACCTCGGGAACACAAGCCCATCAATTGTTCTGGGGACCCCCTTAGTTATCTACACACAGGTTTGTAGGTATGCATGCATGCCTCTTAGAACCTGTTAGCCTTAATCTAAGGTGATATCACGGTTTCTACTATTCAAACTAACTCAAAATAGATGCAGGAAAGTAGACAACTCATTAATTACAAAGAGAAGTGACAGAGACTCCAAGTGTTCTAATGGTCCATCTGCATGCCCTGAGGTTGCAGATCTTGCCCCTGGCAGGTCCAACGGAAGTTAACCCTCCAGAGTCTCCTGTGAAAAGACAGGCACCTAAGACTATGTGACATATGCTTGAGAAGGGAGACCTTTCACTATAATCTGAATGTTTGTGTCCCCCCCCCCCCCCAAACACACATGTCCACATATTAATCTCCACCAAGATGGTACCAAAGGGTGGGGTCTCTGAGAAACAGCTGATCTTGTTGGCTCTGCCCAGCCAGGTGGAAACACTATAAAATCCTGAGGCGGCTGCTTTTCATTCTGCTCTTGATGGTTCTCAAAAGATTTCCTCTTTGGCCCACAGAGCAAGTGCAAGCAGACAGTAGACCTGATCTTGGCTTCAACACAGTAAGCAGCTCGCTTTTCCTATGTATATAGTAATGTCCCTAACATACTTTGGCTTTGTAGGCTCAGGGGCTAAGATGTATTCTGCGTGATATCTCTTCTGAAGTTTCTTCCGCTGTTGCAAACCCAGCTTTAGAAAAATTTTGTTTATTTAGAAGGATGGTCTATAATGATGACACCAACTAAATGAAAATTGCTAGATTTTTGTGGTTTGGAGGTTTTTTTCCCTGTTGTCTTGAGACCCCATCATTTTCATGGTGTACGTATTTCGGTTAGGTGATACCATGGCTCTTGAAGAAACTGAGGTATTTGGATCTCCTCTACCTGTGTTGCCCGGGAGCCTTCCACAAATACAGAGCCACAAGTCTAGCCCAAGGATCGATGTTGTAGCCATGGTCTCCGGGTGATTTATTTGATTATTATTCAATGATATTATTAATATCATTAATTATGGAATCCCTGCCCTCACAGAGGTCTCTGGGAGTGTTGACACTGACATAGAAAAGGAAATCACGAGGAAATCTTAGAGGCATGGTTTCTGATCCTTTTCTGACCTTAGGATCCCTTGTAAAACACCAGGACATTCCATGTACGTAGGAGAGCATGGCTGTTTTAGTGTTCATACATTCTATTAAAAAAAGAAAATCCTCAATGAGTAATTCTTTTCAATGAATGTGTGAATTATTAATCAGGTCATTATGTGATTTAGAAAGACTCATATATTTGTATGTACCAGTGGGTTTTTTTTTTTTCTGTATCCCGAATGATGCCTATGCCCATATGAAGTTCCATAGCCTTAACATCCACTTGTAGTCCGAGGACTCTGGGACAAGTACTACTCTAGCAGACCAATAATTAATAATGATTGTTCTAGGATTTATTTCTCAATTGTGCAAGGAGATTGAGTGAGTTAAAAAGGACATAGCCCCAAATGCTTTGAAGAAATGATCCTATGCAAATTCCAAACACAGATTATTGTAGCAGGGGTTCTGAGACTAGTGAGATCCACTTGGAATCTTATTGGAAGTTCTACAAGGCCCAGGTCTTCCCATAAGCAACCTGGGTCTCTGTGAGCTTTCTTAGCTTCCCAGGTGATTGTGGGAAACATGCACCTGGAAGAATTGTTGCTACATAGATGTGCTTCTGGAATTTACTACTGCTGGCGTTTGGGGCTCAAGCCCTGTGAGGCTACCATGTGTACTGTAGGATGGTTTGTGGGTCTCTGGGACTTTACCCACAAGACTTTTAAAGCAATTTCTCAGATGTGACAGGCAAATGGTTCTGTTCTCATCTCTGTGGAGGGATGGGAATACAATGATAGTTGAGAACAGGCCTTTGGATGAAATACCCATTACATACGGGTATCTTAGGGTCACATGGAGTTCAGCTGAGGTCTATGCTAAGGCTATAAGACCTCAGAACTGGGTGGTTTTGCTCTCCCACACTCAACTACTTGGGTCCAGACTTGAGAGTTGATAGTTGCAAATGTGAATGTCCAGCTATAAAAAATTCTAGTCTATTCTGATCTTGACACGTTCTGACTAACCTAGCAAGATGATTCAAACATTACTCAGTGGTTTGAGTTCAATTTAGAGGCACAGGGCTCAACGAGACATTTGTCTTCTGTCAGGGCCTGGCACCATTTGTCATATAACCACCAGACCACTAAATATCTCTTTCAAGTGATGAGGGGGGAAAGAGTCTTTTCTGAAGCCAATTTTCAACCTGTGTTTGAAAATTTTTATTTCAGAAAGATGAAAAACATACATTCTCATTTTGCTTCAAATTAGTGGAGTACACAGCTGGCTTTTCTCTTTGCAGGGAAAACCCCGGGACCACTCCTGAGCTCTGTTTCTGATATTTCACGTCTCCTTTATTTACTTAACAGAGTTGACAGGAAGTCTCCGGCACACAATGTATCTCTATTAATAAGGTGACTGGGGATGTGCTCTGAGGTTTCTAGCAGGCTGGAATGGTAGCCTGTATTCTTGACAGTTTTGCCAGCGGTCATCTCAGTCATGGCATCTACAAGAATGTCTCCTCCATCCACGTAGTCTGAGGGTTTTGGATGGCATGGACTATTTCGCCATCTTTACTCCATATTACTACATACTAAAAGGACGTAGAAGAAAGGCAGTTTGATACCCACGAGCAAGACCTCAGTCACACCATGCTAAAAAATGAAAGTGAAGCTGGCTAGATCTCTGTGAGCATCTTGGATCTGATGTTCTGAGATGTCATTTGTATTGAACTCAACTATGTCTACAACACGTCAACAGCTTCATTTTCACAGGGAATACAGCTATCAATGAGTGAATATCACTTAGGGGAAAATGGCTTTTCAGAAGTCAAAATTTTTCTCTTTGTTGCGAGAAATTGGGGTGGTGGAGAGGTTGAAAGTGAGCCAGGAATTCAAGTATTACAAATTCCTTTGTATTTTCTATAGTTTTTACCCCCCATTCCTGAAACTCTAAGAATTAATTAAAGGTGTATCTTCTATCAGTGTTTCCGTGGCCAATTCTAGAGCCCCAGCCTTTACAGGGAAGGGGAAAATTCTCCCCATTTATCAGGTGTGTCTTCAATTACTCATGGCCCCAAGTGCTGTCTGGAAAGTGTCTCCAATAATTGATAATGGAAGGGGCATGATAGGAAGTAACAATGCAATTTATAGCAGAGATAAAACCTAGTCAGAAGAACACTCACCTTGTAATGCAATTAATATGAGAGTAATTATAAGGGTTGGTTCTAATTAGAATATTCACTAAAATAAAGATAAAATGTCCAGAGTCTCTTCCTGGGGTTAGAACTTCATTCTACAACTTGAAAAGTTTCATGCTTTTCCCAAGTAGGACATGAAAATCTTCATTGTTCCAATGGTGCTGTTTAAACATTGATTTGAAGTTGATGGTCTGCCCCAATAGCTGTAAAACCATCTAACAAGAAGATATTTGTATGTCACAAAATTTTACATTGTACATGAGAGTGTATTGAATAGCTGGTGTGTCCACATATGTGCTGGCTTGAGTGCATATCCCCCAGAGAGTAAATTTAAGCCCTCACTTTTGATAATCCTGGATGAGGCCTTATGAGAAAAAAGTCATCAACCTTGGATGAAGTCATGCTAAGTGTGCCCTAATTTTAGTGATTGATGTTTTCATAAGAAGAAAAGGCATGTACATGATACAGGAGGAAAGGCTCTGTGAAGAGGGAGGAAAGGGAAAACTGACCACTGTAAGCCAAAGAAGGCCAAGGATGGCCAGGATGGAGGGAGGACCAGATATGCTCTCCCTGAGGAACCAGCTTCTCCCTCTTCACATCTGATATTATACCTCAGCAAGTACAGAAAACACATTTCATTGCTTTAAGTTATACAGTTTAAGGTACTGGGAAACTAATAACACACATTTTTTTCATGTCTGCTTTATGAAATTTATCCAAAATAAGCCTTTAAAAACCTGTATTCCTGAGGCTGGAGAGATGGCTCAGCAGTTAAAAGCACTGGCTGCTCTTCCAGAGGACCCAGGTTCAGTTTCCAGCAACCACATGGCAGCTCACAACTGTCTGTAACTCCAGTTTCAAAGAATCTGACATCTTCACGCAGACATACATGCAAGCAAAAACATTATTGTATATGAAATTAAAAATAGATGAATTATTTTAAAAGTGCATTGATTTAAAATTTGTGTTGTTGGAAAATACCATGGGTTTTTTTTTTTTTTTTTTTTTTATCAAAGTTAGACAGTTTAAATGCATATGGCATTGAAGAGACAGAAGCAGGTATTATTCGATATTAACGAACAAAAGATGAGGTCCTGAATTTAAAAAAAAAAAAATCATACATTTTTTTTTCCTTTGAAAGGTGTTTAAATGTCAGTCTTTGGGGCTATGCTACTGTAGCTTAGTGATTAGAACATGAGGTTAAGGGGTGTGAAATCCTGGCTTCTATCTGTAGCCCACAAGGAATGACAGAACTGGGGAAGGATGAGGGAGAGAGGGAGGGGTGGGGCTACATAAACGTGTTCTCCAAAGAGCAAATAACACCAGCAACAACAGAAAATGCTCAACAACACCTAAAAGAATTGTAATCACCTAACATCAGCACATAACCGTCAACGCTATGGTCCCAGAACTTAACTCATTTCCTAAGAACTCAGTAATGAATGCAGATCCGACAGATTTGGTAATAATCCAGATTGCTAGTGTACTGTAAGAAGTGTTCAGTGCTGGTTTTGGTGTGATACCCGGGGCTGGGGTGGTACACAGCGCTGGGGCCATTCATGATGCTGGGGTTATAGGAAATGTCGGGGATTGTAAGCACGGGTCCGGTGAGACTGCCAAACTAGACTGCTTCCTTGGGTAGAAAGGTTTATTGGAAAATTAAACTACCACGCCTGTCTCTTAGGCAAGGAGTCAGAGAGAACAGCAGAGGTGGGAGAGCCTTGCCGCTTTTATAGGGAAGCAAGTAGCAGAGTTAAGTATGAGTCAGAACAACCTGGGAACTGGTATGTGGGACGTCGATCTGTTACAGTCTTGTTTGAGTTCATCTGGGAACCCGATGCCCATTTCCCGAGGGAGTTGGCTGTAGGGAGCACATAAGGAAAGTAACAACTTCACCTGACAAAGAGAAAACTGATTTGCAAGCTTTCTGAGGAATTCTGAGTTTTGGTTTTGTTTGTATGCTAATAATTCTTCTGTTTACCCCATCAAACTCCAACTTGAGTTGAGCCGCTGAGCCTTTACCCAGGATGCCGTTTTGTTGTTGTTGTTGTTGTTGTTGTTTTTGGTTTTTTTGGGGGGTGGGGTGGGAGAGGTGGAGCCTGCTTTTGGACCTAACAGTGATAAGCAGTACTCGGGTAACTGATATGCAATGTTGGGGTGATATGCAATGGTAGGGCACTGGGCAATGCTGGGGTCATAGGCACTGTTTGGGGTGATAGAGGCTCCGAGGCCGAGAACATGGGTTCACAGATAATAGAAACATCTCAGCACTGAAGAAGAACAAAGACATTTCTCATAGGATATCCTCAATAATTATTCATGTTTATGATGGGAACAGGTGTCATCACAAGGATGTCTGGTTTTACCTCCTGTGTCTTCGGAGATAGAGCGTCAGAAGCCCATAGGAAGCGTCTACTGGATGTGTCAAAAATACGCGTTTTAAAGTAGCTTATGGGAAACTTTAATTATGTGGACATTTTCCCTAGATGCAGCACACAGCCTTCCGTCTTTATTATAACAAATGTTATGCTAGCTGCCAAAACATAACATTTAATTTTGGAAACAATTTTTTAATTAATTTGTCCTTATTTAGAAAATTTTTTGTGCATGTAAATGTGGTTGTCTGTGATCTGTGTTGATATTTAAGGTGCTTACATAACCATATGGAAAATGAGATGAAAATTCCTGTTTACATCTCTTGAACATTTTACATATTTTTTAAAGTTCAAATTTTTTAATGTTAAAAAGTGTTCTTGTTTATAACGCACATAAATATGTTTCTCAGAGAAGTAACTTTAATAAATGTCTTTTTGCCTGAATTGAAAGGCAGGGCTTTGGGTTCAGCATCTCACATGGTGTGGATGCTTGTGTCTCACACCAGCAAGGGGAACTCCCTACGTCGTGTTTCTTGAGGTTTGCAAATTGTTAGTCCCTAGTTTATGAATATTTTGCAGGGTTCTGACCCAACAACTCAAACTTTGGGTTTTTTTGTTGTTGTTGTTTTTGTTTTTTGTTTTCTCTCTCTCTTCTTCACCCGGTTTCAGCCACCATCCTGAGATTCCATGCTGGTGACCTTACAAATGGAGTTGGCATTTTTTTTTTCCCAGCCACATTCAACAGTTTAAATTTTGCTTTTAAATCTGGCTGCCTCCAGGCAAAGTGTGCATCACAGGCTATTCCCAGTCTACTACTGTCTGCCCTTTTTGTTCATTTAAAATTTTCCCATCTGGCCCCCAAGGCATCTGAGGTTTTTGTACTTTGGCTACAGCCTATTCTCTAATTAACAACCGTGCCAAAAGTTGCCAGTTCATCGACTGTTGCAGTATAAGATCTTGCTACTTGGGCTTTTAAATAGTTATGAAATTTTAACCACGTGGAATAATTTTCCTAGAGTCATAAGGCTCACCAGAGAAGCCCTGGGCTCTGCTAGGAGTGGTCCAGCCAACTCAGAACTAGATGGGGAAGGGCACACTTGCTGAGCCTGTGGCAGACTCTCTTCTGTTCTGGCCAGCATTTGATTCTATCACAGGAAGCAGCTAAACTGGCTGAGCCTCTTCCCTGTTTCCCCGCAATGCCAATAGCTTGAGAACCACCATTTCCAGGATGCTTCTGTCATTGATGACAGTGTCTGGCCCAGTGTGGGACATAACCTGCTTCCATCATCCTGAGAACATTGCAAGAGAAAGCAGAGCATAGGATTTAACACTGAAAATTAGAAGTTGATCCTACTTCTTAGACTAAAATTGAGATTGACAAAATTGAGGTTTATCTACATAAACCCTTAAACAAAGATGTGGCTCTGAATCGTAATTAGGGAACTGGGTGAGAGAAATGAAGCTGAGGATTTTGTCCTGTTTAATTTCTTAAAGGAATCTTTTCAAGAAGAAAAGGAAGTTATCCAAGCCCAGCTCTCTTCCCTAGGCTGTTTTAGGTTGGGTGTTGACACATTTTGGCCACACATAGGCTTGAAAAGATAGCTTCTGCGTGTGATAGGACTTCTGAGTTTACCTACTACTTAATTGTGGGGTCCACAGCTCTGGGCCACCTAATTATTGGTATACTAGGATTCCATAGGCTTCTTACTAAATTGTGCCAGGATTAGAATTAGGCTCTGTATAAAATTCCAACCTCAGATCCTTTCTCCATCTGTTACGCTAATACATTCCATGTTAAGAACCGGTTTGTTAAAAAGCCATGGGTTACTAACAACAGAAAACACTTGAAACAGTTCATATAAAGAATCTTGGCTGTGACAAGATTGACTGGTGATTGGTTGAAAACCCAAAGTCCTTAAGTTTGGGACAAGTTTTAAAAACAAGGAGCAAACCCAGGGGTCTCAGACTGTTTTAATGTGATGAATATAATCCTCACGTCCAAAAACAAAAAACAAAAAACAAAAAAAAAACTCACTTAATAAATGAGTTCTTTATGGATACAGGATCCAAATTCTGCTAAAAATCAAATCTCACTTTGGTATACAATAACTATGCAGAAACTGAAGTTAAAAATACAATACTATTAGGCAAAAGAGTCGACTTGAAAGTTAACAATGCATAAATGCTTTTTCAACGATCTGAGTTCAGTTCCTAGTACCCACATTGGACAGCTCACAACTGCCTGTAGCCCCAGCTTCAGGGGAACCAAGGCCCCATTTTGGAATCTGTGGACACTACTAATATGTATGTGTATATACAATACAAACCTTTTAAAAGTATAACACTGAACAGAGTTATTTGGCAGAAAGCGACATACTTACCTGTACACTTAGCAAGCACCTGCAGGAGTTGTATACTAGCAATAGAATGGTACAGAATGAAATCAAAAAAGACCCTCAGAAGTGAAGAGCCATGCCATGCTCATGGATTGGAAGCTTCAACACAGCAGCAGTGCGATTCACCTTTAACTAATCTATATATTTCATGCACTTCAAGTCACAACAGCAGCAAGAGTTTTCAAAGATACAGGCAAGTTTATTCTAAATTGTACATGGATGGGCTGGAGTTCTGAAGCAGCTAAAACCACCTGACAGGAATGAACAACTGTGACAGAAGTGATCTGTCATGAAGGCATGCTGTACTCATGCAATATTGATGGATGGATGGATGTAAACAAGGAATGGAACAGAATGGAGGGCAGACACAGACACACACAAATATGCACAAAAGTGACTTAGTAAAAATGAAGAACCACCTCGGTAGAGAAACAGCTTCTGAATGAATGTTGTTGGTACAGTTGGCTGTTCCCAGACAAAAAGAATGGATGGAATATGACTCTAAACTTCACTGCCTATGAAGAAAAAAATTAACCCCAAATAATTATATATTTAGCTATAAACCCACTAGGCAAACACAGATGAGATTCTTAAGAATCTAGGTTTCTTTACACCAAAGCATGATCCAAGGAAGGAAAAAAAAATCAATACATCATGCTTTACAGTTCAAAAGCCACTGCCCTTTGAAAGCCAGCACCAGAGGATGAAAGACAGCTACAGACCAAGAGATGTTTGTAAACCATAGATCCAGCAAAGGACTCCTTAACACATGTAAAACCTTCTACAAATCCAATAAAAGTTAGACAATAAAGTAAGAACGTGGGCAAAGGATATACAAGTTAGATATTTTATAGACAGGGATGTATGAAGGCAGGCAAAGGGCAAGCTCTTACATGTGACTAACCATTAGAGAAACGTAAGTTGAGCCATAATGAGGTTTCTCTACATACCTATTAGAATATCTCTAAAGGGAAAAAAAATAAGGACTGAAAAGGTGGGTCTGTGTGTGAAGAGCACATTCTGCCCTTACAGAGGACTTGGGTCTGGTTCCTAGCACACATGCAGGGCAGCTTGTGACCACTCCTCACTCCAGCACTAGGGATCTGGTGCCACCTTCTACTCTTTGCAAGCACTACACTTGTATGCACAACACCCCCCCACACACACACACATATACACGATTAAAAATCTAAAAAGAAAAAAGAAAATAGTACAAATTACATTTGCTAAAATAACTTTTTAAAAAGGAAAAAAATTAAAGATAAATAAAAACTAATACCACTTCTAAACATTGGTGAAATGGTGGGAGGAAAAACTGAATTTTTTGACCATTGCTGATATGAATGTAAAACTGTACAACCATTATGAAAAATAGTTCTTTGGTTTGCAAGAGCCTTAAATCTGTAGCAATCATAGGATGTAGCATTCCAGGCCTGGGCTTTATCCCACAGAAATAAAACTTATATTCATATGAAAACCTGTAGACAGATATTTATAACACCAGTACCTGTAATAGTCCCAAACTGTAATAAGCTCAGATTTCCTTCAACAGGTGAAACCAGCTATTCTTATGTAAACCACAGGGGGCATAAAGCAGGAAACACACCTTAGCACACATCACGTGATACCTACCTACGTAAGGTAACCTTTGAAGGTAACTTTTTCTCTTTTTAAAAAGGATGTATTCGTTTCTTTTATATATATGTGCCTGCATTTTCCTTCTGTGATGCTGTGTGCACCATAACACACCTGTAGTGTTTTTACTACAGCTTCCCAAATTGTATCTGTTGGGAAGACAGAGCCAGATGCACTAGCGTCTCTCAGAAGAATGGGATCACCGTGGTGAATGTGTGCATTGATTGGAGGGTCTCCGGGAAATGAAGTGAGGGAAAATAGAGTCAAGTCTAGGGGGCTGGAGAGGTGGCTCAGTGATTAAGAGGACTTACTGCTGTTGCATAGGACCTGGATCCGCTTCCCCGTACCTACATGGTGGATTATAACTGTCTGTTACTTCATTTCCAGAGGAGGGACTCAATACTTCCACAGACACCTGCAAGTGGCTTGTGGTGTGCATAAGCTCACACATTTTAGAAGTGAGGGCCCACGTTCCAGGAATTGGGAATTGCAGAGGAAGAAGGATGGAAGCTTTATGAGAAAGTAGAAAATATTTGTGGTGTTGGAACTGTTCAAGATTTTGACTGTGGATTATATTCATGAATCCAAGCAGCTAATGACATATAAGTTTGACACAAGGTCTATACCACGTACAAAGGACTATACATACGAGTGAGAAAGTCTGGGCAGGAAAGGTGGATCTCAGCATGGTTGCTATCACCATTGTAGTATTTTATTCAAACTGTATCTACTTGGAAAGACTGAGCCAAGCACACTAGGGATCTCTCAGAGGGAATTCTTAAAACCCCAGGGGAGGGCTGGGGAGATAGCCCAATCTGTGAAATGCTGGTCTTACCCTAAAAAGCTGGGCATGGTAGTATGGACTCCTTAATCCCAGCACTGGGGAGTGGAGACAGGTGAATACATGAGGCGCTCTCTGACCAGCCAACCTACCCTGTTTTACAAATTCCTGGTCAGCAACAAGCTGTTTCAGGAAAGGAGATGGAGGCTGAGGAATGACTGCTGAGGTTGTCCTCCAACCTGCACAAACACACACTTGCTTACACTAACACACTCACATGTACACACACACACACACACACACACACACACACTCACATAGCACTGGTGTCCCTGTAGTGATCTAAAAATAAAAGAAGATGATTTAAAATTAAGAGTTAACAATATTTCATTTAAGTAGAAATTGAGGGACTGAAAAAGAAGATAATTAAAGGACCTTTGGTAAAGAAAGGAGCAATAAGAAACATCTTCACAAAGGTCACTGTGACTATGTTATGTATCAGAGGTTTAATCACTGCATGGCAGAACTCTGACCTGGGTACTATGTGTTCTAGGAATTGCCAAACACTCAAAAATGAACCTTCTTTCCTTCTACAAGAACACTAACCTCCTTCCATTTGTATGTTCAGGAACAAATTGAGCCTTTCCCTTCCTTCTTATTCTGAGACAAAATATTCAAAAATTTTAACATTTGGATTTCTGCCTAAAATTTTAACTGATCTGTGGATCTGATTATTTGAAGAGGGATCATTTTTCTGTGGTAAAATTGATCTTGCTAGTTTCTAGTCGCAGGTAGATATATAAGATACTGACTGGTTTTGGTTTGTTTTTACACGTTTAAAGTGCTGTGTGTGTGTGTGTGTGTGTGTGTGTGTGTGTGTGTGTGTGTGTACAAGTGCATCTACTTGTGTACACTGGCACACTACAATGCAGGTATAGCTCTCTACAACCATCTATAATCATGTACCATCTTCTAAAATAGGTTAATCTCCATTTCCCAGCCTACACTCTGTAAGCTAGCAGGCTAATACAGGTATGTTGAAGAATAACATTATAATACTAGCTCCTGTGTGTATGCGTGTGTCAAACAAATCACTGAACCATAATAATAGAGCAACCGCCAAATTCAAAATTCCAACATTAATATACAGAAAATACTGAGAAATAAGCACAATATAGAATACGTTGGATAATAAAGGATGAAGAAAAAAGAATGAACTCAAGAGGGGGAGCAGGATGAGGGTGGGAGTTTTAATTTTATAAGCATTGTATCTTGGACACTCGGGGTATCATAAGCTAGCATTCTACTTTTAAAATTATAAATGTGGTACAAATGCAGAGAGTCTTCCTCACTTGAAGTTAAACCATTTGCCTCCAGAGAAGGTTAACAGGAAATGTTAATTCTCCACTTTCCAGATCTCTGCCTTTAAAAGGAACTGTCTTTTTATATTAAAACAGGAGGACAGTAGCCTTTGGAAAAGATGTGCACTCTAATTAAAATGGAGAGATTAGCCGCCCCAGAATATTTGCCAAGCCTAGGAAGGTAATTTAAGGAAGTGTATACAATTTTATCTGGCTTTAATTTTTAATGAGATAATTTATAATGTGAGCCTATGTCTCTCATATACCTGCATTGGCAAAATGGTGAACCTGTTTACAAACAGTGTTGTAAAACCCTGGAGTGGAACACCGTTTGTATTCATTGGTCAATGCTAGAGTTTCATGCCTGCCTTTCAGACTCTTTTAGTTTAAGTAGGATTCGGTTCCCAGCTTAAGACTCTGAAAGGTAGTAAGGTTCTGAAAAGGAAAAACCATGTTGAGAAATCTACTTTGAAATAAGTTGGTTAGTCCTTTTGTTCTTTAGCCCCTTTGTTAGTCCCTTTGTTGATTAACCCCCTCCCCCTTTGTTGGTTAGTCCTTCTGTTGGTTAGAGTCTCCTTGGTTAGTCTCTTTGCTGGTTAGTCCCTTTGTTGATTAATCCTTAGTTGGTTAGTTCCTTTGTTAATTAGTCCCTTTTGTTGATTAGCCTTTTTGTTGGTTAGTCCCTCTGTTGGTTAGTCTTTTTGTTGGTTAATTTCTCTGTTGGTTAGTCCCTCTGTTGGTTAGTCCCTCTGTTGGTTAGTCCCTTTGTTGGTTAGTCTATAGCTCATTAGTGCCTCCTTGTTAGTCGCTTTGCTGGTTTGTCCCTTTGTGGATTAATCCCTAGTTGGTTAGTTCATTTGTTGGTTAGTCCCTTGATTTGTTAGTCCCTTTGTTGGTTAGTCCCTTTGTTGGTTAGTCCTTTTGTTGGTTAGTCCCTTTGTTGATTAGTCTGTAGCTCATTAGTGCCTCCTTGTTAGTCTCTTTCCTGGTTTGTCCCTTTGTGGACTAATCCCTAGTTAGTTGGTTAGTTCATTTGTTGGTTAGTCCCTTTTGTTGGTTAGTCCCTTGATTGGTTAGTCCACTTGCTCTTTGCTGCATCTAACTCATAAGTATCCACCATGCCTTGGTATCCAAAGCCATGCGTGTCTGAATAAGAGCAATTACATTTTATATGATAATAGACACCATTTGATTAGGACCATGTCACAAAAATTATAGAATGTTAATTAACACTTGAGTTTTCCTTTTCTTTCATGCATACATCATGATTGGGTTTTCCAGTCAACTGAGGGCAGGCCTGAACAGGTGTCTTGCTTTGACCAATGAAGCAGACTAGAAATGGGAAGACAGTATTAAGGCTTTTTTTCCCATATATATTTTGCTTACATGAATTAATTACATAATTCCATGCATGCATATACCATCCACTGATCAAATTCAGCTTTCATTTAGCTTCATGCTTTCTATTAATAACCTTGATGATCACTATATTTCAAGTAGACTTTCACATCTGAGACAGATTTCATCCCTGTTTTTCTGGCTAGCTTGGTTCACATAATATAAAGTCCCCAGTAGAATTTGCTGCAAATGACAGGATTCTGTGAGTGTACATGGGCCACATTTTCTTTATTAATTCCTCTGTAGAGGGACACTCAGGCCAGCACTTCATCTTAGCCCAATAAACACGAGCATGCTGGCATCTTTTTTGTTGTATTGTTTTCCTTCACTTTGACTATCCATTCCTGTGATATATCTTTGTTGAGTGTTGTTGTTAAGGACCAACCATACCAATTGCCTGTACTGATAAGAAACGTTACCATCACATATGAGAACTGCATTTTCTCCATGCTCTCACCAGCATGCTGGCTTTGTTGAGTCCCTTAAGTGTAGTGATATTGCATTCTTTTCTCCTAAAGAGACTATTCACCCCAGAGAGAGCACCTATGACAGATCAAATACATGATTCTATCCAAGTCCAGCTCGTGAGGCAATGAGTATATTTACAGGAGCATTGGTAAGTCACAGGAGCACAAGTGACCCCAAGGTCAGCTGTATCACCAAAAAGTCACATCCTACAATGGGTGACTACCTTCTAAAGGCTGAATAAATAGAGTCCTTTCTTCTGTTAGCAGTCTCCCTCCTACATTCTTTAGTGTTCAACACCTTCCAAGACCACAGGCAGCTGAACAGAGCTACATGCAGGCATCCAGAAGCAAGGAGGCATCTCAAATGAAAGTCTACTGACTCTTCCCACACCCTCCTCCCATGAGTGAACATCTACTGGGTCTTCTACAGGTAGCCTCAGCAGACCTGATGAAGACAGTAGCAGCCATGCAATGCCCAGAGGATGGTGTTCTGCAATTACTATAATATCAGTTTACATATTCCTGGTGGTTAATGAGTAGGATTTGTTTCCATCTATTTGTTGGCCATTTGTATTTCTTTATCACAGTCACATCAGCTCAGATCATTTGCCGTTTCATTTTGTACTACATTACTTAACTTTTAGGCACTGTTTCACAGCCCTATAGATTCTGGATATTAATCCCTCATCTGACGAAGCTGCATACACTTTATCTACTTCTGAGTATTGTCTCTTGGACTGTGGCTTGTTTTCTTGGCTGTACAGAAAGTCGTTTTAGTTTGATGGAATCCCATTTGTTTGCTTATGTTTCCTGTATTTTGTATGTGTCAGGTGAAGGAGGTCCTATCAAAATAATAATCATCTGAAATAGAATCTTAAAGAATTCCACCTATGTTTTCACCAACCTATATCTTGCATTTATGTTTTGGATCTATTTCTGGTTGACTTTTGTACAGGGTTAGGGACAAGACTCAAATTCCCAAATGTCTTCCTGTGGCTATCCAGATTTCTCAGCCCTTGAAGTGGCTGCCTTTTCAGAATTATTTTGGGAGGGGTCTAAGGGACTCTCTAAGCACGAATTTGTTCTGCAGCCCTCTCTCCATGGATCTCCTGCTTCAGCTGCTGTGCTTTCTGCTGCGGCTCCATTGCAGGACCTGAGGTCAGGTGTGCTGGCTTTGATGCCACCAGGTCTGCTGGCTTTGTTGGAGATTTCCTTGAATATTTGGAGGGGATTGGATCAGTAATCGTATTCTTGTGGATTTTAGGGTTTTTTTTTTTTTTTTTTCTCATTCTGTAATGAATGCCACTAGTATCTCCACAGGGATTTCACTGAGTCTGTGACTCTCTTCTGGCAGTTGTAGTGTTTTAAGAACATCCATTCTTCCAGCCCATGAG
Source organism: Arvicanthis niloticus (assembly GCF_011762505.2). Taxonomy (NCBI): domain Eukaryota; kingdom Metazoa; phylum Chordata; class Mammalia; order Rodentia; family Muridae; genus Arvicanthis; species Arvicanthis niloticus. Next base: position 38,343,817 of record NC_047666.1, read on the forward strand.
CACAGGAGGTCCTTCTTCCATCTGCATTTTTTTCATTCCAGGTTCTTTATTTCTCTTTTGTACATTAGGCCATGAACTCGTACAGAACAGGTTCAAGGAGTTCTGGCTCCTTCCCATTTGTCCTCACAAAGTATGCTTCTCTGGGTGGTGCAGGCTGGCTCTTCAGTTGAACCCAGGTGCCCTTCTGTTAGGGGCCGACTTTTAGCAGAAAGTGGCTATCAGCTTTGGAACCATCTTGAGCCATATACCCTGACATGAGACTTGGATTACAATAGCCTACAACAGCTGAGCACACTCTGATAACATCTTGCTTTGGATACCCAGGACTTTCCTTGGGAGTGTGAGATTAAAGGTATGTGAGATTAAAGGTGTGTGACTTAAGAGTGTGACCTAGAGATCAGATTTAGAGACAAGACCTAAGGGCATGATTAAAGGTGTAACTTAGAGGCATGGCTTAGAAGTGAGACATATACTCTTTAGGGAAACTCTTTAGAGAGTACAGCTAGACTTGGGACTTGGACTAGGAAGAGAGACGGAAGAATAAACGGGATTGGATCACACTCTGTCTGGTCTGCATTCTTCTAGTCCGTCCTCACTCTCTCTCTTGCTGAACCCCGACCTGCGGACCTGAGCGGCAGCTTGGGCCTGGATACAGTGGCCGCCAAACTCGGGGCAGCCCGGGCCTCAACATTTTGCTTCGGCCAAGACAATTTTTGGTGCCCGAACCTGGGACTAGCTCAGGTCTCAACATTTTTGGCGCCTGAACGTGGGCTAGTGCGGTTCCCAACATTTTTGGCCGTCCAAAGTGAGGCAGCTCGGGCCTCAACATTTTGCTCGGGTCTCAACACCCTTCTCTTTGGCTTCTTTTTTCTTCTGATCGTTCTCCTTCACCCACTTCAGGAAGTTGTCTCTGTTCTCCGAGTGCTTGATGCACTGGGTGACTGATCCTCTTGGCCAGAATCTCGCCCTTAACTTGCTTGTTTACAATGATGCCCAAGGCATGCTGGGTAACATTGTAGATGCTTTCATTTTTGCCATGGTAGCACTTATGGGGCATTGCTTTTTGAACAGTGCCCATTCCCTTAATATCTACAATATCACCCTTCTTATAGATTCATATATATGTGGTAAAGAAACAACTCTGTTTCCTAAAAGGCCTAGAGAACATATAGTCGGTGCTGCCTCCTTTTTCCCTTTGTGTTGGTCAGTTTTGGAAGATGGCTGCCATGAACAAAAGTGAGTTTTCATTTTAAATAGAAGCTTTTACTTATACGGTGCAGTTTGCTCTTATTTGTAGATACGTGAATAGGGTTGCTTTCACATTTTCCTTTCCAGTGGATTTACTATTGCCATATACATACGGCACTAATTTTTTTCTATGTTCATTATGCTATTGCTACTTTAATAAATGTACTTATCAATTCAAGTATTCTTTCAGTGGATTATTTAAAATGTATGTGTATGTGTAGATATGTGACAGATGATGATAGATAGGTAATAGATGGGTAAAATAAATAGATGAAAGGTAGATAGATAAAATAGATAAATGATAGATAGATGATAGATGATGGATAGATATAGATGATAGATAATTAAAATAGATAGATGATAAGTAGTTAAAACAAATGATAGATAGATAGATAGATAGATAGATAGATAGATAGATAGATAATAGCACATCTGCTTTTTCTTGCCTAATTGCTTTGGTAAAAACTTGAGTGCTGTATTAAATAAAACAAAAAGGGGAATCCTGAGATGGGACTATGAAGGGTTTCTGAACATAGAGCTGTCCAAATATAAATACTAGCTTCCTTCTCAAGATGGTTCCTGGCTCCAATATGCTGGGAGTGATATGAGATCCTGTGAGGACTGCGAAAGTTGCCAGTAGATAGTTGAATTAGTGACCATTACTATTGCTGGGACAAAACACCCAACAAAAGCAAATTAAGGAAGAGATTATTTCTGATTTACAATCAGAAGGGATTCAGCCATCATGGTAGGGACCATGTAGTAGCTACAACTTGAAGTAGCTAGTCTCTTGTGTCCAGGGACAGAAAGCAGAGAGATAGATACTAATTCTCCAATCACTTCTTGAATTTTAAGCAACTTGGCACTCCATTACATAAGGGGGTGCTGCCCACATTCAGAGCAAGTGTTTTCACCTCAATAAGCCCAGTCTAGAAAATCACACACAGACAGATCTCCCCAGAAGTTTAACTTAGATGATTCTGTACCCTGTCAAGTTGGTAAATCAATATTAACTGCATGCCTGTGCTGGGGGTTGTCTGGAACTGTCTCTCATCCAATCCCTGCAGAGGGGAGTCTGCCCATCTCCTGGATGCAATTGGAAGATTCTCTGGGGTTAGTGTTTTGGTTCTTTCTCTGCTATCACACCAAGTCTTGTTCTGTTGGAGAAATTTTGATTACTACATCATATTTTACACCTTCGACTCATAATTGAACCAATTTTTAAACAATATGAAAACAAGCAAACTATGCCCACATCGGGGTCCTTTGGATTAATTCACTGGAAAAAGGAAACTTGTACACAGGGCTAAACAATTTCATGACAGTTTGGTGGCAACTCCATGGTTAAATTGTCTTATTAGTGTTTCTAGCCTTCTGATTTGCCTGTGCAAGGTTTTTGTACCACACTGCAATTTCCTCTTTTGTCACATGATGATGCATATAAGGTATTGTGGTAGACAATGTAAGATGCTAGAACTTAGAATGATAGTGGTTATAACACATTCTGGTAGCCAATATAAGAGCCTTGAACTTAGTAGGACCTCAGAACATAGTGTTTCCTTTCCTTGTGTTTTTTTTCCCAGCTAAGTAGTTCAACTTAGCTAAGAAAATATGAAGTGTAATATTTGTTTAGCAGAAATAATTACATCTTCAGCATATCAGAAGCCAGCTTAAACAGCCATGTTTACAGCTTAGCCTGTAAACATGATTCTTCAAGTTTGATAAAAATTTCAGGGCTTCATGTGGATGCCTGTGGAAGACCTTTCTGTGCACACTATGTTAGTTACCTCTCTTCTTGTTGTGACAAAAGAGTTTCAGGGATGAAGAGTTTCTTTGGGCTCCATTTGAAGAGAAGTAGTCTGTCCCAGCAGGGCAGGAGGTCACACTGAGTCTGTAGTAAGAGGTCAGAGGGCAGAGAATGATGATATCAAGCTCATTTTCTCATTTTCTCCTTTTTTTTTCTCCAGTCCAGGCCCCTAGCCCATGTATGTGCTGCCCACATACAGGTGGGTCTTTTCTACTCAGTAAAGCCTTTTTGGAAACGTCCGCATGGGCATGCCAAGAGGTGTGTCCTCTAGATTATTTTAAGTCTAGTCACGTAGATTGTGAAGATTAACCCTCGTGGGCACATAAGATTCACACAGGACAGGCTCTTGGGAGATGAGATAGAAGAATTATGGATCCAAAGTCAATCTGCATTGCTCAGCAAGACCCCTTCCCAGATAAAGTGAAATGAAATTGGGCAGGGAGACAATTCTGTGGGAGGCTTTTTCAAATCATGCCTATTTCCTTTTCCTACCCCAAGTTTGGCTGGCTAACCCGTTAGTACATGTCACTCAGGTGAGGGGAGATTATGCAGTACCCAAAAAAAGCAAACAAAACAAAACAAAAACAGTAGAGGGGTAAGTTTAAGTCCCTTTCATCTCTAAAACGGTGGCTAAAACAGTGATGTACACTGTCCTCGGGGTAGCCTGTCCATCAGAGTTAGCTACAATTCTACCCCACACTCTTTACTCTGGTACCCTAGATGAAAGGAGCTACTTTTATTTAGAGCATCCTCTAGTCCTAAGAGACTGCAAGGATAATGTGTGGTCCTGGTGGGTGACACCATTTGGGCCTATAGGGGAACCTTTGGGAGGAAGAGTCTTGCTGAAGGAAGTATACTAGTGTTCTGGATGGGAAGGGTTCTGAGAATTTACAGCCTAGCTTCACTTCCAGTCACTTCATTCTGTCTCCCTTGTGCTTGGGGTTGAGGATGTGATCTCTCAGCTTTCAGCTCTAACCAGCATGCTTACCTGCTTGCTGTCATGCCTGCCCACCATGGTGGACTCACAGCCTTAGAACCACAAGTCCAAATAAACCCTTCCATACATTTTTGGTCATGGTATGCTTGCTATCTGCAATAAAAACGTAACCAATATGCCATGCTTCTGAAGGGAATGCCTCTGTCATTGATGGGGTTTGTTGTGTCATTGCATCTGTCAGAACAGAAGCATGCCTGCCCTTTGAACACCACCTCTTAGCAAATCATGAAATGAACTTTAAAAAAATTAGATGGGTGTTTCTCTGAGCCAAGACCAGAATTTCATTCTTTTCTCTAGATATCCCCAATCTTCTTGTTTATGTCACAATGTTCTGTGGTGTGTGTGTGTGTGTTTGCAAAAATGTGCATTCATGTATGCATGCATGCCTGTGTGGCTGTGTGCACATGTGTTGTGTATATGTATATGCCTATTTGCATATGTATGGGCTCACATAGGTGTGCATGCATGTAAATGTGTGTGCACCTGGAGGCCAGAGTTTGCTGTCTGGTGACGTCTTCCATCCATCTCCACTTTACTTCCTGAGGCAGGGTCTCTTGCTGAACCGAGAGATTGCTGATACAGCTAGTCTATACCCATTTTGCCTTCCACATTCTGGTTTTACAGACAGGCCACCATACTTGCCTAGCTTTTTATGTGAGTGTTGAGGGTCTGCACTTTTGTCCTCATGTTTATATATAATCCAAGTAGTTTATCCACTGAGCCATTTCTGTAGCCCCTATCCCACAATTTTAAAACTAACACTACTGCCACTGATATGACAGACGGTAGAAAGAACCCAGTTGGTCAGGGAACCCCAAGAAGGAATTAGGACATATGGGAGAAAGAACATGATGTCCTGTTTGACAGGAAACCACCAGGCAATCCCTTCCCCATAGGTTTCTCAATGGACTAATTGAGTGTGTGTGTGTGTGTGTAAAGCTACTGAATTATGAAGGCATAATCACATGACATCTCTTCTTGAATCTGCCTTTAAACAAATGTGTTGATAAACTGGAGTCCCTGCCTCAGTGTCCCCCAAAGTTAGTGATTCTGCCTTTAGCCTAATTGTCTCTCTCTTGTTCTCTCCAGGCCTATAGTTTGGATTGCACCTGATCATTTGAAGCCAAGTCACAGAATACAATGGGAAGGTTTCTGCTTCTAGCATTAACTCCTGTGTGGATGGAAGTGACCTTGTTCTTGCTTTTAAAGCGGTGTGGGCACACGTCCAACAAAAGATGAGTATCTTTGTAAAAATAGCATTAACTAAATGGAGTTGCTAAAGTGAAAATCATTAGATATTGACTGATTCTCTCAGTGGTTGCGTTCATCCTATCATGTTTTTACTATCCCAGAAGGCCCATGCTAGCCTGGTCATGGTGAAGCTCAGGTCAGTGAGACGGTGCATCTCAAGGATCCTCGGTGTCCTCTACATGATTCTGCTAAGGCCACTTCCCCATGTTCCCTCAGTGCCGTTATCGTTCCACTTCTATTTTCTGAATGTCATCCTGACTTGTTGCTAAGTCAGCCATTGTGTTCAAATGTTACTTTTGTCTGCTTAGGTGCCTTATGCTGTAGACATTTAAATGTCTGTCTGTCAGATAATCATCGGGCTCTGTAGTTTGTGACTGCACACAAGGAGGCATTTCTGCCAAGAGGGCATATGATTGGCCTAGGATGGCTCCAGAGTGTCTTGCACCACAGCATTGGCCCGGGGGCGGGGGGGGTGACTTATTAGGAGGCATGGAGATGTCAGGAAGTCAGACCTAGTTGGAAGTAGGTCATTGGCAGTATCGCTTCAGAGGGCATATTACATACATACATACATACATACATACATACATACATACATCTCTACTGTTTTATGCTTTCTTTGGCTACTGCATACTCTGCCCTACCCTGAGTGACATGTACTAATGGGTTAGCTTTTGCCACTCTGTCCTTGTCCATATCTCTCTCCAACTTCTTCTCTTGTTCCTCTTAGTCATGAGATGAACACTTTTCTGCCCCTATAACCCTCTGTCACGATATTCTGCCCTGTTGTGGGACTAAGGCCAATGGAGTCTATTGAGTATTGACCAAACCTCTGAAATCTGGAGCCAAGATACAGCTTCTTTTTCTAAGTTAGTTTTCCTAAGTATTTTATCACCAACACAGTGAGGAAGATCTGGTTTCATCTCAATTGAAAGAGTAATCTTGAACATTTGATGTCACGAAGTAGAATCTCCTATCTGTACCCACATCACTACTACTGACAGATATGCCATTTTTAAATGTAACATCATCACAGCTGACAAGAATAATATTCTGCCCTGTTGTGGGACTAAGGCCAATGGAGTCTATTGAGTATTGACCAAACCTCTGAAATCTGGAGCCAAGATACAGCTTCTTTTTCTAAGTTAGTTTTCCTAAGTATTTTATCACCAACACAGTGAGGAAGATCTGGTTTCATCTCAATTGAAAGAGTAATCTTGAACATTTGATGTCACGAAGTAGAATCTCCTATCTGTACCCACATCACTACTACTGACAGATATGCCATTTTTAAATGTAACATCATCACAGCTGACAAGAATTAACAATAATCCCATAGTAACTTCTAATACTAAGTTTATGTTCATATTTTCTTTTTTAATTTTTTCAGATATCTATTTTATGTGCGAGAGTGGTGTGTGTGTGTGTGTGTGTGTGTGTGTGTGTGTGTGTGTCCAGTGCAGTGCATAACTGATGCCCATGAAGGTCAGGATATATTGGACTCTCCAGAAGTAGACTTACAGATGGTTGTGTACTACCACATGGGTACTGGGAATGGAACCTAGGTTCCCTGCAGGAACAAATGCTCTTGACTGCTGAGCCATCTCTCTAACCCCCACATATTTTCTTGCTTGTCTATATGTCTCTCTGCATCCAGTTTGTGGGAATATGAATCCAAATGAGAGCTGTGGCATTTGGCAGATTGCCCACATCCTGGATCTGACTGATTATTTTCACATGCTCTTATTTTATTTATTCATCTATCTGCCTAATTTCCTGTGGGCAGGCTGTTAAACCCAGAGACATGGTTAGGTTTTTTTTTTTCATGCAAGATCTTTCCGGGGAGGGCCGTGTATCTCTTCTTGCATTACAGCAAGGATGCGTATGGTTTGTGGTTATTCTCCTTTCATTGATGCTAAGATTGATCAAGGATGCTGTTGACCGAAAGGGGTAGTAGGGTCTGGGATGCTAAAGATATTCCTACCTAGCTGGTGGCTCAATTTCATGGGCAGTTTTGGCTATCTGTCTAGGGCAAGATCAGATTACAGTTGCTGATAAACAGCCAGTAAACCTCCTGACTACACACAGGAATGTAGATGTTTCTGTTTTTATCAGAATCACGTAAAGCTCTGCATTGATGATGACATTTCTCATTCCATAGTAAATGCAATGGATCTGCAAGGAGAGACCACTAGTATACAGCTGTCACGTCATTCCATCGCTAACACAGAATTAACCTCTAAAAGCAGATTGAAATCTGGAGCAAGCTCAAGCAAGGCCAGAGTGAAACCATATATTTTGAGGAACCTATGCTATATCCAAAGTTTGGGACTCTACAATTTTTTTTTTTGTGCCAGTTTGAGAAAAATGGCATTTTGAAGCTTTGCATTGAGGCCAGGTGGATTGCTGCCTAAGATCCTAAAAGTAAAAACTGGATAAAGGAAGAGTAAATGAACAACAAAACAACTGCCTGGAGAGCAGCCATTGCTGGTAAGATGCTAGGGGGGTCATGTACAGCAGCAAAGCTCCAAGGAAAATGAAATGGAAATCATCTGTAGTTCCCACCCAGCTCAGTTTCAGGAAAGCCTTGAAGCAGCCCAATCCAGCCATCAAAGTAAATTTGTAAGAATTCCATTAAAGGTTATCTAAATGTCCAACCACAGCTTTTCATCAGCAATGCTGCTGACATGGCCCCTGAATACATTGTTTGTTGTGGGGGACTGGGCTACACACAGGAGGACGTTAGTAGCATCCCAGCCCCCAGGTACCAGATGCCAGTAGCAAAATTCTCCAATTTGCACAAACCAGAGACCTAGCAAAGACTGTGCCAAATGTCTGTTGGGAGGAAGGGAGAAGTCCATCTCTACATAATAGCAGGACTTTGCAAAACTCTTTCTCAAATTGTCAGGATTTCAGTCCCTAGTGGAGTCCGTGACACTGAGACAGGTCGAGGGAACCTGCCTGACTCACTGTGAAGATGGGATCTGAAGTCAGAATTCCTGGGACTAAATCACAACTCTGCCAGTGGAACTGGATCTACTGCAAACTTGGGGTGTCTCTTCAAGGGACCCATGTATACTGAAAATAAAGTACAGGCTGGGTCCTATTCTTTGCTTGCTGAGAACAGTTCGGTAACTATCACCATGGTGACCATCATGCTTACTGTTAACCATCATGACTGAATGTCAGAGGCGTGGCCCAGAGCAGTCAGTGATGGTCACTGATTCCTATGTGACTTCTGAAGCCAGAGGGAGAGATCAACTAACTGGAAGCAAACTAGAGAGAGTATTGGGGATTTCCTCTGGCTTTATTAATCTCTGTCTTAGGAATCTAGTCTGGGTGATTCATATAATTGGTCAGTTACCCCATTGTCAAGCCTCTGTCTTTTTTGGTCAGATTATTTTCATATAACAAAGTATTAAGTTTTGCCCATGTTGCAGTGTGTGTCAAAGGTCACTTCTTTTGAGCCCTAATAAACAACCTGCCATGGTTTGCCTAGACCACGTTTTGTTTGGCCTTTCACGAATCAGTAGAACTTGGGTTCCTTCCACCTCTTGACTCCCGTGAGTCACATTGCTATGGACACGGCTAGAGAAATACCCATCCAAGTCTCTGCCTTTGCTTTTTCTACGTATGCTCACAAAAAAGCAAACCTTCTGGATCTTAGACTAGTTCTTTACTTGACCCTCCCAGGAACCTCCATGCCACTTGCTGCAGCTGTGCCATGTTACATTCCTACCGGTAATACCCAAGAGGTCCAATTTAACCACATTGTCACCAGCACTTGATCTCTGGATTTGGTGGGTTTGTTTGTGTTTAAAATAATACCTGTCTTAGTGGTTCTACAACGGCGTTTCTCAGTTCTAACTTGCAAGTTATCTGGTTAGTAGAGTTTGAGCACCTTTTCATGTGTTGGTTAGCTGTTTGTGTGTGTGTGTGTGTGTGTGTATGTATTTCCTTAATAATATAACTGATTAAGTTTTTGTTGTGAGTTTTGAGTCATGAGATATTTTCTATAAAAATTTTTTCCTGTATAATTTTAGACAACTTTTTTATTTGTTTTAGTTTGTTTTATATATATATATATATATGTTTTTCTGCATGTATGTCTGTGTATTATATATGTGCAGTACCTATAGAGGCCAGTAAAAGACATTAGGCCACCCTGGAATTGGAACTACAGGTAGTTGTGAGCTACCATGTGGGTGTTAGAAATTGAAGGCAGGTCCTGTCCTGAAGACAGGAGCCCTGTCTGTTGTTCATTGTTTTGTTTGTGACTACAGCCATCATGGTTGGTGAATTCACATTTTATTTCTTAATTTTGTTTGTTTTTAAAAATCTTTTTGAGCTACCATTTTCTCAACTGCAAAAAATGTTAAGAGTAAAGTGAACAGTGAGTAGATGGAATTATTTCCTGTGTAGAATACCACAGACCTGTTATATACTAAAGGTGTCAGTCCATCAGAAGACAGCATGAGTTAGCACTGGTAACAGCAAAATTAATGAAATGCCACTGTGATAGACGTACAGCTTTCAAATGACCCAAGTGGTGGAAGAGACATCTCTGCTTCCCCTTGACAGAAATCATTTGCTCTTACTCTCATCCAAAAAGGAAACAAAAGGAAAAGTGTAACCATCAGGAGTTGAACTGCCTTTTACTGGAGGTTAAAGGCCAGGGGACAGTAAAAGAACGTGCCACTGGAAGTCCTCCCTAGAGCCCCAGATAAACCCTGACTATACACTTCACATGCTATACTTCACACTTTATACTCAGTTGTACTGGGAAAGTTGGTATTGGCCCTCTGGCCAGCAGTAAATCCCTTAGATGTCTATGCTTTTGCCATCCTTCTAGCTGGCAGCAACTAGAAGCCAGCCACAGTCAGAGCACCTGAGGCTGCGAAGGTTTCACAGGGTGCTTCTGGAACTGGATTCTCACAATGTTTCTTGGGCAGCTTGATCTCCTAGGAAAATGTCATTTTGAGAGCCATGAGGAGCCCCCTTATTCTCTGGACTGTCTTTTTCTTGCTAATCAGCCAACCCGGTAATCACAGGCTATATCCATGGACTTCTTTCCCCCAACCTTTCCCAAGAGCGGTAGATAGTTAATCAAACCTGGAACAAAATCCTGGTGGGGAAACATGGAGAGTCTAAAATAAGAGTTGGGAGGATGGCGGGGCAGTGGTGGAGCACGCCTTTAATCCCAGCACTTGGGAAGCAGAGGCAGGTAGATTTCTGAGTTCAAGGCCAGCCTGTTCTACAGAGTGAGTTCCAGGACAGCCAGGGCTACACAGAGAAACCCTGTCTCGGAAAAAAAAAAAAAAAAAAAAAAAAAGAGTTGGGAGGATGTGGGCACGAGCTAGGGAAGGCAGAAGGAAATGAAGACTTTCAAATGAGCGCTGTGAAGGAACACAGCATTATTAATAAAGAACTGGGCATTGATTCTAGTGACTCCCCTGGCCTGCTGAAGAAAATTTTGAAATTGCCAAGTCAATTTCTCTTCCTTTCTTCTAAATAACATGGACTCTTCTAGAAGAGAGAGGCCAAGTTAACCTGTATAATAAAACCTAAGAAAGAGGCAATGAAAGAAGAGAGAAATAAGTCACAGGCTAAAAGGTTGAGGAAGGGATTTTGTTTGTTTGCTTCCTCCAGAATTTATGAAGGAATCTCCAAGGTATTGTTGAGTAGGAGTGAAATGGTAGAAAAGAAAAGATAATTTTGATAAGTGTCGTTCAAATATTTGGGTTCTCTTTAAATGGGACTTCTGACAATTTCCCTTTGGCAATTGAGCAATATGGGAACCTCAGGTAAGTTAAGACAAAGCCAACATGTGTTTTATAAAAACAGGAGGGCCCAATGAGACCTCCTAAGTCAGGCTGGCCTTGCATCCTGTTTAAATGTGTTAAGAGCATCAACTGAGCTTGAGACAGTCCCATCGCCTTGTCATCCACAGAGCAGCGACAGCAAAATTTTCTCACAGATAAAAGTATTTCATAACTGTATGGTACATAAGAATTATTCTGTAATTGCTGTTCATACTATCTTTAGGAGTCTTAGAAGTTGAGATATTATATAACTGTACTGAAAAAATCTCATGGTCCATGAGTAGGATTGCCAGACAAAATACAAGATGCCTTGTTAAAACAAAATTTTAGATAAATAACAAATGCCTGTTCATATAAGTCTGTCCCAATTATTGCATGGTGTACACCAAAAGTGTATTTATAGTTTATTTACTGAAACTGGAATCTGCAAAGAATGCTACTGTGATCAAAACTCACGTGTTTTTTTTTTTTCAGTGTTACATCCACAGTCTTCTGCCTCCAGAGGATTGTGCAGAGCTTTAGAATGGAGCAAGCACTGTGTGCTTCATAGTCACCCCAGAGAAAGGTCATAAGGAGTCCTGCTGGGTTTTCCTGAGTGTATAGACAGTGCCAAAGGCAGTGTTTATAGGTGACCCAACAACACAGTCAGGTTACTGTTGTTATCTCATGCTACAGAAGAGAAAGACTGAGATTCTAAGACACTTACTAACCAAAGACCCAACAGATAAAAGAGACCATTTCAGACTCAGCCTCATGCTCTCCTACTAGGATCTGTGACTTTAATCTCAAAGTGTCGGACATGGGGAGGCTTATAAAGAAAATGGATTGGTTTAGTGGACTGTTTTAAAGGCTGTGAAGTTAGAGGACATTACTTTGGTGACTGCTTGATTTTAGAGAAAGCCCTTTAGGTGTTTCTAACATGGTGTTGGGTATCACATGATAAGAAAGAGCAAGCATGCCGGGAAGAAGTTGCTTCTGTAACAAAGCCCCTCCCACAATACACAGTATCCCTCCTCTAGGAATGGACTAACCTACTCATGCAAGCAGAGAACTCGTGACCCAATAGCTTTTGGGAGGCCTCACCCTCAAATACTATTACATTTGGTAAGTGGGGTGATCAGTTGAATATGGTATCAGTGTGATATGAAAATGAAAGGGGAATGTGGGGACATGGCAATGGGGGAGGACAGAGGGAAGAAGCCACCCAAACTAAGAGTGTATGGAGATACCATAAGGAAATCTGTTACTTTGTAAGTTAAGCAAAAAGATTTTAAACCAATTAAAACTAATTACAACTTGAGGGAATGGGTCTTCAGAAGCCAAAATTTGGGGGATTAATTCACACTATAGATACCAACTTCTCACAGCAGGTTTGTTGGGAAAGGTTTATGGCACATAGAAAAGACAGCCCACTGTTACCAAGCTCTAGAAGTGGACCAAGTCTATGCAGACAATAGAAGAAATGGCCTGTCTTCTGCCAGGCTTAACCTAACAGACACCCAATAGGCTCTAATACGTGACAGAGGCAGCTGGTGTTTATCCACCACTTGTCCCTAGGACAGCCAGCACTGAACTTATGGAGGGAATGGGGCACAATTCCCCACTTTATTCCTGAGGCTGACAGCCCAAGCCATGTGACCTGTGTAAAGGTTCCACATGACACATGCATTAGCATATCCACCTAAGTTCCACCAAAGCCAGATGCCCCTTATGGATCTTTCCATATTAATTTTGAGAATCTCTCTGTTTGACAGGTCTCTGCTAGTAGATCCAAAATGTGGAAACAGGTCTTATGATCTTGTTTTTTCCACTCCTCTCAAATGCCGCTGGCAATTTTCATTCAAGTATTTACTCATTCAGTTGAGGTAGCCTGGAAGAGGTATCATATCTTAAGCCTAAATATAGAGTGATGATTCCTTGGGAACGGGGTCTATCCATTGATGGCAGTGATTTTCTTCTTGCTGCTGAGAGGAAATTGGTCAGACCTTTCACTCAGGAGACTAAATGCTTACTTACAATGACCCTACCAGGTACTGGGAACACTGAGCCTCATCACTGTGTAAGAGAGTGGTTCTCAACCTGTGGGGTGCAACCCCTTTGGTAGGGGTAAACTTCGCACAGGGGTCACCGAAGGCCATCAGAAAACATTGATATTTGCATTCCAGTTCATAAGAGTAGCAAAATTACAGTTATGAAGTAGCAACAAAAATTTATAGTTGGGGTTACCATAACACAAAAAAAACTGTATTAAAGAGTCACAGAGTTAGGAAGGTTAAGAATCATTGATTTGGGCTCTCATGTTTGTAGGACATGAGGATGCTTTGTGTCAAAACTAGCAAATTCTGTGCAGGTTAAATAGCCCCTATCTGAATTGCTTTTTAAAAATGTTTCAAATTTAAGAGTTTTTGATTTGGGGACAATTACCCTATGTTAGGTTTTTCTTAAGTTGAGAATATACTACAGTCGTCTGAAGAGAAGAAACTGCAATTGAGAAAATGATCCCATTAGACTGGCTTGTGGGAAATTTTCATGATTGATGTAGAATGGCCCAGCCCATATGGGTGGTGCTATCCCTGGGCACATGGTCCTTAGTTGTATTAGAAAGCAAGCTGAGTCAAATATAAGGAGCAAACCAATAAGCAGAAATTCTTCATGGCCTGTGCAACAGCTCCTATAGGCAGGTTCCTGCCCTGACTCCCCTCAGTGATAGACTGTTATCTGGAAGTATAAGATGAAATGAACCCTTTCTTTTCCAAGTTGTTTCATTCATGGTCTTTATCACAGCAACAGGAAGCAAACTAAGACTCATCCTGTATGACAGTTGAGAAAAGAAATAACCAAAATTATTGAAATATGAGAAAATAAACAGGAAAGAAAAACTCAGATTGTTGAACGAATACTCTTTGAATTTTGTGGCTTCCCAGTTCTCATCAAGCTTGACTTTTAACAGAGGGCATACAGTCCTGTGTATGTATGAGAGACACAGAAGAAGAGGATGGGAATTTTAATTAGCTAGCCTTCCACACTTATGTTAGGAAAGCTACTTATATTTCACAAATCTCATCATTTCTTTCCTAACCAGTACTTATTTAGTTGAAGGTACTAGAAACTCAGCTCAAGGTAACCGAAGCTAAAATAGGATGTTCTTTGGTCATTGTCTTGGTTACCTTCTACTGCTGTGACAAAATGTTACAACCAGGGCAACTTATAGAAAAAACATTTAATAGATTCTTAGTTTCGGAGGGCTAGAGTCTGTGACTTTAATGGCAGGGAGACATGGCAGAGAAGCAGTAGCTTACATCTTATTCAGAAAGCAGGAGATGGAGAAACTAGAAATAGCTTGGGCGTTGAAATCTCAAAGCGTACACACCTCCTCTAACAAGGCCCCCCACCTCCTAATCCTTCCCAAACACGTCTATCAACTTCAGACCAAACATTCAAAACTATGAGCCTGTAGGGGCTGTTCTCATTCAAACCACCACAGTCATCAAACAAAATTGTCTGGAGAGGCAGTTGGAGTATAGTTGAAGAACATTCTTCCATCCCCTGAATATGACAGAGTCAGAAAAGCTAAGGAACTTGTAGCTTTCATTCAACTGGGGGAAAGGAGGCTTCCCTTTTCTTTCAGGTCCTGCCAAGTTCTCCATACCTGAGTTACTCAAAAGGATTGATTGTCATATTCAAGGCATGATTTTTTTTTTTCCTTCAGTCTGGTTCGGGTAGGAAAACTGTATCAGAATAACAAGGGCAGAGGATAGGAGGAGCCAATCCAAGATGATTTCTGGGGGCTGTTAAAGATGAAAGTCTAGGAAGCAGTAGTGCTCTGGCCTGGGTATGGTTTGTCCCCCTGTCCAAAGATCATGAATTAGAAGCTTGATCCTCAGCATGAGGGTGTCAAGGTGGCGATATCTTTAACATGTGAGGCCTAGGAGATTGTTAGGTCATTGGTAGCATCATCCTGTTTGGTTCTTCTGAGGGGTAGTGTTACAAAAGAGACAAATCAGAGCCACCTCTAGTCTCTGGCCTTCCACCCTAGCATGGTGCCTGCCTTTCCCTTCTGTAGCTCCGTGCTATAATGCAACCAGGAAGATAGACAGGAGAGACTGAACGAAGTGGGCTGCCTTCAGCCTCTCGACTGTAACCTAAACAAACACCTCTTTAGAATTTGCTTGTCCTCAGGAATGCTATTGCATCAACAGAAAATGAGCTAACGCACTGCTGCAGCTTTGGAAGTAGCCCCAAACTTGAATGGGGCAGAAATGGGCTTTCTGACAAGCACTTCAAATGACCTCTGCATCTGCATCCATCACATGGACTCTCCTATCATGTCTGCAGAATGTCACTGCGCTGTGTTAATTCAGATGTTTGAAACTGTTGATTTCCAAGTGAGAACTGGCATTGACCTGTTAGATCATATATTAATCTTTGAAAGAAGCATTCATTTTAAAAGCCAGCTTCACCCCTCAGTAGCTCTGTGACCTAGAACATACTACCTTTTTTTAATTCTCAATTTCCCACATTTAAAACAGGGGCAAGCATAGCAATCCCCCCCCCCGGGGCTTTTTTTAGAAATGATACTCATGCATGGTGTTAAGTATAAACCCAGCTCACAGCAAGAACAGAGATGACTTTTGACACTCCAATGTTTCTCCCATTCCATAAATAAATGATGCAGAGAAAAAGAATTCAGGGTAATAGCATGTTGACTCTTACCAGGCCAGGCTACAGAGTGTCCAGGACCTAATGTGCCCTGAAATCTTGGATTCCCTCTTTCAAAGATGATTGAGAATTTGAAGGCAGTGACTGCAGAGTCTTAAGCCAACAGTGAGTCTCTTCTGCAAAGGGCCTGATACAGCTGTAGCGAGCAGACTTGTGAGGATGGCTCTCTTTCTCCCATCATTCTTTCCTTTCCGTAAAGAATGTGAAAGCAGGTGGTTTCCAAGTATGAAGCAAGTAATGCTAGTAGCTAGGGTTTGCCTTCTAGAACAAAGCTGCAGAGCACAAGCTATATTCTCATCCCCTGCTGGGAGCGTGGATGAGAAATGGACCCATTCCTAGGAGGTGCCACTTCCAATTGACTTTAAGGAGGTGTGGAAGCTAGGGTAACTGTTTTGTTTTGTTTTGTTTTTCTGATTTGGATGGGAAGCTTTCTGGAGATGGAAGACAAACGAGGGAATGGAAAGGGATTTTCAGAGGGATAAGATTATAAATAGCTCTAAAACCATAACAAAGTGAAGCCAATAAAAATGGATGGACTGCACAGCCCAAGATTCCACCAAGATTCTCTTTCAACAATACATTTTATTAATAAATCAGTTTTTTTTTTTGCTCCATTAAAATCATAAAGCCAGCTATTTGTGCTTGGGTTAATGTCATTTTTGTCTTCACTAGAAGAGCCGAGTTGAGCAGCAAAGAATTATTTTGACTTAAGAGGTTTAAAAAAAAAAATACATTTTTGAAAATTTAATTCTTATAAATTGAATGGAAAAAAATTTGCTTAGACTCAGATGTGGATTATCTTCTATTTCTACAACACGGGGAAGATTCTAAACAATTCTTCCAGTCGCCAGCAGCCTCAGATAGAAAGCCCTTTTTCTATTCCATCATCCAAATTGTCATTACTGGTGGCAGTGGTATTCCCCACTCCAATTCCAGGGCTAGGACTTGGACCATGCCTTCCCTCAGATGGCAATTTAGCCTTAAATTGCCAGTCGTGAACGGGGATACTCCTTAATCAATTTGAACATCAAATACACATTCATTTAAAACCCAAAATTTAAAAAGGAATAAGCTACATGGTATCTACTTTCTCTTCCCAAATACTAGAGTAGAAGCAAGTAGAGAAAAGGGCAAACACACAGAGTTCTGGATGTTTCTTTAAAGCAGCTAGCCCTCAGGAAGGGCTGGGAAGGAGGCTTAGATCCTGGGCAGGGTACAGATTGTAAAGCATAGTATCAAAAACGTCCTGAAATTTTCCCAGGGACTATGGAAACATGATGAAATGTTCATGGCCTTCACTTCAGATGAAGAGTTTGCAAGACTGGTGTTCCATTGCCATACCTGATGTGCATTCACCCACATGGATGTCCCCTTTAAGGTCTCATGGACTCAGACAAATCACAGTTCAACTCACTTCAGGGTTGAATTTAGACAGAATAGAAAGGAAGTTGTGCAGCAATCCCAGATACTCCTCCTGCCATGCATATCCCCCCCAAAAGGAACTTTTTATCTAATAGAGTATGAAAGGAGAAGCTTGAACAATACAGGAGGAGGGTCTTGTTCTCCATCCTCCTCTGTCAGCCTGCCACAGCATGTATCTAAATACCCATGGCAGAGTTTCCCATATAAAACAGATCATGAAGTCCTGGGGTCTTGGAATTTGTACTTCTAACACCGCTGTAACAACAACATATTATTCTATACTGTCTTGTCCACAGCATAGATGATAGTTTCATTTCATACATGTAAGCTCTCCCTACAGTTGCTTCCTATTCTCAGGAGGCCTAGCATCAGGCTGGCACATCCTGCACATAGTAGGCCTCCCTTCCCTGTGTTTTCACTACTGGTGATTTCTGTATTACTTGTTCTCTTGTTGCTATGACAATCTTCCTCACAAAATGAGCTTAAGGAAGAAATGGTTTGTTTGGACTCACAGTTGAGGGTCTAGTCCATTGTGGTGTCAGTGGCTTGAGCAGCTGGTCAGGAAGTAGAGAACATCAAATGCTCTTCTCAGCTCCTCTTTTCTTTTTTCATTCAGTCAGGAAACCCAGACCACAGAATGGCACAACCCACATTTGTGGTGGCTCTGCCTACCACAGTTAGCAGAATCTAGAAAATCCCTCACAGACATGCCCAGAAGCTTGTTTCTATGGTGACTATAAATCCCATCAAGTTGACAGGCAAGCTTAACCATCACATGGTCAATGGTACACTGGAGGCATTAAATGGAAAATTCCAGAAATGTGTGTTTCATAAATTTAAAATTAGATGTCAATCACATTGTATATGCTACCTGCCCCCTAGTAACTAGTAACTCGGTAGCTACCCTCCACTATCAAATAGACCATGAGCAAGTAATAAAGATATTTATTCAGGTAATCTTTATATATTATTCTAAATTGACATAGGGCTCATTTTTTCAGATGATATATAAAAACATAAAAAGTTCTATGGTGTGTGGGATAAAAGAATTGTTATTACATAATGTTTTAGTACCTGTACATATTGTGTAATATTTACATCATGGTCAACATTTCTACCCTCCAAAACATTGACCATTTCTTCCAGGTGAAACATTCAAAATCCTTTTATCTAAAGGTTTGAAGTATACAGTTCACTATCATTCTAAACTTCGTTCTGAACTGTGGCAAATCAGAACCACACGGAACCTTGACTTAGCAATCTAACCCTGCCTTACAGAGCCAACATAATGACCCCTCATCACCACACCACAGATAAAAGGCATAAATTATTACACTTCATCTCAAGTAAGGTGTACCTGGCACCATAAGATATTTGGGGGGATATTTATAGCTTTGCATTCCAGTAGTTCTTGCATAGAATCAAGTTACTACCTTTCACTTTGTCTAGCTTACAAGTTCAACTTTATTACAGGGATACATGCATTTTAAAAATTGTATGACGAGTGTTCTGTAGCATTCATGCCTTCAGGCATCCAGTGGGTACCTTGGAGCATCTCTCTTGTATGTTATGAAGAACTCCTGCTGGTTAAATTAGAACTAAGATCAACAACCTGTGACCTTGTCTTAATTACTGTTCTATTGTTGCCAAGAGACACCATATCCAAGACAATTCTTATAAAGCAAACTGTTTAACTGGTGCTAGCTTACATTTTCAGAGGGTTAGTCCATTATTATCATGGCAGGGACCATGACACCATACATGTAGGCTTGATACTGGAGCAGTAGCTGAGAGCTTTACATCCTGATCTACAGGCAGAGAAAGAGCGACTGGGCCTGGAATGCGCTTTTGAAACCTAAAAGCCCTCCTCCAGTGACACACTTCCTCCAACAAAGCCACATCTTCTAAACCTTTCAAACAGTTCCACTCCCTGGTCACTAAGCATTCAAATTTGTAAGTCATGGGAGCCATTCTTATTCAAACCACCACAGACCCACATATCAAACCTGATCTGCATCTTATTCATGTCAATGAAGCTTTATGCAAACACAGCCACACCTCCTTGTTTATATAATGTCTATTATTCCTATCCTATATAGTCAGAAATAAATGGTTGCTTCAGAGGAATATAACACTCAAAAGTCAGAAGTATTTGTTCCTTGACACTTTAAAAAAGTTGTATGGACTTAGAGCTTATAAAATAATCACAGCTAATATTTCTGAAAGATTATGGGACATTTGAAATTGGACCTTGTGTAGTTTATGCATCTTCTGATGGGATTCTCCCAGCAGCTCTGGGGACTGAGTAGCTTTTAATCTTCATTTGCTTCAGCTAAGAAAATATGTGCACAGACGTTGCAGAGTACACTTAAGGTTACAAGCCAGTGAAGAACTGAGTTGAATTAGGACATAGACAAGATTTTCCTGGATCCCTGTTTAGAATGGAAGAGAAGCCCCAGGTCTCTCTGCAGGACATTGCTTAGCTGCATGGTTCATTCATCTGAAAGAGGAAGCAGGATTGGGTTCAACTCTAGCCCAGCCATTAAAGAGATTACAGACTCTCACCATTTCCACCAATCCTCTTGGCTTTCCTTTTCCTTCAGGGAGGAGCCCCCTATTTTGTAGTGATCAAACATTTTTCTCTTCTTATAATCTAATGGCCACCTGCTGTCACACTAGACATCACAGTGGCCCATCAAATCATTAGTTTGGATGGAACCTATTTGTGTATAGTATTCGTGGCAGTGATTGCTTTTGAGTCAATAAAAAGGAAACAGTTTATTGTATGCTATACTTATGGTGTTAAAACAGCCATTTTCAGAAAGTGATGTGTGATTCTAACCGTATTTGCAGCCCAAAGTCCTTAAGACAGATATCATCTTCTTTCCCTTGCTGATGCACATAGTATAGGCCATTCTTGCTGGGCATCAAAACTTCCCAAGCATTTGTTTCCTAATCTGTAAAATGGGGATAACATAAAGAGTTCTGTGGGGACCAAACTTTAAAAAAAAAAAAAAAAACAGAAAACTATAATCAGAGTATATGCTCCATGGCCAGGCACAGTGGAACACATCTGTTATTCCAGTACAGGAGAAGCAAGACAAAAGATCATGAGTTCAAAGCTAGCTACCATGTACTCTAGTACATGGTAGGATTCTATCCTTATGAGGCACACATTCTTTTGTCTTTAAATTATGAAGGGAATAAAATATATCTTTTTTTTTCCAGCTTTAAAGATACTCATTTATCCTGAGGCTAGACAGATCTTGCCATGAACCTGTCAACCTTGGATATTTAGCCAGGCTGAACAAAGAGATAATTCTAAGGCAGCAAGTGAAAACACAGACATCAATGTCTTTCCTGAGAGAATGGGATGCTCCAATGAAAGTTAAAGGAAATTTTAAAGTATGGTTTTAATTCTCAAAAGTAGCCAGAGATAGCTCTGCTTTCTCTGTGAGAACCAGCCTCTGTGAGATTTTTATCTGTTAAATTGTGTGTGTGTGTGTGTGTGTGTGTGTGTGTGTGTGTGTGTGTGTGTGTGTAAGAGAGAGAGAGAGACAGAGACAGAGAGACAGAGACAGGCAGAGAGACACAGAGAAAGAGAGAGAAACAGAGACAGAGAAAGAGACAGATAAGACGGAGAGAGACAGAGAGAATACAAAAATGCAGGCTTACCAGTTGTGGTGGTTTGAACAAGAATGGCCCTATAGGCTCCTATTTTTGAATATTTGGTCCCCAGTGGGTGGACTGTTTGGATATGATTAGGAAGTGTGGTGTCATTGAAGGAAATGTGTCACCGGAGTGGGCTTTTGGTTTCACAAGCATACACCATTCCCAGTTAGCTCTGGCTCGTGCTTGTGGGTCAGGTGTAAATCTGCTGTAAGCTCTCAGCCTTTGCTCCAGCACTGTTCCCCTACTATGATGGCCATGAGCTCTTCCTCTGAAATTATAAGCCCTAGTAAATGTTTTCTTCTGTGCATTGCTTAGGCCAAGGTGACTCTTCACAGCAATAGAAAAGTAACTAAGAGACCACTTACCCACCAAACATTACTGAAGCTTTCAATATCTTCCAGGATTAAGAAAAAAATGAGAAGATGTGGTTTTCAGCTTCTAGCATATTTCAATCAGGCAAAATTCAGATAAACTAGCAAGCATTTCCTGTTCTTGATAAAGCATGGGATATGAGGTCAAGTACATGATAGGAAAAGTCAGAGATGTTAGAGCCCAGGAAAATGTGTGCTTCACAGACAGAGACTGCTGCTGGCCCTGGAAAGTTCATGCAAGGAGGCAGAGTTTCAACTGGGTTCTACAGCATGGACAGGAGTCCCCTCTCCAGTGAGGAGAAAAGAAACTATATCCTCACCAATGCTGAGATGCAAAAGAAGCAGAAGCTTTATGGAGGGAGGGGTACATTAGTAAGTTCAGCCTCAATGGAAGAAGTTTAGATATGTCTGTGCCTTAAGGATATGATCTAAAGCATATTACCCATGACCATGAGTGGCTGGCTGTGGAGGGCTGCTTGTATCCTGAGTGTTAAATAGGCTGTACATTTGGTAGTTTCTATCAATGAATCTCTTGGTGAGAGGCAGGCCCTGCTGGTGGGGCCTTCCTCCCTTCCCATTCTGCTTCTCTTCCTTCCAAGAAATCCAGTCATACTTGACTGGCTCTCTGGGCACTGCTTGCTAGCATCCTCCCTGTATCATCTCACTATTTAACTTTTGCAGGGGTGATGTTATCCACTGACACTGAGAACAATTCATTAGGCACAAAGCGATCAGATTGAGAGAGGATTCAGTACAGGCCTGTAATTGCAGGGCTTGTGAGGTAGTGACAGGAAGTTTCTAAGTTCAAGGCCAGCTTGGGCTATATAATGTGACTTTGTCAATAGATAGATAGGTAGGTAGAGAGATAGATAGATAGATGATAGATAGATATGCTCAATCTTAATAACTTTGCAAATCTTGGGGAAGGGTCTGCAGAATGTTTGTGGGGTTTTCCCCTAGATTATCAAATTCTTATAATAACTCTTGTAAGCTGGGCATCACTATTCATCTCCATGTACAAATATGAAATTTAGGCCAAAAGAATTTAAGGAACCTATTATAATGTAAGATTTGAACCTTGGTTTGTTTGACTCATGGCATAGCTAATCTTAGAACCCTGATATAGGTTCCTCAACCTCTCCTAGCCACTGCACCATGGTCTATAAAACAAAGCTCATAGATCCATCTCCCAGGGAGGACCTGTTTTCATATGGTAG
Organism: Arvicanthis niloticus; assembly: GCF_011762505.2. Lineage (NCBI taxonomy): Eukaryota > Metazoa > Chordata > Mammalia > Rodentia > Muridae > Arvicanthis > Arvicanthis niloticus. The sequence continues at coordinate 38,366,343 of NC_047666.1, forward strand.
CTACTGTGCCTATCGTTATGTCCCAGGGAGGACGAGTGCAAATTGAACACCTTTGGAGACTATTTCCAGTATTCCCATGAGACTGACCTGGGTAGGACAATACAAATGTGTCATCTGCCTGCTCCACAATGATGCTTAGGTTAACACTAAATCACATCTCCAATGGTGGCCTGTAAGATTATAACACAGCTGAAAGCGTCCCATCCCATGGTGACATCACAGCCATTGTCACCTCGTAGCAGAAGGCATTGCTCATATGTTCATGGTGAGGCTGGTGTCAACAGATCCATGGTGCTGTCAATCAGGTCCAAGTTCAGTTCACACGGTCTTGTAGAAAATATAAAACTTGATAAGAAATGGCATTGTTACTGGTTATGTATTCTTGCTCTATTTTTTTGAAGGTGCCTATAGAACAACAGTTACATGTGCTGTGCCATTGAGCATAATATATATATAATATATATATCATGCTGCCATTGAGCATAATATATATATTTTGTATATATATTTTGATTTTGACTTTGATTGTATCATTTTTTTCTTGTGCTTAACCCAGTCTCCTGTTGTTTTCTTGTCATGCCCCAGGAGTAACAGACTGCACCTTATATAGGTCATACTTCTCATAGACACACATGCACACACACACGCACACACACACACACACACACACACACACACACACACACACACTGCATTACTTTTCTCATTGCTATGACCAAACACTTCACAAGAACCAACTTGAGGGAGACAGGGTTTATTCTAGCATACAGCTTGAATGGTTCCAGCACATCATGACAGAGAAGACATGACAGTAGGATATGCACAGTATCTAATCCCATTATATACGTAGTCAGGAAGCAGAGAGCAAACAGGACGGGGGACCAAGCTATGAAGCCCCAAGGCTCATCCCCAGTAACCTACTTTCTTCAGCAAGCCTCTACCTCCTAAAAGTGCCAAGACCTCCCAGAACAGCACCACTAGCTGAGGAACAAGAGTTCAAAAGCATGAGCCTGTGGGGGGACATTTCACATCCAGGCTACAGCACATATACATATACATATACAAACACCTTATAATCCAGGTGTGCAGTAGGCTATACTGTCTAGGCTGTGTCTGTACACCCTGTGATATTTGAAGGAGGTGATACTTCATTTGGATATTTGTGTGTGCATGTGTGCTGTGTGTGTGTGTGTGTGTGTGTGTGTGTGTGTGTAATTCTTTGTGTATGTAGATTCAGGTCTGAATGCATGTATATGGAAGCCAGAGAGCATAGATCTCAGAGATGCTCTTCCTTAAGAGCCATAAGAGTTTCTCACTGGTCCAGAACTTAGCAAATGCTAGTCTACCTGATCAACAATCTCCAGAGATCTGCCTTGCTCCTCCTCCACAGCTCTTCCATAAGAAATGTAGCCCCATTTCTGACTTTTTGTGTGTGGGGAGGGAGGGGAGTCTTTGGGGCCTCAAACTTAGGCCGTCATGCTTATAAAGCAAGTACTTTATCAACTGAACCATCTCCACAGCCCTTCTAGTATGCCTCACCTCAGAGATAAGAGAACATAGCCAGGTGCACAGGGTAAGGATGGAAAAACAGCATGGGCAAGATTGGGAGGCAGGAAATGGATACTCCATCTAGTTGATTAGGAGAATATAAATAGTTCATGATAGCACTGTTTTCAACAGTGGAAAAAAATGCAGAACAGTAGGAAACTGGATTAAATGATTATCTGTGGATCTGTCTGTAGGATGATCTACAATATACAGGCTTCTGAGGAGTCAAGCGTTCCTACACATAGCCCCAGGCCTCTCCACTTTTCCCTAGGTTAGCTTCTCTTCCACAAGCATCCATGGTTCCCTGCACCTGTCTTCTGAAGCACTCAATTTGCATATGTCACAAGATAGTTATGATGGGATAGAAGAATGCCTTCAACTTCCCCATTAAACTGTGTGTATCTAACTGAGTGTTTGCTGTATATAAATGGGTCCTTGTTTAAATTTGCTCAGACCTCTTGCTCACATTCGGAGATGAAGCAATTCACAAATCCACCTAACATGCCAACTGAAGAGAACCCCCAGTTACCAATAACATTTGCAGTTCCTTTGGGATTCTCAGTTTTTGTTCAGTTTTAGGTGGGGAGGAAGCTGAAAGGAAGTGTGTCTGCCGGGAGAAACCCTCACCAGTGTGCCAGCTCGTTTCTGCATTGTGTTTGTACCACATGAATAAGAGACTGGTGTAGAAGCGGCTCACTGGAATGTTACTTGCCCTGTATGAACAGTGGTAATCTGTGTGAGGTTTCAAGCTTCTTTATGTTATCTTGGTTGCTTTAACTTTCTGTTTGTGTTTATGACCACTATGACAAGTTTCATCTTGAGAGTTGTGTAGAACTCACCTTTTTTTGACACTCTCCCTCTTTCCCCTCATTCTTTCTAAACCTTATCTGTAGGGCACATGGATCGTGCCACCAGATGAGTGTGGGACTCGAGAGATGGAGTGTGCTCAAACCAGGGGAATCTCAGATATTTGAGAGAGCAAGAATGAGGCTGCTCCCTCCCTGCCTCCATGCCTGCTTTGGAGCACATAACCAGGACCCTCAGCTAAGATGACCGGGGGCAGTCAGTACATAGCACAGCAACTGGACCGCCTCTCCATGCTAATGAGGCATCTCAATAGTCTTAGTCTTCATCCAATGATCATCCTTTCCTGGATATTCTCATGCCCTTCTCCCCAAATTATATAATGCCTGGTTCACTCCAAGTAAAGTGTATGCATCCAAATATACCTCCAATAAAAGAATACAAACAAGCTAAAATCACCTCAGAGAGCTTGGCTCATTAAAGATTACTATAGGGAAGGCATTTACCTAAACAAACCATGACACTAAGACTCCCCAAAAAGGCCTTCTCTCTTCTCCCTCCCCTCTGACAGTTGGCACCCAGACTGGGATCCTGCTTCTCCTGGGTTGCTCTGCTTTTCTGGCTTGGCAAACAGAAGTGTTCTGATGCTAGGAAGGGAAACGGATTGTGGACCTCCATCCCAGACTTTGCCCAGTCCTCCCCAAGCTGGAATATCTGTGGCCTCCAGATACTGCCAAAGAAGATTCAGAACATGGGACTACACTTACCCCTCTGGGATAACTTTGTTAGCCCTAAAGGAATAAGACCACCTTTCCTTACCTTCAATTCAGCAGCCTTTCTGGCTACAAGGGTGATATTTATTATCACTCCACTCAGGGAAATAAGAAGTTGTCCTCATCAGCTGGAGCAATGATGGGGACAACTACCTCATAAATGCAGTCACACCTGTTTGGACGCAGTGACGACCATAGCCCTTCAGCAATGGGTACCAGTGCATCCCTGAGTTTTACTGTGGCAGAAAGAACAAAGCAGAAACTCAGTATAGGAGCGGAGGAGCAGAAGGATGCTGAAAGCAGAGAGGCGGGAAGAAATTAAAGGGTAGCTGCCATTCCACTCGACTGAAGGCATTCTTTATAGTAAGGAGATAATAGCCATCTTGGAAAGAATCTAATGACTGCTCATTTTTTCTGCTGCCACCAGTCCAGTGGAGGTCTAATGAAGTACACATTGTCACCTAGAGTATATCTGATTGCTCCTTTAGGGCAGTGGAACAATCCCAGAATACCTGACTACTGTGTGTCAGTGCTCCTTGCCCTGCTACTCAGTATTCTCTAGGGAAAGAGACTTTTTAGTTACACACACACACACACACACACACACACACACACACACTAATTAAAGAAATAATTGTTGACAACATTTACTATAGAATGTAGCCCGTGTGAGTATGGAGACTGAGAAGCAGCAGCTCTAGAAAGTGGTCAGTGGTATTATTTAGTCATAGACTAAAGGCCCAATAACAAGGAGGGCCTACCCTGATGTTGCAGGGTAGGCTAGTATGGGTGACTCAGTACCAGCTGAGGTACTACCACTCTTCCTCTGCCTCTTGGTTCTTTTTGTTTGTTTGTTTGTTTGTTTTTATTTTTTATTGGATATTATATTTACATTTCAGATTTTATCCCCTTACCCCATTCCTCCCACCACACAGGAACCCCCATCCCATCCACCCTCCTCATGTTTCTATGAGTATATGCCCCCACCTACCCCCCACTCCCACCTCCCACCCTCAAATTCCCCTCCACTCGGTGTTCAGCCTTCATGAGACCAAGGATCTCCTCTCCCACCTATGCCCAACAAGGCCATCCTCCCCTACTTATACAGCTGGAACCATGGGTCCCTCCCTATGTGCTCCCAGGCTGATGGTTTAGACCCTGGGAGCTCTGGTTTGTTGGTATTGTTGCTCTCCTCATGGGGCCACAGACCCTTTCAGCTCCTTCAGTCTTCTCTCTAACTCCTCCATTGGGAACCCCTTGATCAGATCAATGGTTAGCTATGAGCATCTGCCTCTGAATATGTCAGACTCTGGCAGACCTCTAAGGAGATAGCTATATCAGGCTCTTGCCAGCATGCACTTTCTGATATCCACATCAGTGTCTACCTTTGGTGACTGTACATGGGATGGATACCCAGGTGGAATGGTCTCCAGATGGCCCCTCCTTCGGTTTCTGTCCCACACTTTGTCTCCATATTTGCTCCCTTGAGTATTTTGTTACTCCTTCTAAGTAGGACCGAGACATCCACACTTGGTCTTCCTTCTTCATGTGGTCTGTGAGTTGAATCTTGGCTATTTCAAGCTTTTAGGCTAATATCCACTTATCAGTGAGTATATACCATGTGTGTTCTTTTGTGATTGGGTTACCTCACTCAGGATGATATTTTCTAGTTCCATTCATTTACCTAAGAATTTCTCAAATTCATTATTTTTAATAGCAGAGTAATACTCCATTGTGTAAATGTACTACATTTTATATCCATTCCTCTGTTGAAGGACATCTGGGTTCTTTCCAGCTTCTGGCTATTATAAATAAGGCTGCTCTGAACATAGTGGAGCATATGTCCTTGTTATATGTTGGAGCATCTTCTAGGTATATGCCCAGGAGTGGTATAGCTGGGTCCTCAGGTAATGCTATGTCCAATTTTCTGAGGAACCACCAGACTGATTTCCAGAGTGGTTGTACCAGCTTGAAATCCCATCAACAATGGAGGAGTGTTCCTCTTTCTCCACATCCTCACCAGCATCTACTATCACCTGAGTTTTTGATCTTAGCCATTCTGACTGGTGTGAGGTGGTATCTCAGGGTTGTTTTGATTTGCATTTCCCTGATGACTAAGGATGTAGAGCATTTCTTAAGGTGTTTCTCGGCCATTTGTGTTTCCTCAGTTGAGAATTCTTTGTTTAGCTCTGTACCCCATTTTTATTAGGGTTATTTGGTTGTCTTGAATCTAATTTCTTGAGTTCTTTGTATATATTGGATATTAGCCCTCTATCAGATGTAGAATTGGTAATGATCTTTTCCCAATCTGTTGGTTGCCGTTTTGTCCTATTGACGGTGTCCTTTGCCTTACAGAAGTTTTGCAATTTTATGAGGTCCCATTTGTCAATTCTTGATCTTAGAGCATAAGCCATTGGTGTTCTGTTCAGGAACTTTTCTCCTGTACCTAAGTATTCGAGGGTCTTCCCTACCTTCTCTTCTATTAGTTTCAGTGTATCTGGTTTTATGTGAAGGTCCTTTATCCACTTGGACTTGAGCTTTATACAAGGGGATAAGAATGGATTGATTTGCATTCTTCTACATGCTGACCTCTAGTTGAACCAGCACCATTTGTTGAAAATGCTGTCCTTTTTCCATTGGATGGTTTTAGCTACTTTGCTAAAGATGAAGTGATCATAGGTGTGTAGGTTAATTTCTGAATCTTCAATTCTATTCCATTGATCTTCCTGCCTGTCTCTGTACCAATACCATGCAGTTTTTATCACTATTGCTCTGTAGTACAGTTTGAAGTCAGGGATGGTGATTCCCCCAGTTCTTTTATTGTTGAGAATAGCTCTCGCTATCCTGGGTTTTTTATTATTCCAAATGAATTTGCAAATTGATCTTTTTATCTCTATGAAAAATTGATTTGGAATTTTGATGGGGATTGCATTGAATCTGTAGCTTACTTTTGGCAAGATGGCCATTTTTACTAAATTAATCCTGCCTCTCGATTCTATTCAGGCACTCCAAAGATGAAACTCACAACTATCCAAGAGAAGGGGGAGGCAGAGAGAGGATGGAATGATAAGACAAACTTCATGCTCCTTAAATTATTCCTTTTTCCTCATGGATTCTATCCTCACATTGGCCACATTCTGAGCATATATAACCTTTTAAGGTAACCCTCTCTGGAAATGCCCTCATAGATACACCAAGATATATCTTAGTCATCTTCTAGAATCTCTCAGTTTATTTGAATTCACAGTCAAGATTGACTGTGCAATTCAATTGACTGTGCAATTCAAGATTGACTGTATGCAAGGGGAACTGGAGATGTTGGCTAAGGGTACCAACCGAAGTTGTAAGGTGAATGGTATCTGGAGATCTAATGCTGAATGTGAAGATGGTAGCTCATGATCGGACAATGCTTGACATTAGCTCAGCCAACAGGGTAGGTATTAGGTACTTACAATTATTGTCTGTCCTGATACTATACAACAGGCTAATTAAATAAATGTAGCCTTACAAAATGAACCCCATGGTACCACTGATTGCTGTTGGAAGTTTTGAGATATATTTTCTGACACACAAGTTCTGTTTCTTTACTACATTTGTTGCCAATTCAAGGTAGAAGCAGAGGGATGTCACAGTCCAAAGGAAGGGGCCCATCTTCCTTGAAACAGTGATGTTTCCTCTCACCTCCACCTCCACGCCCAACTCCTCCTCCATGCATGACTCCTCCCTTCACACCAAGATTCTTATTCTTGCTAGTTAAGTTGGAACTTTCTCCAAATCCAAAACCTTCCTGTGAGAAGATCGGTGATGGCTGACTTTGACTGACAACTTGATAAGAACTAGAATCATCTTGGTGATAATCTCTGGGCATGTTCCTGAAAACTTGTAGCTCTGTTTAGCTGAGGTGGGACAACAAGGCAAGCATCTGCACTCATCTCTCTACTTCTTGACTGTAGACACAGTGGGACCACTCACCCCACATTCCAGTCACCATGACTTTCTGCAGTGATGTGCTTTTTAGCTGTGAACCGAAATAAATCCTTTTTTCTTAATTTGCCTTGTGGGGTACCTTCTCACAGCGATAAGAAAAGTAACTTAACATACTTTCTTGCTTTCTTTCCTGTTGGTTGAGTCAGAATTCCACTCACACCTAAGGAAACTATGACCTCCCAGGAGAAGCTTCCAGAGCAATGTTGTTACAGCTAAAAACCTTATAACCTGAGCACAAAATATAGCATATATTGGCTAGGATCTAGATGTAAACTGGTGAAGAAGAGGGATAAATTGTGGGTTCATTGGGAAAGAAAAAAAATCACTAACATCATAATTTTTATCTTACTGTATATCTTTTTTATATCTAAAAGAAGGTAGTGGTGTTTATTGTACATTGGCCTCATACAGAGCCTTTCATATCACAGCCGTAAACATTTTGCCAGGATTTTCCGGAGCTGCAATGCGTATCCTACAGTCACCCTGAGTGTCTGATATTCATGTGTCCCTGTTTGGAAATGACCTATCCACACTGATTTTTCTCATTCCTTGTTAACTGCCTTAAAGTAAATCCTCCCTATTAACGGCTCACATGTTGTTCTCACAAAAGAAAAGGAAGGAAGAAGGAAGGAGGAAGGAAGGGAAGCAAGGAGGGAGGGAAGGAGGGAAGGAGGAAGGGAGGGAGGGAGGGAGGAGAAAAGAAAGAAAGAAAGAAAGAAAGAAAGAAAGAAAGAAAGAAAGAAAGAAAGAAAAGAAAAGAAAAGAAAAGAAAAGAAAAGAAAAGAAAAGAAAAGTCAAAAGTCTTTTTCTTTTATTTCCCCAAAAGCAGTTTCTGGCATCAATTTCAGCAATTCCCATGACAGGTGATTTCAGTTCTTAATACATTTTCACTATTCCATCAGGTGTTTATCTATGAGCAAGCCCCAACACTAAAGACCGGTGAGTGGGAAACAGGCACTGGGTGGAGTCCAGTCTCAGTAACTGTTACTCTGTTCTCACATCAAAACAACATTCTTTAGCTGTTTTTATTTTTATGTCTTTGAAACTCACTCACCGCAGGGCATTTGAATCCTGTGGAGCCTTTCAGCACACGGAAAGTGTCTTAAGTCATAAAGCACGGGTCCACTCTCAGCTTACAAGTTTACAAATCTTGGGTTGGTAAATAAAAAAAAAATTGTAATAGTTTAGTGAAATGTTAAATTCTAAAGTCAGGGTTTTATAGACATTTTAAGGGAGAAAGTTGCATAAGACTGACCAGCAATGATAAACAATCAGGGCCCCTTTCCTTCCGATAATCTGATTTCTGTTGTGTTGTCTTTGGTCAGTCTTGTTCAAGTTTCGTCAAAGATGGGTCCATTTGCTCCATTTGCTTCTCTTTATAGAAAGTACAAAAGCAGTCAGAACAATGCTACTCTGTTAGGAACCAGGATGGTGCTCACTCCTAGGATTCTCATGTAAAAAATAATTCTTCTTCTTGGAGTAAGGAGAGGAGGAAAAGAAGGAGAGGAGAAGCTAGGTGATGAGAGAGAGAAAGAGAGAGAAAGAGAGGGGGACATGGAGGCAGATGTTCATGTGTCTCCACCAGTCAAAGATAGTTTATATATCTAGGTTGGGTATTGGGTTACACTTCTGATTGAGCATTACCAAACTTACAAAGCCTTTGATTAACATTCTTAAAAACTTGTATAAAAGCCAAAAGGAAAAGGGGGCATGGGATAGGGGTTTTCTAGAGAGGGGAATTGGGGAAGGGGGATGGCATCTGAAATATAAATAAAATATCCAATTAAAAAAAAAAAAACCCAAAAAAATAATTCTTCTCTCCCATATATTGGTCAATTTGTATGGATATAGACATGTGTGTATAAGTTGCATACATGGAGTTATAAGCCAATGTTAACTCTTCCCCTTTTTGCTTAAATTGCTTTAACTTTGACCACTGGAATCATTCTCAGGTTGATACCTATTTCTTTCTAGAATTTTGCCCTCCTCTTTGTTTTCCAATCCTGAGTTCTGTCATCGTGCTGTGGTATAACACTATGATCAAAAACTACTAGAGGAAAGGGTTAATTTCATTTATACTTCCAGCTAGCAGATAGCAGTCCATCACTGAGGGAAGTCGGGACAGGAACTCAAAGCAGACTGATGCAGAGGCCACGGGCTGCTCACTGCATTGCTCCTCCTGGCTTGCTCAGCCTGCTTTCTTGGAGCGCCTAGGAACACCTTCCCAGCAGAGGCAACATTACAACGTGTTGGGCCATCGCATATGAATCATTAATTAAGAAAATGTCCCTCCAGGACAGTCTTTTTTTAATTTTATTTTTTTTATTTTATATTTTGTTTACATTTAAGATGCCATCCCCTTTCCCCATTTCCCCTCCCCAGAAAACCCCTGTCCTATGCCTCCCTTTCCTTTTTGCTTTTATACATTTTTTAAAATGTTAATCAAAGCATTTATAAGTTTGGTAATGCTCAATCAGAAGTGTAACTCAATACCCAACCTAGATGTAAAAACTATCTTTGACTGGTGGAGACATGTGAACAACTGCCTCTATGCCCCCCTCTCTCTTTTTCTCTCTCTCATCACCTAGCTTCTCCTCTCCTTCATCTTCTCTCCTTACTCCATCTCTTCCTCTCAATACTCCTTCCCACTTAGCTCCTCCTACATATCACTCTTCCTGTTAAAGTAAAACTTTTCTCTCAAAATGCAATTAGAGCATACTTATTCCTAATTGTACCAGTGAGGTACAAGATAGTCCTAATACCCAGTCCATCATTTTGTTGACTAACCAGAACCTCTGTCATCTCTTCTAACTAAAACACTTTTGATCCTGGCTTTTTTTAGCTTTAGAATGAATGTCAGCTGAAAACCATCTACTCAGATCTTTTCTCTCAAAGTAAATAGCCAGGGTTGGCTATGAGACTATAGGTCTTCAACCCCGTCAGAAATCCAGAATGACTGAGTTAACTGAAGTTATGGGAAGCACTAAACATAGCTTCTAAAACTTAGCCAATTTATAGAGACCACTGAACACCTGAAAAGCCCCTATAACTACTGAACGTTGGAGCATCAAATCTTCAGGCTTCTGGCCCAGAATCATCTGACAGACCTTAGTGATGCAGGATTATTAAGGGCTGATTACTCTGTCTAGGCAGATATAATCAGTCAACTATTCTGCATGTGTGTCCTTTTCTGGACAGTAATTTGTCTGTAGATGGAAAGAGGCAATTCTTGCCTAGTGGCTGTCACCACACAACTGGAGTAACTCCAAGGATGCTCAATTTCTTCTTAGAATCCATGACAGGAAGCTGTCAGGAACAGACAGGTCTCTAATCAGAATGGACATTAATATATAAATATTTGTAGCATCAATTCTATGGACTTCTGATGTTTTGAAAACCAACTATCCATGTAAGGTCACCTGGACTGTTGACTGTTCCCCCCTCTCAGCTATTTCTAAATAAAATATGGGAAACCTCCTAACAATAAGCTCAAAGCCATGAAATTGCTATAGTCCCTTAACTTATAGGTTAACCGTCCCAAATCAGTTAAAAAAGTTAAAGAAGGACTGGGTCTAGGCCTTGTATTCCTAAATGGGTTATACAGGCACAATGCCCATGAGAGTATCAATATTCATCTCATTTTTATATTAATAAGAGGCTTGTACCAAATTTGAAATCAAAGTAAATTTTGTACCATTTAAAAAATTATAACTTTATTTTGATAATAATTATACAGATTTCTACCAATAGGTTATGGCTATGCAATAAGTCCTAGCTAATCCTTCCTGTTCCAACAAAACCACTACTTTTCCCTAGAAAGACAGACCATTATTAACCACATTAGTCCCCAAGCCCAGGGAATAGGGGCGTTGACTCTTCTTTAACTACTTCAAGCTGATTAAGGGCATTGAGATATTAGAAGAGGGGTGGGGGGAAGAGTAAGTTGATAAGCCTCTGATGCTGTGTCTTCACTGAATCCAGATGGAATTCCAGGAAATCAGAGCAGGAAATTTGGGCAGGTCTGCTCAGTATGCTTGATGAGTAGATACACCAAGGCTGTGTATTCTGCAATATACAATTCTCAGAACAAGTTTTAGTATAAAAAAAAAAAAAAAAAAATTTCCCCCCTAGGGGGCTGGCATTTTTTTTAAAGATGTTGGTTCTAACAACTTTTCTTTTTTTCCCTTTTTAAAATTGGTTGTAATATTTACATTTCAGATTTTATCCCCTAACCCCACTTCCTCCCACCACCCAGAAACCTCCCATCCCATCCCCCTCCTCATGCTTCTATGAGGTAGTGACTGCACCTACCCCCCCACTATCCCCTCCCCACCCTCACATTCCCCCCCACTCTGTGTTTATTTTTTTTTATGGGACCAAGAAACTCCTCTTCCACCTATGCCCAACAAGGCCATCCTCCCCTACATATACCACTGGAGTCTTGGGTCCCTCCCTATGTGTTCCCAGGCTGGTGGTTTAGACCCTGGGGGGCTCTGGTTGTTTGGTATTGTTGCTTTCCTCATGGGGTCACAAACCTTTTCTGGTCCTTCAGTCCTCTCTCTAAGTTCTCTATTGGTAAACCCCTGATCATATCAGTGGTTAACTGTGAGCATTGTCCTCTGAGTGTGTTAGTCTTTGGCAGACCTCTAAGGAGACAGCTATATCATGTTCCTCACATTATGCACTTCTAGCCATTCACAACAGTGTTTAGCTTAGGTGACTGTACATGGGATGAATACCCAGGTGAAATGGTCTCCTGATGGCCCCTCCTTCAGTTTCTGTCCTATGTTTTGTTTCCATATTTGCTCCCTTGAGCATGTTTGTTACTTGTTCTAAGTAGAACTGAGGCATCCCCTCTTGGTCTTCCTTCTTCATGAGATTCATGTGGTCTGCTGGTTGAGTCTTCCCTAATCCTAGCTTTGGGGCTAACATCCGCTTAACAGTGAGTAAATACCCTGTGTGTTCTTTTGGGATTGGGTTAACTCACTCAAGATGATAATTTCTAGATCCATCCATTTACCTAAAAATTTCTCGAATTCATTATTTTTAATAGCTGAGTAATACTCCATTGTGTAGATGTACCACATTTTTTATATCGATTCCTCTGTTGAGGGACATCTTGGTTTTTTCCAGCTTCTGGCTATTATAAATAAGGCTGCTATGAACATAGTGGAGCATATGTCTTTATTATATGTTGGAGCATCTTCTAGGTATGTGCCCAGGAGTACTATAGCTGGATCCTCAGGTAATGCTATGTCCAATTTTCTGAGGAACCACCAGACTGATTTCCAGAGTGGTTGTACCAGCTTGAAATCCCACCAACAATGGAGGAGTGTTCCTCTTTCTCTGCAGCCTCACGAGCATCTACTATCACTTGAGTTTTTGATCTTAGCCATTCTGACTGGTGTGAGGTGGTATCTCAGGGTTGTTTTGATTTGCATTTCCCTGATGACTAAGGATGTAGAGCATTTCTTAAGGTGCTTCTCAGCCATTCGAGTTTCCTCTGTTGAGAATTCTTTGTTTAGCTCTGTACCCCATTTTTAATAGGGTTATATGGTTGTCTGGAGTATAATTTCTTCAGTTCTTTGTATATCTTGAATATTAGCCCTCTATCGGATGTAGGATTGGTTAGGATCTTTTCCCAATCTGTTGGTTGCCGATTTGTCTTATTGAAAATGTCCTTTGCCTTACAGAAGCTTTGCAATTTGATGAGGTCCCATTTGTCAATTCTTGATCTTAGAGCATAAGCAATTGGTGTTCTGTTCAGGAACTTTTCCCCTGTGCCTAGGTATTCAAGGGTCTTTCCCACCTTCTCTTCTATTAGTTTCAGTGTATCTGGTTTTAAGTGAAGGTCTTTTATCCACTTGGATTTGAGCTTTGTACAAGGAGATATGAATGGATCGATTTGCATCCTTTTACATGTTGACCTCCAGTTGAACCAGCACCATTTGTTGAAAATGCTGTCTGTTTTCCACTGGATGGTTTTAGCTCCTTTGTCGAAGATCAAGTGACCATAGGTATGTGGGCTCATTTCTGGATTTCAGTTCTATTCCATTGATCTTCATGCCTGTCTCTGTACCAATACCACGCAGTTTTTATTACTATTGCCCTGTAGTATAGGTTGAGGTCAGGAATGGTAATTCCCACAGAAGTTCTTTTGTTGTTGAGAATAGTTCTGGCTATCCTGGGTTTTTTGTTGTTCCAAATAAATTTGCAAATTGCTCTTTCTATCTCTATGAAGAATTGGTTTGGAATTTTGATGGGGATTGCATTGAATCTATAGATTGCTTTTGGCAAGATGGCCATTTTTACTATATTAATCCTGCCAATCCAGGAGCATGGGAGATCTTTCCATCTTCTGAGATCTTCTTCTATTTCTTTCTTCAGAGACTTGAAGTTCTTGTCATACAGATCTTTCACTTGCTTAGTTAGATTCACTCCAAGATATTTTATATTATTTGTGGCTATTGTGAAGGGTGTCATTTCCATAATTTCTTTCTCAGCCTGTTTATCTTTTGATTATAGGAATGCTACTTATTTGTTTGAATTGATTTTATATCCAGCCACTTTACTGAAGTTGTTTATCAGGTTTAGGAGTTCTCTGGTGGAAGTTTTAGGGTCACTTAAGTATACTATCATATCATCTGCAAATAGTGAAATTTTGACTTCTTCCTTTCCTATTTGTATCCCTTTGACTTCCTTGTGTTGTCTAATTGCTCTAGCTAGGACTTCCAGTACTATATTGAATAGGTAGGGTGAGAGTGGGCAGCCTTGTCTGGTCCCTGATCTTAGTGGGATTGCTTCAAGTTTCTCTCCATTTAATTTGATATTGGCTACTGGCTTGCTGTATATTGCTTTTATTATGTTTCGGTATGGACCTTGAATTCCTAATCTTTCCAAGACTTTTAACATGAAGGGATGTTGTATTTTGTCAAATGCTTTCTCAGCATCTAGTGAGATGATCATGTGGTTTTTTTTCTTTGAGTTTATTTATGTAGTGGATTACATTGATGGATTTCCAAATATTGAACCATCCCTGCATTCCTGGGATAAAGCCTACTTGATCATGATGGATGATTGCTTTGATGTGTTGTTGGATTCGGTTTGCGAGAATTTTATTGAGTGTTTTTGCATTGATATTCATAAGAGAGATTGGTCTGTAGTTCTCCTTCTTTGTTGGGTCTTTGTGAGGCTTAGGTATGAGCGTAATTGTAGCTTCATAGAACGAATTGGGTATGTTTCCTTCTGTTTCTATTCTGTGGAATAGTTTGAAGAGAATTGGTATTAGCTCTTCCTGGAAGGTCTGATAGAATTCTGCACTAAAACCATCTGGTCTCGGACTTTTTTTGGTGGGGAGGTTTTTAATGACTGCTTCTATTTCTTTAGGGGTTATTCGACTGTTTAGATGGTTTATCTGCTCCTCATTGAACTTTGGTACCTGGTATCTATCTAGGAAATTGTCCATTTCATCCAGATTTTCCAATTTTGTTGAGTATAGGCCTTTGTAGTAGGATCTGATGATTTTTTTAAATTTCCTCTGTTTCTGTTGTTATGTCTCCCTTTTTAGTTCTGATTTTATTAATTTGAGTACTGTCTCTGCGCCCTTTGGTTAGTCTGGCTAAGGGTTTATCTATCTTGCTGATTTTCTCAAAGAACCAGCTCCTGGTTTTGTTGATATTTTGTATAATTCTTTTTGTTTCAAATTGGTTGATTTCAGCCCTGCGTTTGATTATTTCCTGTCATCTACTCCTCTTGGATATATTAGCTTCTTTTTGTTCTAACTCTTTCAGGTGTGTTGTCAATTTATTAATGTATGTTCTTTCCATTTTCTTTTTGTGGGCACTTAGAGCTATGATTTTTCTTCTTAGTACTGCTTTCATGGAGTCCCACAAATTTTGATATGATGTGTCCTCATTTTCATTTAAATCTAAAAAGTCTTTAATTTCTTTCTTTATTCCTTGACCAAGTTATCATTGAGTAGAGCATTGTTCAGTTTCCACGTGTATGTGGGCTTTCCGTTGTTTTTGTCCAAGTCAAAGACAAGTCTTAGTCCATGGTGGTCTGATAGGGTACAAGGGATTATTTCAATCTTTTTGTATCTGTTGAGGCCTGTTTTGTGATCAATTATATGGTCTATTTTGGAGAAGGTACCATGAGGTGCTGAGAAAAAGGCATATTCTTTTGTTTTAGGATGAAATGGTCTATAGATGTCACTTAAGTCCAATTGGTCCATAACTTCTGTTAGTTTCATTGTGTCTCGGTTTAGTTTCTGTTTCCATGATCCATCCATAGCTGAGAGTGGGGTGTTGAAATCTCCTACTATTATTGTGTGAGTTGCAATGTATGCTTTAAGCTTTAGTAAAGTTTCTTTTATGTATGTGGGTGCCCTTGCATTTGGAGCATAGATGTTCAGAATTGCAAGTTCCTCTTGGTACATTTTTCCTTTGATGAATATGAAGTGTCCTTCTTGATCTTTTTTGATTACTTTTGGTTGAAAAACTAGTTTATTTGATACTAGAATTGCTACTCCAGCTTTTTTTCTTGGGGCCATTTGCTTGGAAGATTGTTTTCCAACCTTTTACTCTGAGGTAGTGTCTGTCTTTTTCACAAAGGTGCGTTTCCTGTATGCAGCAAAATGTTGGGTCCTGTTTATGTATCCAATCCGATAGTCTATGTCTTTTTATTGGAGAATTGAGTCCATTGATATTAAGAAATATTAAGGAAAAATTAGTGTTGTTTCCTGTTATTTTTGTTATTGGTGGTTGTGTTATGTTTGTATAGCTACCTTCTTTTAGGGTTGTTGGAAGATTACTTTCTTGGTTTTTCTAGGTTGTAGTTTCCCTCCTTGTGTTGGAGTTTTCCACCAATTATCCTTTGAAGGGCTGGATTTGTGGTAAGATATTGTGTAAATTTGGATTTGTCATGGAATATTTTGGTTTCTCCATCAATGTTGATTGAGAGTTTTGCTGGGTAAAGTAGTCTGGGCTGGCATTTGTGTTCTCTTAGGGCCTGTATGATATCAGTCCAGGATCTTCTGGCTCTTATAGTGTCTGGTGAGAAGTCTGGTGTAATTCTTATAGGTCTGCCTTTATATGTTACTTTACCTTTTTCCTTACTGCTTTTAGTATTTTTTCTTTGTTTTGTATATTTGATGTTTTGATTATTATGTGACGAGAGGTATTTCTTTTCTGGTCTAGTCTATTTGGAGTTCTGTAGGCTTCTTGTATATTTAAGGACATATGTTTCTTTAGGTTAGGGAAGTTTTCCTCTAAAATTTTGTTGAAGATATTTACTGGCCTTTTAAATTGGGAGTCTTCACCCTCATCTATACCTATTATCCTTAGGTTTGGTCTTCTCATTGTGTCCTGGATTTCCTGGATGTTTTGGGTTAGGAGCTTTTTGCATTTTGCATTGTTGTGTCAATGTTTTCCATGGTATCTTCTACACATGAGATTCTCTCTTCTATCTCTTGTATTCTGTTGGTAATGCTTGCATCTATGACCTCTGGTCTTTTTCTTAGGTTTTCTATCTCCAGAGTAATTTCCTTTTGAGATTTCTTTATTGCTTCTACTTCCATTTTTAGATCCTGGACAGTTTTATTTAATTCCTTCATCTGCTTGGTTGTGTTTTCTTGCATTTCTTTAAGGGCTTCTACCTGTTTACCTGCGTTCTCCTCAAATTCTTTGAGAGTGTTATTTATGACCTTCTTAAAGTCCTCTAACATCATTATGAGAAGTGATTTTAATTCTGAGTCCTGCTTTTCTGGTGTGATGTGGTGATCAGGACTTGTTATGGTGGGGGAACTGGGTTCTGGTGATGCCAAGTAATTTTGGTTTCTGTTGTTTACATTCCTGTACTTGCCTTTCGCCATTTGGTTAGCTGTAGTTCTACTGGCACTCACTGGTTCTGACTGGAGTCTGCCTTTCCAGTTATCTTGGTTGTATCAGAACTCCTCGGGGTATGGATGACTCTATGATCCTGAGCTCCAGCTGCTCTGGGTTCAGTGACTCCTCTAGGATATTTCAGGATATGGAGTCTCCACAGTGGTAGACCAGCTAGGTGTTTGCTGTTCTGAATGTAGTTGCTCCTCTAGGATGCTTCGGGATATGGTGTCCCCTGCTCTGCTGCTCTGTGGGCCGTGTCCTCTCTAGGATGCCTGCAGCTCTAGGGTTCTTGACCTCTCTTGGGTGCCTCTGCAGCTCTGTGGTTTGTGCCTTCCCTCGGGTGCCTCCGGACTCAGTTTCCAGAGGGGAGCAGATTGGCTGGGAGACTGCTCGAGCCACCGGTATCCGGGCCAGAGCCCTCCAGGACAGTCTTATGGAAGTAGTTTCTCAGTTGTGGTTCCTTTTCCCTTCTCAAATAAATCAAACGTGTGTGAAATTGGCAGAAACGTCAGCCAGGACAAAGACCCTCCTACATTTCTCTAAGTATAAAGGACTGTTTCTGAGCAGTGTATGTTCTTAGTTCCAGCCCTGAGACCAGCAATTTACATAAGAATTCCTGGTTCCTGTTATTGGTGTGTGTGTGTGTGGGGGGGTCCTCTACAATTACAGCTTCTTAGATATAAGATTTGTGAATCTTTATCCTTTGATCACACTTCAATATGTATAAAAGACACTGTGGGCTGGAGAGATGATGCAGAAGTTAAGGGCATGTGATGCACTTCCAGAGGCCCTGGATTCAACTCCCAGCACCCATGTGGCAGCTAACTGCTCTCTGAGTCTCCAGTTCTTAGGGGTCCAACACACTCCTCTGACCTCCTCAGGAACCAAATATGCATGTAACACATACACATACATGCAGGTAACATACTCATACACATAAAAATAATGAATAAATAAAATAAATAAAGTCACTGGCACACAGGATGCATGGGTTTGTCCTTGTAGAATAAATACTTGCTTCCTTGAAGGGCCTATTAAGTCCGTTCATTGTCATGATATACATATTCTATACACTTTACATATTGTCACTAGTTGCTGAATAAAGACATGAATTTGGCATCTGGGTAAAGTTTACCCAACTTTCACTTTTTATGCCTTCTTTATCTGTTATGTGGGGTGAATAAAAAGACATACTAGCTACCACCTGCCACGGACTACCTGATCAATCAGTGTTGTATCCCAACACCATTAGTGTTTCATGTTGAAACATGACCCTCCTGTTGGGTTTTGAATCTTACATGTATTGACTGACATTAATGTCATACTTTGTCTGCTAATCATAAAGCCTTAGAATCACCTTAAACTGTAGTCTGAGAAACATAAATGACTTCTACTCTAGGTTTTGAATCTGACTAAGGAAATTTTTTTAAAAAAGAAAAGGAAGGAAGGAAGGAAAGAAGGAAGGGAGGGAGGGAGGGAGGGAGGGAGGAAGGAAGGAAGGAAGGAAGGAAGGAAGGAAGGAAGGAAAGAAAAATGGTTAGTAGGAGTGTGCACTTCACTACTTGTAATGGTTTTTATAATTTGGTAGGTAAGGACAGAAGTCCAAATGGCCATCTTTTTTCTCCTAATCTGGACTTAGGGCTTGTTTCACCCTAAAAGAGGGTCAAAGAAGGTGGCAGCTGCCTTGTTGGCAGATGAGACCAAAATGCCCATAAAACAGTCTGCAGGATGTATTACAGTAAGTAACCTGCCCAGAGTGGAAGTCATCTCTGCAGGACACCACCGTCCCTCTTATTGTGAGGAGCCGCATTCGCCATTAAAAGATGGCGCAGGCTTCTGCTTCCTGGTTCTTCACGGAAGCTTTACTTGAGAATGCGCCTGCGCATGGCGCAAAAACCGAGTATGACAATTGGATGAAAGATTTGAGCCAAAGAGGGATCTGCACGTCTCCCAAAGCTCTATTTAAGCAGCGGGCTTTCTGAGCTCGGCGTCCTTCCCTCCACCTTACCATCCTGAGAGCTGTTCAATAAATGCTGTCAGAAGAATCCTGAGTGTGGCGTGCTCCTTATTGGTGAGGCTGTGCTCTACATCTTATGAAGAGAAGCCAGTGAGCAGCAGAAGGAAGGCCGTCCTCACGGCTTAGTACTTCAAGGTTTGCCTGGGTCTCCACTCTACAGGCTCACTCTAATGACGGGAAATGATCCTTCCTGCCTTCCGCCCCTTCCCTTCCCGCAACTGTGAATCACAGAGAGCACAACATCCCTTCCTACCCATTAAGAGGCTTATGTCACACGGGAAGAACTTCAGCAGTGCAGAAGGGCCCCTCTGATGCACCTGAGCCAGAAAAACCCAAGACTGTGATTTACTGGACCTCTCACTTTGCAATCCCTTACTGTATCCTTGGGCCCAAAACAAATATTATACATGGAAGTCACTTGTATAGTTCACACAAGCACTGTTCTGTTTCCACTGCATGAATTCCATCCTCATAGGTCAGGAGACTTTGGCGGAAACCACAGATTTCCTTCTCACTGTTGATCGCCTGACCTGAAAAGTAAAATTTCCAGGCTTTTATGAATGGGTTGGTTTGCAGCACCAAGCCCAGTGGCATGGATGCCACTTAGGTTATTGCACTCAAGGACTGGCTTTGCAGAGATGTGGCATCTGACCTGCCAACACTGATGGATTGGGAGTTGGTGCATGGGGGTCTCATGCTGGGTCTCTCAAGGCCAGCAGAGAAGATGACTGAACATTGCAGGATCAAGTGCTTGTTTGTTGTAGTTCTGGATCCAACATAGTGGTCCACTCCAACTTTCGTAATGATTTCCCGACTTGACACACTCCTTAAAGGCTTTGGTACCTATTGGCTCTGTCTTACTTTTAAATCAGTAGTTCTCAACCTATGGGTTTAACCCCTTTGGAATTGAATAGACCCTTACACAGGGGTTGTGTAAGGCCATCTGCCTATCAAAAATTTACATTAAAATTTATAACAGTAGGAAAATTACAGTTATGAGGTAGCAACAAAACTAATTTTCTACTTGGGGGCACCACAACATGAGGAACTGTATTAAAGGGTCATAGTGTTAGAAGGGATGAGAACCACTGTTTTTGATAGTCTCATCCTTCGGAAGGTCACCTACAAACCAAGAGGCATAAGAAGGATCAAAAAGCCACAGAACTGGGAGGCAGTGGAGGTGTGGGTGAAATAAACCCTCTCCTCCCCAAGGTGCTTTTAAGTCATGGTGTTTTATCACAGCAAAGTAACCCTAACTGAGACAGAAATTAGTACCAGGATAGTGGGGTATTTCATGTTGTTTTGGAAGAACTGGGGAAGGCTTTGTAACTTTGGGCTAGAAAAGCCATTGAGTGTTCCCAACTTGGTGAGCTGTTCTATGGGAGCTTGGGAGATAAGAGTTTTGAGAAGTACAGATGGTGGTCCTGCTTGTGGAGTTGCAGAGGGAAGTTTGAGAGTTCCTTTAAGGACTATCTTGGGGCCATTGCATATTCTGAAATAAGAGTCTATGGCACTGGCTAGTTGCGATTAACAGCATGCCAGAACTGTTCAAATAAAGTTTGCTTTGCTGATCAGCCAGAGCTGTGAAGTTAACAGTAATTGAGGAAAAACTAGCATTATTGATGTAGAATCTTCTAGGCAGTGTTTCCTCAGGGTCAGCACAGAGGCTGTATTCTATAAGTGGCCAAAGTTGTACCTCTGCTGGCAGCTGAACTTGCTAACTGAGATGATACAGGTTTTGAAGCTTTAAAGGAGTTCCGGAGAGCAACTGACCCTTGGTACTGTGAGAGGCAGGAAGAGATCGTGGCTGAAGAAGCAGCCTCAGTAGCAGTGGAAGCTCCAAGAAGGACTGACGGGGTCCTACAGAGAAGATGAAGCTTGGCACCATGCAGAGAGCCCAGGAGAGGTTATTAATAAAAGTGCAGCCAAGCTGTAGCAGGAGACCCTGGCATTTGGGAGCCCTAGTACCAAAGGATGGCCACTGAGGACAGCAGCAGTCATGGAGTGGAGCTGTTGTGAGCTGAGGAGACAAGCTGTGTGTGTTGCAGAGAGTAGTGCCAGAGAAGTGACCTTGGCTCTGAAGAGGATCCCAGATGATAGTGAGTGAACCCCAGACATTGGACACTGAGTTCTTTGCACTCATGGAATTTGGTTTTGCTTTGTTCTGATTATGGCTGTGCCCAGGTTCTTCCCTCTTGAATTAAGAAAGTATTTAATGTATTGCGATTTTACTGGAGCCCACAGTAGAGATACTTTTAAAGAGATTTAGGATTTTTAAAGACTTTGGATTTTAAAAGACTGAATTTTAAAATGTTTGAATTTGTAAAGACTGTGGAACTTTAAGTTTCTATTATTATTATTATCATCATCATCATTATTATTTTGTAGATGGACAAAAAGAAAATATTATTGTTAAATAGTATTTATTGGACTGGTGTGTCGATTTGACAACGGGCCAATTGTCCTGGCTAGTTTTATGTCAACTTGATGCAAGTTAAAGTCATCTGAGGAAGGAACCTCAATTGAGAAAAATGCTTTCTTAAAATTGTGTTGTAGGCAGGCAAGCATGTAGGGCATTTTCTTAATTAGTGGTTGATGTGGAAGGACCCAGCCCATTATGAATGGGGATATCCCTAGGGCTGCTTGTCCAGGATTCTACAAGAAAGCAGGCTGAGCAAGCCAGCAGGAGCAAGCCAGTAAGCAGTACCCCTCCATGGCCTCTGCATCAGCTCTCACTTTCAGGATCCCACTCTGCTTGAGTTCCTGGCCTAATTGTTTTCGATGATAAATAGTTATATGGAACTATGAGGAAAATAAACCCTTTCCTTCTCAAGTTGCTCTTGGTAGTGGTGTTTCATCACACAATGATAACCCTAAGACAGCAAGCAATGTTACTGGACCAGCATTGTGACAGAGCATAGTTGAGCAGCTTTTGCTTTGAAAATGCTAGTCATACTAACATCAGTTAGTATGAAGTGAGTGCCTGGGAACCTGCCACAGCTTGAAAGAGACAGTAAGATCAGAACCATGAACTTGGTTTGTGTTTGGTGTTTTGGGATGAATGGGTGGCTGTAGGGGTTTTTATTAGCTTTTTATTTATTTCTTTATTTTTCCAAAAAATGGTCTCACTATGCAGCCCTGGCTAGCCTGGAATTTCCTATGTGGAGCAGTGTATGGCCTCCAACTGAGATCTCCATGCCTCTGCCTTAGTTCTGAGGTTAAATGCATAAGAGACCACAGCTGCCTGTTTACTTGTTCAATTGTGAGGAGAGCCTCATGTAAAGAGTATCATGCTGAGGCCATGAGGCTAGCCAAAGGAATTCTCTTTGGCATTGAGGATGACCTTGAGACTTAGATCCTCCTGTCTCCACACACTGATTACCAGGATCACAGGTGTGCACCACCATAGCAAGTACGTATGGTGCTGATACTAGAACCCAAGGCTCTCTGAATGCTAGGCAAGCATTCCTCAACTGAGCGGCATCCTCAGCCCACAGGCTTGCTTAGTTTTCCATCCTCAAGCATAGACCTGTCTTTCTCTTGCTTTAAAAAAAATAGTTTGTGACAATTCTAAACAGAATATTACTCCATTTTTGAAAAAAAAGTTTGGAAAAATGTAATATAAAAGGAATCATATGGTCCTTATTATTTTCTTCTCTCCTCTTTCTTTTATTTTTATATTTATATATTACATATATTTTTATATTTATATCCTATATTCATTGTATAGTCCCAGCTGGTCTAAGTAGATCAGGTTGGCCTTGAACTCACTATGTAAACCAAGTTGGCCTTGAATTCACAGAAATCTGTCTGCTTTTGCCTCTTAAGTACTAGAATTAAATTCCTGTACCACCATGTTTAAACTGCTTTTATTTGTGTCTTGCCCCCTTATGTTCCTGGGAATTCCCATTTTCTGGCTTGTTCATTGTTGTGCGCTTTATAGATTTCCAAATTTTTTGTGCAATGATTATTTATTCTACTATCAATATATGGGCTGTCTGAAGCATTTTGTCATTACAAACAAAGCTGTTTGACATGATTCTAGGTACACGTTTGTGCCATTTTCCCTGGGGTCTGGTTCTAGAAGTCAGCTTTCTAGACTATGGGCAATGTGCTAATTGAACTGTTCCCATGAGGACCATGGTTTTTCTTTCTTCGAGTGGTTGTGTCATTGTGAACGTCCTCTGTCCAGCCAGCAGAGTTCCCCAACACTAGTATTGTTGGTTTGTTGATTGTTACCAGACAACTGACTATGCAATGGTAACCCTTTGAGATTTTGTGTTTTCCTACCAATTTCAAGATTGAACATCATTTTATTTATGGCCCTGTCAATTGCCTTGTCCTGTGAAATGACAATTGATGTCTTTTGTAGATGTTTTTTTTTTTTTTTTAATCCTTAAATATTTGATATATATTTCCATTGGGTTGTTTTAAGAACATTGAAGTCTCAAACTCCATCTGGAATGGATACTGAAGTACTGCATGGAATAGGGACCCAAGTTTGTGCTGATAAATTGTAACCCAAAATTATCCCAGCACCACTTTATATCTAATGCCTCCTGTCTCATGCATCCTGCTCACTCAGGGTCAGATATGTGTGGAATTTTCTTCTGGACTCATTATTTCCTCACAGGGACTTACTTACACAGCCTTTGACATGTGGCACACTCTCCAACAGAGCTTCACAGGAAGTATTGATGTCTGGCAGAGTCATCTGCTTCTGGTTCGTCTTTCAACTCTTATTATAATACTATCCTTGATCATACAAATTTTAGGCTCACACTGGCAAACTTTCTTCCATTGTCTGATCCTTCCCAAATAATCCTTTTTAGAACTTGATTAAAAATTGTATAGTATAGAAAGCTCTGGGGAGACTTAATGATTATATAATATAGGTTCTGATCTATTTGCTATGTTCAATAGAGTTTTATAACTTTCCTTAGACTATATATCTTAAAGTAGCTTTATCCACAAAGAATTTTTATTTCTTTGCAAACACATAGTTTTGTAATTCTTTTCTTCTTTAAATAAATAGAGCCTTTCTTATTTTGTGCAGTGGTGATGATTAAAAACATTAATATCTTGTTTCTAATCTTAAGCATAGAATTTTTGATCATTCGTGATGTTTGCCATGTGGCTATATATTTTCAAATGAAAATTATCTCTAAGTAGAATAAGGAATTAGATAGATAACAAGTAGATAATAGATAGATGATGTGGTAAATACATTTTGATCACATTTTCAGTAGTAACATCTGTAATTTTTTGTTCTTAAGCTGTAATTTTTCTCTTTGATAAATGTTGAGAAGCCCAGGCATTCCTGCCCTTATAAAGAATTGTTTGATATGATATAATTATAAATGCATTCACACATTCTGATTCATTTTGTTTAGTCTTCAAATCTAAGGGTTCTTAAGAGGAAGAGGCTTCTGTTCACTTCTTAGTCTTTGATTCTTTTATTTTAAAAGCAAACCTACAGTGAACTTTTAACATGAATAGCCTAACTTTCCTTTTTCCTCCTCTATTCCCCACCCACCTTTTCCTCTCCCTCTCCCTCTCCCCCATCCCCTTCCTTTCAATCTCTCCTCCCCTTCCCTCTCTCCTCTGCCACTGAGTTCATCCTCTCCTTTCATTCCAGCTTTCCTGGATACCATCCCTCTCCTCTTCTTCCTTTTTCTTTTTCCCTTCCTCCCCACTCTCTCCATCTGTCTTTCCCTCCCTCCCTCCCTCCCTCCCTCCCTCCCTCCCTCCCTCCCTCCCTCCCTTCCTTAATCCATATGTGCTTCTGGATAAACCAAAGCAGAGTAAGAATGAAGCATTGGAAGTTTTAGAAGACTTACCTACACAATCACCAGCCTTTACTGCTTACTGTGGCAGTAGGTGAGAGTACAGTTATCATTATAGTTTCTACCTTACTTTTTTATTTTATGCCAATGTGTTTCTTCCCCCCATTGTTTTGACACAGGTTACAATTTATTCTCTTTAATCTCTGTCACATTCTTTTTTAATTAATTGTACATAGTAGGGTGTGTGTGTGTAAGTGTGTAAGTGTGCCAGTATATATGTGTATGTGTGTGTGTGTGTGTGTTCTCTGTATAGTCTTATATATGTAGACTCCTTTCCCATGTCATAAATCCTACCAGAGGTCTGCTCATCTTTTCAGTATCCCAGCATCCCTTCTGTTAATCTCTTTACCCCCTGCACTATATCACTGGAGATTCTTAATATGCTGATTCCCTGTTTCGTTATTTTTCCTTGTTATATTTACCTTCCAGATTTCATTTTTAAGCAGTTTTATTATAATTGACAAAGCAAATGTTGTAACTACATACTTAAGGTACATAATTTGATGTGGTTTTACAAATGTAGGCACACTCATGAGCTATAATAAATAACCAACAAACACATCCCCCACAGAAAACTTATCTTCCACATGTAACTAACCCTCCCTCTCATATGTCCCAGTGTTTTGGTCTCCATGTAACCTCTGAACTATTTTCTGTTGCTATAAATAAGTTTTTATTTCATACAGCTTTATATTAATAGAATAACTACATGGTTTTGTCTGTATGACTTTCCTCAGCTTCATCATTTGGAGATTGATTATACTGTTGTATCAAGTACAGGTCTTCTATCAGTATCTGTTTTTCTTTACTGTGAAGGACCACCCCCATGAGGATAGGACAGCTTATTTTCCACAAATACAGCTGCTATGGTGGTCATGTACAGGCCTTTGTACTGATGTATGTATTTCTTCCTTGAGTTGCTACCTAAGAGTGATCGGCTGGATAAATGGAAAGTACAGGTGTTTAAATTTCTCACTTAAAAAAAAAAAAACTGTTGTTAGCATGTACCAGTTGAACACATAAATAGGGCTCAATATAAGATTTGCATATATATTTATATAACATAACCTGATCATATTTCACCTCCTTTCTCCTTCTCCATAGTGCATGTACTTAAGCAGGCGTGCACACACACACACACTGCCCAGACTCTAGTGATCATTATTGTATTTGCCCATTGACATTCACTTCCACATATGAGAAAGATGTAATCCCTGTCTGTCAGTGTCTCATGAGTTTCTCTTAACATCTGGCTCTGTTGCAGACAGCTGGATGTTCTGGGGGGGGGGGCACATGTGTGCTTGCACACATTCATCTGTTGATGGGCACCTAGGCGATTCCTTTTGGCCACCCTACCCACCAAACTGATATGGGACTGCTTAGAGTCTGAACTTGGAGTTCCAACCATTATTTAAGCTTAGACTCCAACCACAAATCTGACTAAAAATTTAGGCAGGAGCTCTGAGACCCAGCCTACCAGCCTGCTTGACTCTCAACCACCAACCACCAGTCCCCCAAACTGAACCCTGACATGTCATGCAGGCCAATCAAGAACCCCAGTTAGAAATATCCAAAGCCAGGTCCCCTCCCTATCTTACCTATAACCCCTATTTTGTATTCTACAAAAATGGATATGCAGATATCTTTTGTTAGGCTGACTTCATTTGCTTTTGATTTTACACTGAGGAGTAAGAAACCTGAATCATATGACAGGTCAATTTTAGTTTGCTGAGGACACTCCATAGCGTCATCTGTGGCATGTACTGATTTACAGCCTCACCAATAGTAAGAATTCTTTTCTTCTTACAACCTTTCAACCTTTCAAGTGTTTACTAGTCTTCTTTTTGTAGATGATAGTTCTCCCTTCTGACTTGGGTAAGATGGAATCTTGCTGTGGTTTTGATTTTGCATTTCCGTGATGACTCACGTCACTGGACAGTTCTGCATACCTATCTATGCGGGTCATTTGGATTTCTTTTGGGAAGCGTTGCTCAGATTGTTTGCTCATTTTTTTTTAAGACTACATTGTGTTATTTTGTTGTTGATGATCAAGTTTTAGAATTGCTTATGTATTTCAGATATGAATCTTTTGCCAAATTAATACTTGGCAAACAGTGTCGCCTATCCTGTAGGCTGGCTCTTCTCTCTTCTCTCTGTTCAATTTTTTTCTGTGTAGAAATTTGGTGACATTCTTTTTACTTGTTTGTCTTGTTTTAGTTTTGCTTTCCATGGTTTGGGGATCCTATCCAGAAAACCATACTATTGTATGTAAATATGTCTGTGCCTGTCTTTTTTGTTCTATTTGATTTTTTTTGATTCAATATTCATTTTTTAATTTTATTTACATTTAAGATGCCATCCACTTTCCCCATTTCCCCTCCCTAGAAAACCCCTGTCCCATGCCCCCCCTTTCCTTTTTGCTTTTATACAATTTTTTTAAAATGTTAATCAAAGGATTTATAAGTTTGGTAATGCTCAATCAGAAGTGTAACCCAATACCCAACCTAGATATAAAAACTATCTTTGACTGGTGGAGACCTGTGAACATCTGCCTCCATGCCCCCTCTCTCTTTCTCTCTCTCATCACCTAGCTTCTCCTCTCTTTCATCTTCTCTCCTTACTCCATCTCTTCCTCTCAATACTCCTTCCCACTTAGCTCCTCCTACATATCACTCTTCCTGTTAAAGTAAAACTTTTCTCTCAAAATACAGTTAGAGCATACTTATTCCTAGTTGTACCAGTGAGGTACAAGATAGTCCTAATACCCAGTCCATCATTTTGTTGACTAACCAGAACCTCTGTCATCTCTTCTAACTAAAACACTTACTTTTGATCCTGGCTTTTTTTTTTTTTTTTTTTTTGGCTTTAGAATGAATGTCAGCTGAAAACTATCTACTCAGATCTTTTCTCTCAAAGTAAATAGCCAGGATTGGAGACTATGGGTCTTCAACCCCGTCAGAAATCCAGAATGACTGAGTTAACTGAAGTTATGGGAAGCACTAAACGTAGCTTCTAAAACTTAGCCAATTTATAGAGACCGCTGAACACCTGAAAAGCCCCTATACTACCGAACGTTCAAGCATCAAATCTTCAGCCTTCTGGCCCAGAGTCATCTGACAGACCTTAGTGATGCAGGATTATTAAGGGCTGATTACTCTGTCTAAGCAGATATAATCAGTCGACTATTCTGTATGTGTGTCCTCTTCTGGACAGTAATTTGTCTGTAGATGGAAAGAGGCAATTCTTGCCTAGTGGCTGTCACCACACAACTGGAGTGACTCCAAGGATGCTCAATTTCTTCTTAGAATCCACGACAGGAAGCTGTCAGGAGCAGACAGGTTTCTAATCAGAATGGACATTAATATATAAATATTTGTAGCATCAATTCTATGGACTTCTGTTGTTTTGGAAACCAACTATCCATGTAAGCTCACCTGGACTATTGTCTGTTCACTCCTCTCAGCTATTTCTAAATAAAATATGGGAAACCTCCTAACAATAAACTCAAAGCCATAAATTTGCTATAGTCCCTGAATTCATAGGTTAACCGTCCCAAATCAGTTAAAAAAGTTAAAGAAGGACTGGATCTAGGCCTTGTATTCCTAAATGGGTTATGCAGGCACATTGCCCATGAGAGTATCAATATTCATCTCACTTTTATATTAATAAGAAGCTCATACCAATGAAAACCTTAAATTTGAAATCAAAGTTAATTTTGTACCATTTAAGAAATTATAACTTCATCTTGATAATAATTATACAGATTTCTACCAATAGGTTATGGTTATGCAATAAGTCCTAGCTAATCCTCCCTGTTCCAACAAAACCACTACTTTTCCCTAGAAAGACAGACCATTATTAACCACATTAGTCCCCAAGCCCAGGGAATAGGGGCACTGACTCTTCTTTAACTTCTTCAAGCTGATTAAGGGCATTGAGATATTAGAAGAGGGGTTGGGGGAAGAGTAAGTTGACAAGCCTCTGACAATGTGTCTTCACTGAATCCAGATGGAATTCCAGGAAATCCAAGGTTTGGGCAGGTCTGCTCAGTATGCTTGATGAGTAGATACACCAAGGCTGTGTATTCTGCAATATACAATTCTCAGAACAAGTTTTAGTATCAAGAAAAAAAAATTTCCCCCCTAGGGAGCTGACATTTTTTTTAAAGATGTTGGTTCTAACAACTTTTCTTTTTTTTCCCCCCTTTTTAAAATTGGTTGTAATATTTACATTTCAGATTTTATCCCCTAACCCCACTTCCTCCTACCACCCAGAAACCTCCCATCCCCCTCCTCATGCTTCTATGAGGTAGTGACCGCACCTACCCCCCCACTATCCCCTCCCCACCCTCACATTCCCCCCCCCCACACTCTGTGTTTATTTTTTTTTATGGGACCAAGAAACTCCTCTTCCACCTATGCCTGACAAGGCCATCCTCCCCTACATATACCACTGGAGTCTTGGGTCCCTCCCTATGTGTTCCCTGGCTGGTGGTTTAGACCCTGGGGGGCTCTGGTTGTTTGGTATTGTTGCTTTCCTCATGGGGTCACAACCCCTTTCTGCTCCTTCAGTCCTCTCTCTAAGTTCTCTATTGGTAAACCCCTGATCATATCAGTGGTTAACTGTGAGCATCGTCCTCTGAGTGTGTTAGTCTTTGGCAGACCTCTAAGGAGACAGCTATATCATGTTCCTCAGATTATCTTCCAGCCATCCACAACAGTGTTTAGCTTAGGTGGCTGTACATGGGATGAATACCGAGGTGGAGTGGTCTCCTGATGGCCCCTCCTTCAGTTTCTGTCCTATGTTTTGTTTCCATATTTGCTCCCTTGAGCATGTTTGTTACTTGTTCTAAGTAGAACTGAGGCATCCCCTCTTGGTCTTCCTTCTTCATGAGCTTCATGTGGTCTGCTGGTTGAGTCTTCCCTAATCCTAGCTTTGGGGCTAACATCCGCTTAACAGTGAGTAAATACCCTGTGTGTTCTTTTGGGATTGGGTTAACTCACTCAAGATGATAATTTCTAGATCCATCCATTTACCTAAAAATTTCTCGAATTCATTATTTTTAATAGCTGAGTAATACTCCATTGTGTAGATGTACCACATTTTTTTGTATCCATTCCTCTGTTGAGGGACATCTTGGTTCTTTCCAGTTTCTGGCTATTATAAATAAGGCTGCTATGAACATAGTAGAGCATATGTCTTTATTATATGTTGGAGCATCTTCTGGGTATATGCCCAGGAGTGCTATAGCTGGATCCTCAGGTAATGCTATGTCCAATTTTCTGAGGAACCGCCAGACAGATTTCCAGAGTGGTTGTACCAGCTTGCAATCCCACCAACAATGGAGGAGCATTCTTCTTTCTCTGCATCCTCGCCAGCATCTACTATCACCTGAGTTTTTGATCTTAGCCATTCTGATTGGTGTGAGGTGGTATCTCAGGGTTGTTTTGATTTGCATTTCCCTGATGACTAAGGATGTGGAGCATTTCTTAAGGTATTTCTCAGCCATTCGAGTTTCCTCTGTTGAGAATTCTTTGTTTAGCTCTGTACCCCATTTTTAATAGGTTTATATGGTTGTCTGGAGTATAATTTCTTCAGTTCTTTGTATATCTTGGATATTACCCTCTATCTTTTCCCAATCTGTTGGTTGCCGATTTGTCTTATTGAAAATGTCCTTTGCCTTACAGAAGCTTTGTAATTTGATGAGGTCCCATTTGTCAATTCTTGATCTTAGAGCATAAGCCATTTGGTGTTCTGTTCAGGAACTTTTCCCCTGTGCCTAGGTATTCAAGGGTCTTTCCCACCTTCTCTTCTATTAGTTTCAGTGTATCTGGTTTTAAGTGAAGGTCTTTTATCCACTTGGATTTGAGCTTTGTACAAGGAGATATGAATGGATCGATTTGCATCCTTTTACATGTTGACCTCCAGTTGAACCAACACCATTTGCTGAAAATGCTGTCTGTTTTCCACTGGATGGTTTTAGCTTCTTTGTCGAAGATCAAGTGACCATAGGTATGTGGGCTCATTTCTGGATTTCAGTTCTATTCCATTGATCTTCATGCCTGTCTCTGTACCAATACCACGCAGTTTTTATTACTATTGCCCTGTAGTATAGGTTGAGGTCAGAGATGGTGATTCCCCCAGAAGTTCTTTTGTTGTTGAGAATAGTTCTGGCTATCCTGGATTTTTGTTGTTCCAAATAAATTTGCAAATTGCTCTTTCTATCTCTATGAAGAATTGATTTGAAATTTTGATGGGGATTGCATTGAATCTATAGATTGCTTTTGGCAAGATAGCCATTTTTACTATATTAATCCTGCCAATCCAGGAGCATGGGAGATCTTTCCATCTTCTGAGATCTTCTTCGATTTCTTTCTTCAGAGACTTGAAGTTCTTGTCATACAGATCTTTCACTTGCTTAGTTAGATTCACTCCAAGATATCTTATAGTATTTGTGGCTATTGTGAAGGGTGTCATTTCCAGAATTTCTTTCTCAGCCTGTTTATCTTTTGAGTATAGGAAGGCTACTGATTTGTTTGAGTTGATTTTATATCCAGCCACTTTACTGAAGTTGTTTATCAGGTTTAGGAGTTCCCTGGTGGAAGTTTTAGGGTCACTTAAGTATACTATCATATCATCTGCAAATAGTGAAATTTTGACTTCTTCCTTTCCTATTTGTATCCCTTTGACTTCCTTTTGTTGTCTAATTGCTCTAGCTAGGACTTCCAGTACTATATTGAATAGGTAGGGTGAGAGTGGGCAGCCTTGTCTGGTCCCTGATCTTAGTGGGATTGCTTCAAGTTTCTCTCCATTTAGTTTGATGTTGGCTACTGGCTTGCTGTATATTGCTTTTACTATGTTTAGGTATGGACCTTGAATTCCTAATCTTTCCAAGACTTTTAACATGAAGGGATGTTGTATTTTGTCAAATGCTTTCTCAGCATCTAGTGAGATGATCATGTGGTTTTTTTCTTTGACTTTATTTATGTAGTGGATTACATTGATGGATTTCCAAATATTGAACCATCCCTGCATTCCTGGGATAAAGCCTACTTGATCATGATGGATGATTGCTTTGATGTGTTGTTGAATTCAGTTTGCGAGAATTTTATTGAGTATTTTTGCATTGATATTCATAAGAGAGATTGGTCTGTAGTTCTCCTTCTTTGTTGGGTCTTTGTGAGGCTTAGGTATGAGCGTAATTGTAGCTTCATAGAACGAATTGGGTATGTTTCCTTCTGTTTCTATTCTGTGGAATAGTTTGAAGAGAATTGGTATTAGCTCTTCCTGGAAGGTCTGATAGAATTCTGCACTAAAACCATCTGGTCCCGGACTTTTTTTGGTGGGGAGGTTTTTAATGACTGCTTCTATTTCTTTAGGGGTTATTCGACTGTTTAGATGATTTATCTGCTCCTCATTTAAGTTTGGTACCTGGTATCTATCTAGGAAATTGTCCATTTCATCCAGATTTTCCAATTTTGTTGAGTATAGGCCTTTGTAGTAGGATCTGATGGTTTTTTAAATTTCCTCTGTTTCTATTGTTATGTCTCCCTTTTCAGTTCTTATTTTATTAATTTGAGTACTGTCTCTGCACCCTTTGGTTAGTCTGGCTAAGGGTTTGTCTATCTTGTTAATTTTCTCAAAGAACCAGCTCCTGGTTTTGTTGATATTTTGTATAGTTCTTTTTGTTTCAACTTGGTTGATTTCAGCCCTGAGTTTGATTATTTCCTGCCATCTACTCCTCTTGGGTATATTAGCTTCTTTTTGTTCTAACTCTTTCAAGTGTGCTGTCAATTTATTAATGTACATTCTTTTTGTGGGCACTTAGAGCTATAATTTTTCCTCTTAGTACTGCTTTCATGGAGTCCCACAAATTTTGATATGATGTGTCCTCATTTTCATTTAAATCTAAAAAGTCTTTAATTTCTTTCTTTATTCCTTGACCAAGTTATCATTGAGTAGAGCATTGTTCAGTTTCCACGTGTATGTGGGCTTTCCGTTGTTTTTGTCCAAGTCAAAGACAAGTCTTAGTCCATGGTGGTCTGATAGGGTACAAGGGATTATTTCAATCTTTTTGTATCTGTTGAGGCCTGTTTTGTGATCAATTATATGGTCTATTTTGGAGAAGGTACCATGAGGTGCTGAGAAAAAGGCATATTCTTTTGTTTTAGGATGAAATGTTCTATAGATGTCACTTAAGTCCAATTGGTCCATAACTTCTGTTAGTTTCATTGTGTCTCGGTTTAGTTTCTGTTTCCATGATCCATCCATAGCTGAGAGTGGGGTGTTGAAATCTCCTACTATTATTGTGTGAGTTGCAATGTATGCTTTAAGCTTTAGTAAAGTTTCTTTTATGTATGTGGGTGCCCTTGCATTTGGAGCATAGATGTTCAGAATTGCAAGTTCCTCTTGGTACATTTTTCCTTTGATGAATATGAAGTGTCCTTCTTGATCTTTTTTGATTACTTTTGGTTGAAAAACTAGTTTATTTGATACTAGAATTGCTACTCCAGCTTTTTTCTTGGGGCCATTTGCTTGGAAGATTGTTTTCCAACCTTTTACTCTGAGGTAGTGTCTGTCTTTTTCACAAAGGTGCGTTTCCTGTATGCAGCAAAATGTTGGGTCCTGTTTATGTATCCAATCTGATAGTCTATGATTTTTTATTGGAGAATTGAGTCCATTGATATTAAGAGATATTAAGGAAAAATGAATGTTGTTTCCTGTTATTTTTGTTATTGGCGGTTGTGTTATATTTGTATAGCTACCTTCTTTTAGGGTTGTTAGAAGATTACTTTCTTGCTTTTTCTAGGTTGTAGTTTCCCTCCTTGTGTTGGAGTTTTCCACCAATTATCCTTTGAAGGGCTTGATTTGTGGTAAGATATTGTGTAAATTTGGATTTGTCATGGAATATTTTGGTTTCTCCATCAATATTGATTGAGAGTTTTGCTGGGTAAAGTAGTCTGGGCTGGCATTTGTGTTCTCTTAGGGCCTGTATGATATCAGTCCAGGATCTTCTGGCTTTTATAGTCTCTTGTGAGAAGTCTGGTGTAATTCTTATAGGTCTGCCTTTATATGTTACTTCACCTTTTTCCCTTACTGCTTTTAGTATTTTTTCTTTGTTTTATATATTTGATGTTTTGATTATTATGTGATGAGAGGTATTTCTTTTCTGGTCTAGTCTATTTGGAGTTCTGTAGGCTTCTTGTATATTTATGGACATCTCTTTCTTTAGGTTAGGGAAGTTTTCCTCTATAATTTTGTTGAAGATATTTACTGGCCCTTTAAGTTGGGAGTTTTCACCCTCATCTATACCTATTATCCTTAGGTTTGGTCTTCTCATTGTGTCCTGGATTTCCTGGATGTTTTGGGTTAGGAGCTTTTTGCATTTTGCATTTTCTTTGACAGTTGTGTCAATGTTTTCCATGGTATCTTCTACACATGAGATTCTCTCTTCTATCTCTTGTATTCTGTTGGTAATGCTTGCATCTATGACCTCTGGTCTTTTTCTTAGGTTTTCTATCTCCAGAGTAGTCTCCTTTTGAGATTTCTTTATTGCTTCTACTTCCATTTTTAGATCCTGGACAGTTTTGTTTAATTCCTTCATCTGTTTGGTTGTGTTTTCTTGCATTTCTTTAAGGGCTTCTACCTGTTTACCTGCGTTCTCCTCAAATTTTTTGAGAGTGTTATTTATGACCTTCTTAAAGACCTCTAACATCATCATGAGAAGTGATTTTAATTCTGAGTCCTGCTTTTCTGGTGTGATGTGGTGATCAGGACTTGTTATGGTGGGGGAACTGGGTTCTGGTGATGCCAAGTAGCTTTGGTTTCTGTTGTTTACATTTCTGCGCTTACCTTTCACCATTTGGTTAGCTGTAGTTCTACTGGCACTCACTGGTTCTGACTTGAGTCTGCCTTTTCAGTTATCTTGGTTGTATCAGAACTCCTCGGGGTATGGATGACTCTATGATCCTGAGCTCCAGCTGCTCTGGGTTCAGTGGCTCTTCTAGGATATTTCAGGATATGGAGTCTCCACAGTGGTAGACCAGCTAGGTGTTTGCTGTTCTGAATGTAGTTGCTCCTCTATGATGCTTCGAGATATGGTGTTCCCTGGTCTGCTGCTCTGAGGACCTCTGAGGACCTAGTGTCCTCACTAGGATGCCTGCCACTCTAGGGTCTTTGACCTCTCTTGGGTGCCTCTGCAGTTCTGCGGTCTGTGCCTTCCCTAGGGTGCCTCTGAACTCAGTTTCCAGAGGGGAGCAGATCAGCTGGGAGACTGCTCGAGCCACTGGTATCCGGGCCCGAGGTGGAAGGGGCTCTATTTGATTCAAGATAGGGTTTCACAGTGTAGCCCTGTGTGGCCTAGATTTCCCTATGTAGACTAAGCTGGTCTCAAGCTCACACAGATCCATCCACTTCTGCCCCTGAGTGCAGGGATCAAAGGCAAGTATGATGACTCCTGGCGAAGTGCTCCTTGTAGCAGTTTTAGAGTTTCCAATCTAACATTTCAGATTTTGATCCATTTTGAGATGATGTTTATATAAGGTAAGGGTCGGAGGTCAAGAATTAGACAACGACATCTGGAAACTGTTCTTTCTCCAATGTTAGGTTTCTAACACTTTTGTCAAGAACATTTAAATTCATGGTTTTTTTTCTAGTTCCTGTACGTGTCTTCCTGTCTGTTATTAAGCCACTGAGTTCTTGTAGGCCTACAAGGTGTTTTAAAGCCAAGATTATGAAACTTCCTGCTTTGTGGTGTATGTCAGGATGTGTTTGGCTATTTGAGAGTTTTTAATGCTTTCATATTAGAAAAGGGAAGTTGTTTAGAGTTCTTTCTAATTCTGTGGAGAATGTTATTGGTACTTTGATGGGCCTACCACTGGGCCTTAGAACCAGAATTGAACCTGGGCCCAAAATTCTACTTAAAGACCTTCAGAGTCAGTCCCTCTTCACCTATGCCATTCTTTTTTTTTTCTACCTGTTTACCTTTTGGCCACTCTACTCACCAAGCTGATGTGAGACTGCTTGGAGTCTGAACGCGGAGGCCCAACCATAACTTGAGCTTAGAATCCAATCCCAAGACTGACTGAAAAATTAGGAAGGAACTCTGAGACCCAGCCTACTACCCTGCTTGACTCTCAATCAGTAGTCCCTAAAACTAGTCCCTGGGATGCCATGCTGGCCAGTCAAGAACCCCAGTTAGAAATATCTAAAGTCGTCTTCCCTATCTGTTTTCACATGTATCAAGAACTCGACCTACTGTGCTGAGCTTGGGACCACTTGCAGTGTGAACTCAAAAACACAGTGAGGCCCCAAAAATGAATACTAAGCATCATCAGTTGGGACACAACCTGACAGTTCAGGTAGCTGCAAACAAAGACCCA
Organism: Arvicanthis niloticus; assembly: GCF_011762505.2. NCBI lineage: Eukaryota > Metazoa > Chordata > Mammalia > Rodentia > Muridae > Arvicanthis > Arvicanthis niloticus. The sequence continues at coordinate 38,402,583 of NC_047666.1, forward strand.
AGCCTCACCCAACAAAGAAAAGGCCAGATATCACACCAAGAAACACCACAAACATACCTGAATCCACATGCCTAGATCTGATCACAAAAATATAAACCTGAGCAACCAAGACACTATTCCTCCTCCAGAAAGCAGTACCCCCAAAAAATAGTCAATGAGAAGAGGTATTTAGCTGAAGTGCAAGGCAGGGGCTTCAACGTAGCAATGAGAAATATGTTCAAGAACCTTGGAGAGGATATGAGAAATTGGTTCAGTGAAGAGTAAAGAAACACAAAAAGTTGAATGCAATTATACAGATAATTCAAGACTTGAAACTAGAATTTCATTTTAAAAAATAATATTGCTAAAGAGAAGCCAAACTGAAATTAAACTCAAAACTAAAACCTCAGGCTAGCAAATAAAAAGCTCAAAGGAAAGCCTCACCTACAAGTTTTATCTGCATGAATGTTGTGCACCAAGTGCCTGCACTGCCCATGGAGGCCAGACAATGGGTTCAGATCCTCTAGAACTGGAATTACAGACAACTGAGAGCTGACATGTGGGTTGAGACTCGAACCCAGATCCTCTAGACAGAGCCATCTCTCCAGATCTACACATTTCTTTAAGCAGCCATGTTTCCTCCAGTCAATGAACATGAGGCTATTTCTCATCAATTAGTTTCTTCTTTAGCTTGTCTTGCCAGCGTTTTGTAATTTTATTTGCTGAGTTTACATCCTCAGTTAAGTTCATTCCTCAATGGTTCATATTTTGTTGCTGTATTGGGGTTCTCAGAATAACAAAACAAAACTTATAGAGTGAATCCATCATCTATCTATCTATCTATATCTATCTATCATATATATGATATATATATGATATCATATGATATATATATGATAGATAGATAGATAGATAGATAGATAGATAGATAGATAGATAGATCGCTGGCTATGAATGGAAAGTCCAAGAATCTAGAAGCTCAGTCCAGGAGGCTGGAGTCTTAGATGGTCATCAGTGGATGTTAGAATCCTGAAGAAGTAGGCCCTAATGCTAGTGAAGAAATGGACTTGCTAGCAAGACAAAGGACAAGCAGGTAAAGAACAAAAGCTTCCTGCTTCCAGGTCCTTATGTAGGCTTGCAGCAGAAGGTGTGTCTCAGATTAGAGGTGAGTGTTCCCAGCTCAAAAGAGCTGGATTAAAGGCATGTCTTCCTACCTCAAAGATCCATTTTAGAGGTGGATCATTTTACTTCAAATTAAGCAAAAATCCCTCACAGGTGTGCCTTCTGTCATTGGGATTTTAGCTAACTCCAGATGTAGTCAAGTCGGCAACCAAGGGTAGTCATATAGTTGCTGTGGCAAAGAAGACTGTGTTTATGATTTCTAAGGAAAATCAATAATTATTGATATATAGACAATTAACTTATTCTTGTGCTTCCATTTTGCTGACTGTTGCCATACTTAATTTCTCTAGTGAGTTCAATAGTCTTTTGAAGAATGATTTTGTTTTTTCTACACATAGAACCATAACATTTCAAAACATCCAAAATACATAAAGGACACTCACTATTCAACAGTAAGGAAATATGCAGCTCAGATAAACACAAGCTAAGGATTTGGATTCTTCACCCAAAAAGATATAAAAAATGGCCAACAGCACATGGGAAGATGCTGACAATAATTGCTCATTAGAGAAATTCATGCTAGGATGTACGTATCCTAATAATAGGATGCCAGTGGTTTATAAGTTAAAAGACTCATCACATCAAATGTTTGCTATGGTGTAGAAGAACTCCCGCATTTACAACACCATACATGACAATAGTGTGCAACACGATATAACACAATATAACACAATACATGTTGAGCTCTTTATACATACAATACTGGTGTGAATCCAAAATGTAAAATGGTAAGTGTGACTTTGGAAAAACCATAAATTTCTTTTGTAGTTTAAGAATCGCAGTGGGTGCCGGGCAGTGGTGGCACACGCCTTTAATCCCAGCACTTGGGAGGCAGAGACAGGCAGATTTCTGAGTTAGAGGCCAGCTTCGTCTACACAATGAGTTCCAGGACAGCTAGGGCTACACAGAGAAACCCTGTCTCAAAAGAAGAAGAAGAGGAGGAGGAGGAGGAGGAGGAGGAGGAGGAGGAGGAGGAGGAGGAGGAGGAGGAGGAGAAGGAGGAAGAAGAAGAAGAAGAAGAAGAAGAAGAAGAAGAAGAAGAAGAAGAAGAAGAAGAAGAAGAAGAAGAAGAAGAAGAAGAAGAAGAAGAAGAAGAATCACAGTGGGCTTCATTATGCCCCATTGCCTGGTCCCTATGGAAAACATTCAGAATATTTTCTACAAGCATTTTCAGACAGACAGTGTAGAAGTGCTGCTGAGGTCATCCTGATGCAAAGTGCATACTGGATCTTCATACTCCTGTCTGATCTCAGCTTCCTGCATAGCCATCCTTTCCCCCATCCCGCCTTCACACAGACTCTCCCCATCCTTTGGTAGCATGCTACATATTCTTAGCATCTATGCTATCCATTATCTTATGTTCCACACATGTTAAAGCTGTCCTTTGCATCTGAGATTTAAAATTTGCACACAAGTGTTGTGATGTACTTGTATTTTCCTTCATGTCTGTGGTTGGTGTCTCTTTCGTGGCGTTAACACTGTCTTTCAGAGAACAGAAGTCTTCCTTTTAATAACGTCACATCCATCTCTCACATTTTATGTTTGTTGCTTTAATGTTATATGCAGTAAAATACCTCTGTTTAACCCAGTCTCACCCAGATTTTTGCTATTTTTTTTTGTTTGTTTTATTGTGTAGGCTTTATGTTTAGAGTGAAGGCACATTGTATAATAACCTTTTTTAGGGTATAAAATATAGATAGCCATGATTTTGCCCCAGAGTATCTAATTTCTCTGTATGATTTTCTGAAGAGGTTATATCTTTTCTGCACTGAATTGACTGTGTTATGCCATCGCTGTACTGTCTTGATAATAAAAAAGCCATAACTGAAAAACAAGTAGTGCTTGGTATGAGGATATTATAGCTCAATGGCAAATGACTTGCCTAACATGCATAACTCTGGGTTCAATGGTCGACAAGAAGAAAGATGAGGTGGAGGAAAAGAGAAAGAGAAGAAGGATGGGGAGAGGAAGAGGGAGCAGGAGAGGGTAAACAAAGTTTGGTCTCAGGATTAAATTTGACAGAATTAGCTGGGTATTTGGCCCATGCATTTAAACCCAGCACTCAAGAGGCAGAGGCAGGAGGATCTCTGAGTTTCAGGCTACCTAGGGCTACATAGTGTAACAGTGACAAAGAATTTTTTGAGAGAATTTGCACATCACCAAGTCTTCCAAACAACATGATGCTTCTTTGAGTCCTTCCAGCAGAATTGTGTAGTTTCCTCATCATATTAATTTTGCATAACTTCTTAGGGTCTGTGGGGTGTATCATGGGCATTCTGTACTTTTTGGCTAATATCCACTTATAAGTGAGTATGTACCATCCATGTCTTTTGGGTATGGGTTATCTCACTCAGGATGATATTTTCTAGTTCTGTCCATTTGACTGCAAAATTCATGATGTCTTCCTTTGTAATAGCTGAATATTATTCCATTGTGGAAATGAACCACGTTTTCTGTACCCATTCTTTGGTTGAGAGACCTCTGCACTGCTCTGGCTATGACGAACAAGGCTGCTATGAACATAGTAGAGCACATGTCCTTGTGGTACGGCAGAGCATCTTCTGGATCTAGGAGCAGTATAGCTGGATCTTGAGGAAGAAGCATTTCCAATTTTCTGAGGAATGCAGCAAAATCTTCAACTTCACAAATGAGTTTGCCATGCTTCTTTATTCGCCACTTGTCGGTGTAAAATAAACAATCTTAGCATGTTTAGTGCCATCCACTTGTATTCTATTCATTTATTTAGCTTCTAAGTACGTCAAACTTTTAATATGGTTGCATGTAAATCAGGATTATAGTTTTCTAGCCTTATGGAACATACTAATTGTCATGTAAGAAACTGTCATGTTTTGCTTTTGCTTTCATGTGCTTTGCAGTGCTGGGGACTAATTTGGGACCTTGCATACATGTTAGGCAAATGCTGTACAATTGAACTGTAGCCCAGGCTCAAAGGATGTGATTTTATGACATTTATTCTTTTATATGTTATGGCTAACTTTGTAAATGTGTACTTACACTGAAGAATGTTTCACATATGCCTAAAATGGCACTTTTTATCTGATGGATAAATTTTATCATTCATGTACATTTATTTCATTGAGTTAGCATACAGATAATTTATTCAAATGTTTCATAGTTGTGATGATTTTTCCTCATTCAATACATGCAAACAGGAGTATGATACTTTTCATCCATGGTACTCTTACTCTTTCCTATAAACCTATATTGCAATTTACATTTTAACTATTTATATTTATATCCTCTTTATTCCTTATTCTTTTGTGAGGTTTTTAACTTTCTTCTGTCCACTGAGAATTTTTATAAATTTTTTTCTATTTTCATACTAAACTGGTTGTACTGTTTTATTTTGACTCATTTTTTCCTATTATTTTCCAAACTTTGCATACTTTTGTTTGCATGGTTCTTATTAAAAAGTACAGATTGGCAAATCTTGCTCTTTCTTTAAAACTCAATTAAAAGTCTCTGTCTTTTTATTTTTAAATTTAGCCAGTTTATATTTACTATAAAACCTTGCTTTCATGTTTCCTCTTTACATATTATATTTTCTTCATTTTTCTTCTATACTGCTTTTGTTTCATTAGGATTCACTTATATTACCAAAGATCTCTATAAATTCATTCGGTTTACAAAACCAATTCTAGATATATTCCTAAACAACACGCCTGTTTCCATTTGTTCTTTCTTCTTAGTGTATACCTTGGATTTAAACCCACCCTTCAACACTAGCACAGATACCAGAAAGTTATTCTTATTTATTAATCCTATACCCTTTTGGTTCTTTCTTTTGTATATAAAATTTACTTACCTTGTATATCAACTCTGATTGTCTCTAGGACCAGGTTTTCTTTTCATTGGAGTGTAAAATCTGACTGTGTCCTTTGGAAGGTCTTTGGAAAGTTTTGTGTTGGAAATCTTTCATGCTGAGGTTATAGGGACATGTTAGCTATGTGGCTTTCACAAAAATCCTGCTCTACAGTGTTCTGTTTTCCTCTTGGAAGTCATGTCACTCTAACTAAATCATGATAAACTGAGTAGTGAAGTAGATTCTGGGGAGTCACTGCCCAGTTGGGAAGGGGATTGGAGTTCAGTGCTTGGCCCCCTAACATTACAGTGGACCTGGCTGGATCATGCTTTCCACTTCCCCACTTGCTGAAATGAATTTTCAAGAAGTCCACTTACGCATATACTTTAGACATTACTGTTTTCCAGGAATCGAATTCCTTAGTTGTAATTTTCTTGTAAGAGGCTGAAGGGAAGAAGAGGAAGAAAGGGAGGGAAAGATGGAATGAAAACTCACCTAAAGCGGCCTTTGTCCAAATGGACCATGTCTGGGTTTTAGACTTCTGTATTACTTTCTCTTAGTTTCTAGTATCAGATCTACTTCTGAGGCTCTCTGGGAGACCATGAAAACTCCCTACATGTGTCTCCTTTTGTTTTTGAATCCCCAGAGACACTTTTCAAATATTTTCTTTAGCACCTCACACTATCACTTAACTAGTATCCTTTCTAGACAGGATTTTCTTTTCCTCCGAGTTTACTTTGAGGAAACTTGCTTGAGTCTTTCTAGTTTTAAAATGCCTGAATACTTATTTGAGGTCTCTATTATCCATGCATGCAGGAGTACTGTTTATGTTATTTGTAAGACTCAATTATTTTGGATGGGCATCTTGGTGGGCAAGATGGCTTAGCAGGTAAAGGTACTTACCACCAAGCCTGATGACCCAAGTTTGATCTCTGGGACCTATGTGGTGAAAGAAGAGAGCCAACTTGTCCTCTGACCTCCATACTTGTGCCATGGTAACCACCCCATCCCCCAGTACACATGTATCCATGTAATATATATATATATATATATTTCTATCCAATCATCTAGATTGCAGCTGTCTCTGTACCAAAGGAGCTTTCCTACCTACTGGTAGAGCTTGTGTCCTTCCTGTTTCTCTCCTCGGATGAGCAGGGAATAGACTCTGCTGAGGATTCTGAGGTGCTGTTCACAGCTTCTCCTTTCCCAAATAAAATCTAAGCCCAGGCTCCTCAGAGACATCAGTTGATGCTGCTGCAGACTTCCAAGTCAAATATTGTCCATCTTAAACAAAACTCCTCTGTATTAACCCAAAAACTTAAAATAATACAGAATTGATCTAAAACATTATTGTCTTTGGAAACTATATCCAAGTTATGTATTTTTCTGCCCACTCCCTACTTCTATGTCCTTTGTCTTCATTGCCAAGAAAGCTAACTATCATTAACTGGATTTGACCTTAGGTTTTGGCATGGACAGAGACACTTCAAAAGTGGATGATGATCAGATGCCCATTGTAACAATGGATACCTTTTCCTGACACCAACTTAGAATATACCTTTTCTGAGTTAAAGAGGTTGCCTAGGAGAAGACCCACCACAATCCAATTTCGTCTAGACACAATCCATAGTGCATAAAAATTAATCAAGTTCTACCCTAACTTGCTTTATTCATAATACTTAATGGTCATGTAATAGGAGTTTTTATTCAGCAGTTAAAGTTCATCAGTGCGGGTTTTACATGAAGATAGGTATTATACTGATGGTTTAATTACACACCTTTTTGCACACCAAAGGAAATGGCTTAGGCAGATTTTGTAATTAAGAAAGGACGTCAGAGAGAGAGAGAGAGAGAGAGAGAGAGAGAGAGAGAGAGAGAGAGAGAGTAAACCTATGGTGAACTGAGCTTTTCAAAAATGTTTACTTTTAAATTAGTAACTCTTTGAAAACAGCCAACCTCAGACACACCTGACATTAGGAATTGCTTATACACACACACACACACACACACACACGTCCTGCAACATTCTTTTCTAGTTCTTACATTACAAATGAGTATGTTATGTTTTATAAACTCAACACTAAGTAGCTACAACAAATTGTTTCCCAGAGCCTACCATGAGAGGCATGTCCTCTAAGTATTACAGCCTTAAGTTCATTAAGCAAGGCAACCTAGTGTTGAGTCAAAAGAGATTCCTCTGGATGTCCAAAATTGTGTCAAATCACAAAAGAATGCAGGCAGTTCAGTTTTCCACATTATATTCAGTTTTCATGGAACAAGGATTTTTTTTAAAAATCTCTTTGTGTTATTGAAACCGAAGTATAATTTACTCCTTCTTCCCCAAACATATGCCTACACACATCCAGCCTCAGCCTGTTCCTAAACAGGATCCTTTCCAGCCACCTGCTCATCATCCCACACTGGGTGGTTGAAAGGCATCTTGGGTAAAGAGTTGAAATGGGTGTGTTGACATTTCCAGATATCTACGTGCTCCTGTAGTCTCTTCAGCTTGGAAAATGACCACTCTTTCCCTGCAGCTCATCACTGATCCTGATCTTCCCTCTCACCAGTACCTCATTTGGCACTGAATCCCGCTGGCTTCTTCAAACAAGTGTCTTCTTGCTGTCCGTCATTCCATCTACCTCCTCTATCCCAGTCACCACCATCCTTCTGCTTCTGTATTTGCCTCCCCTCATTTTCAATGCAGCAGCCAGAGGAACTCTTTAACAGCCAAGTACTTCAGTGGCTTCCATCTCACTAAGAAACAAAGTGAGTGTCTGTCCTCACAGTGGAGCCACTGAGCCATAGGGCCATTTCTGACCTACTCTGATCCCCTTCCCTGGGGCCTCTTTGTTCCAGTCTCAGAGGTTTGCATCTGTTTAGGCTGCCACTGAAGGTTGTTCTCCCAGGTGCCCATCCAGCTGGCTTCCTTCAGAGCTTCCTTGCAGGATCACCTTGCCTCTGAGGTTCTTGTTATAGCAACCACACAACCAGTTCCCTTCTCCTGGTGTTTTCTATCTCCTTCCTTGTCTTGTTTTTTTCTGCTGCCAACTTATCACCAATCTAATGTTTCCTGTTTCTCCTTTCTTGAAAAGAAGACTCAGAAGAAAGAAGGGTTTGTCTTTTCTCTTTTGTTAGCTACTGATTCCCTAGAGCCTACCACAGTATAGGAGGCTTTCACTATGTAGGTACTTGCTATGACTATCTGGCAAAATTAGCTCTTAGATGGAATTAAGTTATAGTAACTTTGGGGCTTTGGGAGAGGAGAGCTGTTGTTCAGTGTTGTGAATTCAAGACAACACTTAGCATTCCACCTCCTAGGAGGTGGGTAATACTGCCATGGCCTCCTTACTCATACTTTCTTTAAAAGGTGCTATCTTGACCCTTTTAATATGATTGTTTCTTTATACAATGTGAGTCTGCTAAGAGGATGTCTCATGAGATGGAGCAATCAGAGGATACCTCTCCTGCCTCAGATCTCTGTGACTGGCTGAATGAAGAATGGCTAGCCCAGCCTGCCTAGCTCTATCTTGGACTTTTGTGATGGCAATATTAGCTTGGGTTCATAGAACACAGTACTGCAAGTGGTCACCTTTTCAGTATAGGATGTAGCAGGACAGTGTTGAGAGTACATTCAGCAGCGTAGTCTGGGTAATAAGGGGACAGTGAGTGACACCACCACTCAGTTGGTGCTTCTGCCAATATGGAGACTGAGCTATATGCTTTTGTCCAGACAGACATGGGACTACAGGGGTGCAAGGGGAAGGAAAAAGAAAGGTATGGGCCTGTGTCCCCTATCATTTTTAGTTACCATGTGTGTTTGAGACCATAAGAACATATTGCAAAAAGAACAGCCTCTCCAGAGAGCTTTGTACAAATTTGTGACCTCTTCCTCTCTTCAGCTGTGATCTTGAGTGATTCCCCCACCCCACCCCCTGCCTTTTGTCTCACAAATCCTCAAGCCAAATTCCCTCTGGTCAAGAAATGAAAGAGATGCTATAAAATACATCCAAGTCATTTTCCAGTGACCAGGGCCAACTGTCCCTCTTTGGCACCTTGCATCATATCACATTTAGTTAAAGCACAAAATATTCATTTTGTCTCAGTTGTAGCCTCACAGAGACATTTTTTTTCTTAATTCTGGCATCAGTGTGTCTTAAAGTCCTAATGTTATCTGCAGACAAGAGAAGGGTGATTCAAAGCATGGATTTGGCATGCCTTACGGTCCCCTCCCATGAAGCCACAATAAGAAGTAGTCTAGCCTCTGCTTTAGTCAAGCACCATGGTGCCCAGAAGTCTTCTTACTTCAAGAGTTATAATTCTATAGGCTTCCTTTTAGATTCCTGACCTCAAAAGGATCTCTCTCATAAGATCTCCATATATGTGGGTTTTTACTGTGTATTGGCTCTACTGTAATACAGAACTTTGTGATGACCAGAGACAGAAGTCAGCATAGACCAACACACACTGACACAGTGAGAGACACAACTTCTGAAACAGACATGGTGTTCTGCTTGACACTGGGGTTTGCGAGGCTGGTGTCTAACCTCTGCCAGCTGCCCAGCTACAGACATGGTGTTCCACTCACATTGGGATTTGCAAGGCTGGCATTATGGTGTTCTACCCACACTGGGGTTTGCGAAGGCTGGCATCTAACCCCTGCCAGCTGCCCAGCTACGTAAAACCTCATGTACAAGCACTGGTTTACTTTGACTCAATACTCAATCCTGTTGTGGAGAATGCCTTTATACATAAACACTCTTTGATTAGATCATCATAATTCTCTTGCAATGTGGGGATTTTAATTGAGACCTAAAGGGGTATATATAACCTGCCAAAAGTTACAGAGTCATCCAAAGTGCAAGGGACTTGGTCCCATTTTTCAGGACCCAGATCCCTGCCTATGTCTTACACTCAACCTTCACTTTCTAACCTAACTTATTTGGTAAATGAATGACATAAAGGAGTGCTGTCTCACTGTGGGATTCTTGGAATAGATGCTCCTACATATGGAAACAACTTTCTGTGTACCTCATTAGATTCTCAGGGGATGTAGGCCTGTTTGCCATTCCAGTCAGGAGCAAACATATTCCAAAGTACAGACATCACAGTCCCAAGTGGCTTCCCCATAAATAGTCTGCAAGTCAGTCTTGTTTCTCACCCAGTCATGTCTCTCTCCCGATACTGAGTTCAACAGTGGGCACAACTGGCTTGCAGGGATCACAGTTATGTATTCTTTATCACACATTGATGTTGATGGCTTAGAGCTATGAAATCATATTTCATGTTTAGTACTTATATATGAAACCATAACTTGGCTCAGAGGCTCATTGGTGGATCTAAAATGAGCCAAAGAGGTAAATACCAAGTCCTCAGATTCTTTGCCACACAACATTGGCGGCATCATTTAGGAAGCTCCTGCGTGCTCATGGGTTGCATGCTGGTGATTCTTCCTACCTTGCAGCAGCAAGACAAGAATGTTGGTCAGTTTGGCTGGCCATGCAATATAGGAGGATGGGCTGTGTGGGCATGCTCTGGTGTCTGACTGCAGAAGTTCAAATTGACCCCTGTCTTTCCCAGCCTTGTTTCATTTGCTCACTCCTTAAGCAGCCATCTCTGGACTTTCTGAGGTGGACCATGCTGGCAGGGTCTATGCCCTTGGAGATTCTCCGTAACCAAACAAGCAGTGTCTATATAACACGGAGAGGTGGTGAGCTTAACAGAAACAGTAAAGAAGGGGAGGGGCTGTGGAAGGAGGAGGGAGAGTGGGCAGTTAGAGTAACAGTGATACTTCATGGTCAGCAAAGGCTTCTCAGTTGTGATGTGGCAGGGAGGGAGCTGCAGGGAAGGGGTGCACTGCCTGCAAGGACCTTTGAGACTTGAGTCAACCCAACTAAAAGCAAGAAGGCCAATGTGACTGAAAAGGGTGTAGAGTACTGGTTCTCAACCTGTGGGTCTTGACCCCTTTAAAAGATAGGTCCCTTCACAGGGTCACCTAAGAGCATCAGAAAACACAGATATTTCCATCATGGTTCATAACTGTGGTAAAATTACACTTATGAGGTAGCAATCAAAATAATTTCATGGTTGGGGTGGGGTTCACCACAAAATTAAATGTATTAAAGGATCGTAGCCTTAGGGAGGTTGGAAACTACTGGAGGAGACCATGAGGGCAAGGGTTATGACCTGGCTGTGCCTCAGTTCTCAGTATCACCTCCAGAGGAAGTGACAGAGCCAGCTTGGCCATGGTACCTGGCACTTGGCCGCTCCTATGAAGACTTTGTTCAGGGTCAGTCTGTCTCAGGTCATGCTAATCTCTGCCCTGTGCAGCCTCTCGAACGCCAGGCCCTTCTATGCCCTTTACTTTGGACTCCCTGTTCCTTCTTGCCCTCTGGTCTAAGCTTAGACATCCTTTGGGTTTTAATTAAGCATTGCGTATTCTGGAAGGTCTCCCTGGTGGTCCCCAGTGGGGTTAAGTGGTCTTCCTGTCTTTCCAAACTCTGTCTCTCACCTAGTACCCAGCAGACACAACCTAATGTTCCAGAACTCATCTCCCCAGGAACTGTCAAGAGCCATGAATTCAAGGGTTGTATCTTTCTTACTCCACAGCTGATCACCAGTGTTGGGTTTGAGCAGATTATTGAGTGCTTGCAGCTGAGGGGGTAGGTATGTGATGGATGGGTGGGTGGAACCGTGAGTGTTGGTGGGAACCTGTTTTAAACAGGCCATGTTACAACAGAGAGCATACTGGGACAACCTTAATAGTGGGAAGGTACAGTGTAGCAGGCAAACTCTCTTTGCTGCAGATTCCATTAAAAAAACTCCACAAGGAGAGTGTGTTAACAAATTTTGGGAACAATATAATGGGAAAGAATTCTTGTTATTGGTTAGTAAAATGTCCTGAATTCACAGGAAGAGGAAGTTGAGGAGGAAAGAGATGAAGAAGCTTGGGAAATCTGCTCTGTATCTTAAGGTTAGGGTTCAAGTGGAACTGTGCCTGGCACAGCCGCCTATGGGGATCACAGAGACCAAGTAAATTCTCTAAAGTAACTGAGAAATACAAATCACCGAAGGTGGGGGGTGGAGGGGCAGACACTGCTTTATCACATCCTTGGGGTTCCATGTTTTTAGCTAAGAACCCCAGTGGAAGATGATTAATTCCTGACACAGAAGGCTTCCTTCCAATCTACTTGGTAGGTATTTTTTCTGTCTATGGCATCCTAAGGTAGTGAGCTTGAATCAAAAAAAAAAAAAATTATTAGTAAACATTTGCAAGTGAGAAACAAATTATTTTAGAGCACTCAGCTCCTTCCTTCAAACATACACTTGAAAATTGTAAAGACTCTATTCTCTAAGAATGCTTGAACCTCTCCCTAAATCATAACACGGGTAAACTTACTGAAATATTTTTACAATTTTATTAGAGGTTTTAACTCACCGCTTTATCTATCTCTGTTAGACTGTAAAATAGCTTTAAATATTCAAGTGGTAATTAATGAATCTTTTATGTTGCAAATCAAACATTTTCAACTATGTGCTATAGAGGAGCAAAGCAGAAGGTTCTAGGGAAGGCTCCGTCTGTCCCTTGTCTGTGCTGTTGACCGCCATTTATCCAATGGATTGGGGACATCATGTTTGCTTTCTCTGCCTGTGGGTTAATACTCAGCATGGACACCGTCTGCTGTCTTTCTGTAGGTCAAGATTTCTTGACATGTTTCTTGCCAGAGACATTCCCAGCTAGATGGAAAGTCTTTCAATGTGGAATTTTTGCTTGAGTGCAAAATAATAAAAAGCATGTGTATGTTTTTTTTAAAGGATCAGTTTAATGGCAAATGAGTATTGGCTTAGATTAATATTGTATTACAGTAAAAACTTATATTTAATAAATTTTCTCCATTGCCCCTTTCCCCCCTGAATCTCACATATTTTTCTATGTGGCATGCCAACAGAAAGAAAGTATATATGATACATTTGATTTATGTTAAGTCAATAGTGTGTGCAAGCCATTTGAAATTGCGTTTTAAGGGTAGAAATATAACCCCCGCAAAACCACATACAGTGCCATACACTGAGAAGGATAAGATGTGTTAGCTTGTTGGGGGCTGAAATCCCTTCTAAATATTATTCTATTTAGAAGATATTTTTGAAATGTGGTGTTTTGTGTCAACTTGCAATAAGGCAAGTCCCAAATCCCAGATTTTCATTTGGAATAAGAAAGTGGGTGGGCATTAAAACTTCATGGAACAAAATAGTTTTTCTTTCCTCTGCCTGTCACTAATGAGAAATAAGTGGGTGAGACACTCCCGAAAAGGCTCACAAAAGGAGGGATGAGTTCTAGGCCAGAACCCATGCTGGCAACCTCATGTTGTTCTGGGGCCCTAATTAATACTGGACTCAGTGACATTTATGGATCAGAGCAATAAGCTAAACAGGAAACAATTTATGTCACATAAAGCCTTTTAACAAATCGATACAACTATTTGTAATTGCTTGTTTCACGAGACTAAAAGTGCTAAAGCCTGATCTTTGTCCGTGGATTTGTGGTCAACCTGACCTGTGCTTCCGCTTAAAAAAGAGAGACAGAGAGAGAGAAAGAGAAAAAGGATAGTTGATCAGCACAGACTTCCATCAAGTAATCCATATTGCTAATATTTCTGGAATTTTAATGTAGTTACAATTTATAGCTGATCAAATGTGGTTACCTAAATTGCTGTTGGTAGGAGACAGTTTAACTGTCTATATTAATTACAGTATAATTTAAGGTCCGAGCACCGCCACTCCTGTTGGTCATTTTTACAGCTCAAGCAGTCATCTGCCTTATGACGAACCATTTTAGCATTTTCGATGGAAACGTGCTAAAATGATGGGTGATAAAAATGTCACAGGCTGGTAAATAATGATCACCGCTTTAGCTGAGATTAATACTTGAAAGGCCGGTTACGTTCAATTAACATTATAACTCAGAGCCTGTCCTTTTCCCAGACCAATATCTTGCTTTGAGGCTGGGGAGCAGAGGTGACTGTTGATAACTTCACATGGGTAAATTAACATATATGTACTTGATATTAGGCATCTAGTATGCCTTTATTATCAATGTAGCAATGGCATAAGGCTGTTTAATTTTATATATATACACATATACAATGTAGAATGGTTTTCTAATACACATATTATTCCATAGTTATGACAACAGTTTTGCATTTAACTTCCCTGTGATATGAACTATTTTGTCTTAAACTTCAGTTTATCAGTCTAGCACCTTGAATGAAGTTTCGAGACCCAACTTTGAGTATGGAATACTTATACTTGGCTCAACTAAACTGAAAAGCTAAATTGTGATTACTCACGCTACATAAATATGTGGCATTACCAAAGAAGACAACCTCATCAGAAAGGCTCATTACAGTGTTTATCCATTTTGCTGAGAGGTTTATGTATATTGCCAGTGCTGCTGCTGTTCTTTTATATAGAGCTTATGCATAAATATATATATATATTAAATACATATATATATTTAAATATTTAATAGAAGAAGCTGTGTTTTGGGTTAGTCACTTTGTGTGAGGAGCAAGCCTGAATTTTTAAAGAGTATTCCTGCTATAGAAGAATTCCTGAAATGCAATTTTAAACATAGTATGTATCAGCCAGCTGAGCCTTCACTGCACACCCTCATACTTGCACAGGTCCTGGGGTGTTTTGGTAGAAATGTGCATGCACAGCTAGCTCACAGTAGGTCCTGTGAGCAGCATCTGCATTTAAGCCTAGCAATTAAGAGGATTTCAGTTAACCCTGATATTATATTCTTAGTAGCCAGGTGAGAATTAAAGGGTCCAATGTTTTGCTAATTATCAGGCTAGGGAGCTCTCAGACTGGCAGAGCCATCAGTGAGAAGAGGGTAATGTTTCTCACCTCAGCAACGTCTACTTGTTTCAAATGACATAAAAAGGAACTGGGCATGGTAGCACATATCTATAATCCTAACACTTGGGAGGCTGAGGCAGGAAGACTATTGCAATTTTAACAAGGCAGGCAGCCTGTTTTTCCTGGGGGAATTCTAAACCAGCCAGGGCTACATGATGAGCCCCTGTCTCAAAATGAAAAACAATAAAAAAATAAAACCATGCTGTTGTAGAAAATGCAAAATGTAGATTCGTAACCAATGCAGGAGAGAGTCTTCTAATGTTTCCCCAAATGGGCAGGTACGCTGTGCTGTGAAAAATGTTTGCTAGGCCACTTGTCATCTGAAAGCTTTATGGATGTGCTTGGAACCACAGACACAATGGCTAAGACACGGTGGTTTGGCCATTTTTAAAGGTTTGTTTGGTTGTTGTTTTGAGACATGGGCTATGTCACTTGGCTGAACTTAGTCATGTAGACCAGGCTGGCCTTGAACTCACAGAGATCAGCCTGCCTCTGCCTCCCAAGTGCTGAGCTTAAAGGTATGCACCACCACACGAAGCTTTACAATGTTTCTTTCAATATACTACAAGTAAGATTTGTGTTCAAAAACATGGTTAAATTGTCTTTAGAATATGAAGGATGTAATTAAGCCAAAGAGAGAAAGCACATTTTTCTAAAGGTATAGAATTAAAAATAATCTCTACAGGTAGGTTTCCTGGAACCTGAGGTTCTCCATTCAGCTCTGCCATCTTCTGTGTGGTTAACCTAGCACACTTCTGATAGAGCATTTTTATATAATCATTCGTTCTAATCTAAGCATTTATCATTATATGCAAAGAGCTTTCTTGATGAGAATGCTGTAGATGGTGCGTGGTTTTGACGTTAGCATTTTATTTGGATGACTGATCTTGCAGATGTGAAATGTCAATGAATTATTCATGAAATTGCTTTCCTCTGAAATTTTAGTTTGGCTCTTCATGTTGGTTATTAAACTTCTTTCCCTCTTTATCAAATTTGGTGAAGAAGACAGTACGTTCCCTCTGAAGGAGCTAGCCACTCCGCCTTTCCTTGGGACCCTTCTTTTAGCCTGCTCACCGATGTTATTGAGGGCTAATTGTGAACCTGGCTTGAAGTGGCTGCTAAGAGGCAGCTTGGGATATGCGCCTGACACAGAGCCTCAGAAGGTCAGAAGTGGGGAAAAAACTTAGTCTGTGGCAACTTTGTCTACCAGTGTGAACAACCAGCATTTTTATTGCATTTGAGAATGCGCTCATGTCAGTAATTACTACTGACTACACAACATTTTTTTTTTTTTTTATTGTCTGTATCCACAGACATGGAATGATGGAATTACAGTTGATGTCAAGGAATGAGATTCTTTTATGCCTTATCAAAACAAAACAAAACAATCCCTGTTAGTGGCAGCACAGATACAGAGAGCACCACACTCACAACCCAGACCGCACCATCTCCACCCAGGCTCCTGGGTATCAGGGACCACTTCGAGTTACACTGGACCCACAAGACGCCATTAGACTGGTCCATTTGCTTCTCAGGATAATAAAGGAAAACCGAGTTGCAAAACACTTCCAGACTGTCAGGAGGGTATGGCATTGACCAATAGGTACCAACAAGATTCAATTAGCAGAGTTTGCTTTATGCCCTTGGAGACAGAGCTCAGCTAGAACGTGGAAAAGAGAGGAGAGACTTTTCAACTCAATATTGTAACTGGAAAAAAAAAAAAAAAAAGAAGAGCCCGTGATTTATATTATATTTCTGGCTCTATTATTTTGTTTCATTTATTTAAACCAAGGCTTTCTTTATTATGACTGATGAGATGCTAGGAATATGAAGTCAACTGTCTTCTGGTATGGGGAGGGGGTTGGCAGCTAGGTCACCACCCACATAAGCCTAGACAGTTCACCCTTTGATGGCCCTTAGACTTCTCACATGGATCTATCCTAAGAACGTGGAGGATGGGTCCTCATCATGACTGTGTGTGTCTGACACATAGGCCAACCTCCCTCACGTTTGCTTATATTTACTAAGAAAAGAAAGAAAAAAGTAACAAATTATCCTTACACCTTGGGACCTTGTAAAAAAATTTTATACAAAAAAATTCAATATTTTCAACACTTCCCATTATTAATCACTACTTTACTCATAAAACTTTAAAAGTGTGAGCCTGGAATTTCATCATGCAAAAATATTGACTGCGGCAAGAGAGAACATTTTTTTAAACAACTTTTTTTTTTGTTTCAAACTTAGGAACTTGTTTAAGATAGTCAAGGAGGCAGTGGTGTGACAAACATAATGAACAGGAATGTATCAAAAACAGAGTAACATACACACACACTCACACACATTCTCTCTCTCACCCCATCCCACAAACCTGTACAAAATGTTCCAAATGATAAGAAACAAATTATGTCAACTGTTACAATTTGAGAGAGAGAGAGAGAGAGAGAGAGAGAGAGAGAGAGAGAGAGAGAGAGAGAGAGAGAAGTGTGGAGTTTTTTTCCTTCTTCCCATATATCAACGAGTTATCCAATGTTTGTAAATCAAGGGCAAAGAAAGAGTACACGTGCAGCATCGACTGCAAATCCACTACATACAGTAGTTTTCCCCAAAAGATACTATTTTCTTTTCCTTCTTCTTCTTTTTTTTTTTTTTTTAAAAAAGTATCATTAATAAAATGCAGTTGCACAAAAAGCAAAGATGTTTTGACAAACAGGTGTAAGCATTTATTCCTTTTTAGGAACAATACCTAAAAAATAAAATAATTAAAACAAAACAAAACAACAACAAAAAAAAAACCCTCCCCCTCTGCCCTCCCCCCCGCAAAAGACAAAGATCCACACAGACACATCGGGATATATGTACAACCGAATCAACCCCATTCTAAAGAAGCGACCGTAATCCCCCCAAGGGACAGAATCAGAACTGTAAAAATCAGAGTGAAGATTGCTTGCTGTAAAGCCTGAGAACTTTTTTTTTTTTCAGTTGGTTCTTCTGCGAGGCTATGACACCTGCAAAGATGCATAAAAATCTAATTTTCTTTATTTATTTTCTTTGCTACAGTCTTTAGACTAAGCATGCAAGACATACAACTAAGTGCGACTGAGTGAAAGGTATATTTTTAATTTTTTTTTTTTACTCATTCCCTAAAGGTTTGAACTGAGGTATGCGTACTAACAGTTCTCATGCTGTTATCTTTACTCTTGTCTAGCTACACATGCTGAAGAATGAACTAATCTACCAGATTTTTATCCTCTTTTGAATATCTAACCAGCAACCACTCAGTTTAGAAGCACAGGGCCCCCTTCCCATGACCCTGCCTGGCTACTGCCTGCACATCATGAAGCTGCCTGGAAAAGAGGGGGGGATAGGGGGGTGTGAACAACCACAGACTGCCCCTCTATGGAAAGCAGAGCAAACCTTCAGAAGTAATTGCCGAAGACGGTCTATTCTAAGCTTATGAGTGGATGCGAATGTCACCCTTTTTTTGTGTGTAAATGAAAAACACTGACCAAATCATAATTTGAAAAAGGAAAAAAAAAAAAAAAAAAACCCAACAACAAAAAGCAGAAGGAAACCAGAGGGTCAATGTCAGGATCAACCAAAATGAACGCAGTGATCAGACCACAGCCCTTAAACAAAAGTGGCATACGAACGGTCTACAAATCTCTTTATTCTAGAAGTGGCCTCGTGTGGCCAGACACTTCTCTGTTCTCTCTGAATTCATCCTAAGTGTCTCCTCGATTATATACTAATTTTCAGCATCATACATTCATTTCTTTTTCTTTGAGATGATAGCCCATTCTTTCCGTAGGAGCTGTAATACTGTTGTCTTGGTTTCTTTTCTCTGCAGTAGCCCCGTATTTTCTCCTTACAGGAGTTAGTTTTGGTCTCTCTACAGGTAGAGAAAAGAAGGAAAGGGAAAAAAAAAAAAGCTAGAAAAAAAAAAAGTAAAAAACTTTGGTTCCATTGCCTACGTAGTCTGCTAAATGAACTCTGCTGACGGGCAGTAATTTCCTTCAGGTTGGCAAATAGCCTGGACCTCATCATTTGCCTCTGAATCCTTTCGCCTCCTTTGATCAACAATAAGAGGATATTTGGCTTCATCAGATAAAGCATAAAAGAAAATAATTTACCTTTGCGTAATATCTTTGGTAATTTTAGAAATAAAAAGGTACAAAGTATATAAATTAAGCTCCAAAAGGCTCTCAAACTAAACCCAAACAAAAGCTACAGCCCCAGATAAATAAATGCCAGGGAAGCGGGTGCAGACGGAAGTGTGGAGGGGTTTGAAGGGCTGAGGGCATACTGACCTAGGGCCATCACATTCTGTGGGCCCTGGTTCCAGGAGCCTCCATCTACCTGGTGTCCTCTTCTGTGAAGTCTGTGCTACTGGGGAGGCGGGTGTGATGCTCACACTGCAGACCGAGCTGCAGTACCGACTTAGCACACTGGAAACTGACACATTAGCGTCTGCTGAGCTCAGTCCTCATTAACTCCCATAACAAGTTCAATGTGAAGTCTCATTTGCATTAAAACAGATGAATGCCACCGAGCAGAGCAGGTCTGAACTGATGTACAAACTCAGCCCTGTCACCCAGGCTGAGTGTACATTGCTTAGGGAAGCTGGCTTTTTGGTCATTTTGCAAACAAAGCAACCTAGGCTGTTCAGAACAACATAGGGCCTGCGGTCCTGGTCATTTGATCACAGGAGGGAAAACCTTCCACGGCCATCATGACAGTCTAACTATTAAGGATTGTTTACTCTCTTCTGTTTCTTTCGTGGCTGTGTTTCCTGATGCTGAGAGAATGTGGTGGCAGTTACTCACAATGGTGGGTGCCATGAAAAATACAAAAAGAAAAATCTCCAACAGTCCCCATCCCACCCCCAATACTGCTATTGTGAAATCAATCTGCTGTGTCCCTAGAGTGTGTGCGCGTGCGTTTCTCTCTTTTCTTTTCTGTCATTCATTCTCTTTCTGGCAGGACATCATGTCCCCATGTGGGGACCTTCAGGAGTAAGGTGCAGCCCTTGGGATCTTTTTTTTTTTTCTTTTTTTTTCTTTTTTTGGAAAAAGACCAAAACGGAATGTTTTGTTTTGTTTTGTTTCAAACTTGAGAGAAACATGGTGATGTCTATAGGAAAATGGAATGAGTGCCCGAAAACTACAGACGAGAAATAACATTCAGCTTTGTATAATAAAAACGCCTATTAACATTCATCACAAGGTACAGAAAACGCGAAGCCTCCAAGAGGCCCTGGGCCCAAATGGAGGCCTGAGGTCAGAACTTAAAATGGTAAAGAAGCAGGGGGGGAAAAAAGGAAAAAAGAAAAAAAAAAGGAAAAAAAAGTAATACATTAAAAAGTTTGGGATAATTATTTTTAACCCCTCCCCCCAATACACACACACAAAGGCCTTCCCCCATCCCAACTGGAAGCAAAAAAAAACAAAAAAAAACAAAAAAAAAAAAACAAAACAAAAACAAAACAAAACAAAGTGAGTAAAGGCAGTGATATCAACATGCAGTGCTGTGCAAATAGGTCGTCCACTGGAGTCTTGATTTCGGGCGAAGGCTTGGTCTGCAGCGCAGGTACGTGAGCTCAGTCGGGTGTCCTCAATGTCCGGCGATGGCCGGGCAAAACTGCAGTTCAAAGTCTGCTGCTAAAAGTGAATCCGTCTATCGAATTTACAACACTGATGTTGACTCAAAGAGGAAAATCCCAAGTACCAAACAGGTCCATCCAATGCACAGAGTACAAATCCCTTTTGTCAACAAAAAGTAGAAAAATCAAAAATACTCCCAAATGGGAATCTTGATGGCACTAAGAGTTAACACATTTCAGAGTTGTCAAAATGTAGCGAAAATCCTCCAGACTGTACAAGAAGCGGAGGACGGCTTCACTGCTAACTTTTGACGTGGTTTCTTTTCTTTTTCTTTCTTTCTTTCTTTTTTTTTTTTTAAATCTGTTTTGCTTTTTTTTTCCAATCTTCGGGGGTTGGCCCGCCCAGAGGTTCACTCCATGTCCTCGTTTACTGGTTCGTCTTCGTAATCTCTGTCATGGTCAAAATCTGGACTGTGGTTGGCTGTTGTCACTAAGGACAGAGGCCCTTCAGCTTCCTCAGGGTCAAGGGGTTCCTCTTTTACATGTATGGGGTGCCTACAGAGAGAGAGAGACAGAGAGAGAGAAACAGGCTTAGGGGAACATCAAGATTGATGTGCTGGTATTGGAACAACCTACAAGACTTGCGCTACAGAGACACTGCCCAGCAGAGGCAGAGTAACCTTGACCATAACCACAATCAAAAACCAAGATTTTCAAATCCGATGGAAACATCCAATGACTGTTGTACGTTTGCACTGGCTGCAGCCCGAGGGATTAGGGGCCATGTGAGACCAGGGGCTTCAGCACTGCTCAGTGTAATAGCAGCACAGCACTGGTGATCAGAGAGTCTTGGATGCTGCTATTTTAGAACATACTCTGTACAGAAATCATTTCTCTTGCTTTTTGGGACACACAAGCTACCTGAGGACCTTGAAGACAGTACCAGACTATGCATTTCTAAGAGATTCCAGGTGATGGTGCTGGTCCCAGGACCATCCTTTTGAGTACCAAATAACAGGTCCTGTAGTGACATCCTGGGTGGATGAATGCCACCCTGCAAATAATTATGTGAAATGAGAATCTGTAATACAGCAGTGGTTCGTGGGGCACTGAGCACAGGAGGCTGGGCTAATCATGGCTTGCTGTGTGTTCTGCTTTGCTAGTTAACATGCAGAACCTGTGAAAGAACCCTCCAGAGGACGACCCCAAGCGAGGTTCTATCATTAATCAACTTCAAGCAAACACAGCAAAGAGACACCATGATACATGCTTGAAGCTCCAAATTAATGCATATTTTTACAAACTGTCAATAAGGCAAGAAAAGCCCTGCCAGGAAACACAAACGGAGAGGAAAAGGCTTGCTCAACACAGCAATATGATAAGAGAGCAGAGCCCAATCAGAATAATAACGCTGTCAGCTGTAAACAAGGCAAAACAGGAGGCCCGGCTGGTAGCCGCCACTGGGACACTCTCGCTACCTTGAGAGCTGCCAACTTTCTCATTATGGATTGGGGGCTCGGTTCATCTAGAGAGGGCTGGCTGGATCACACAAAACCACTCTGATAACAACTGCGAAAAGCTGTTCGTAAATCATATTTACAACTGATCTTTTGCCAATACAAATGACTTTCTGTTGCAGGGGGCTTTTGATATGTAAAAGAACTATTCAAGTTAAAATGCACACATCTCCCAGACAGGCTGGGAGTGGGAGGGACTTATAATGGACATTACCAAGTATTAGTAAGAGGAGGTGGTACTGGGGATGGCTGGCTTCCTAAATAATTGATGCTGTACGCAGGTCCCAAAGGCGCCTGGAACCATTTAAAAACAAACAGAGGCACACTTTGGGCTGCTCTGGAAGACAGAAACCTTCAAAATCAATTGACACCAAAATTAGCACAGCATAGAGAGAGGCTTGGGGGGCTAGATGTCAGATGAATAGCTTTAAACAATTATGCCCACGTTCTTAAAAACCATTTGAAAACCAAACCCAAGTCTCACAGTACATTGTAGATGTGGGTTCCAGCTACTTAAAAGTTTTTAAATAGTGTGGTCATCTTTGTTTCTGAAATAAGGCCCAGGCCTGGCTACATAGCTTGTAGAGCCCCTGAATAAAAATATACTCACAACTTTAAGAGAAAAAACAAATATTTCAATGAGGGCAGTGTCCTTCCAGATGTGGGGCACAAATGTAACTGAACATGTCACATGCCTGTGCAGTCAGTCCAGGTTATAGTGAGGACTTGCTTCTCCCCTTTCTTTTTGAGGAACATATTATTGCATACTTTACACATAATGTGAAAAAATTTTTTTTGACTTTTCCATTACAGGTTTTCTGGTTCTATGTTATTCCGTCTGTTGGTAAGTCAGAACCTTTACAGCTGGTGCTCTCTAATTGCCTTCCTTCCCCTCTGCTGTTTGCATAGCCCAGTAAACCACTGCTGGCCATTCATCTTCCTCCTTCTGTTGATTTACCTCCTTGGGATAAATGTCTAAGAATGGAAGTGTTGGAGCAGAGGCCAAAACATCTTTATGGTTCTCCTGATTTATTGGGATATTAATTTGCAGAGGGGCTCTATCAAGTGAGACTCGATCTCAGTGACCCAAGCGTTAATTTAGAAAAACAGTCTGTGGCCTCGGGAGCAGGTGTGAGGTAGAACCCGAGTTACCTTGACCTGCAACCCTTGCTTTACTGACCACAGTGGATTTTTATGTCTGCCTCCCAATTTCACTATCGAGAACTGTGGCTTTGTCAGTCACCACTGACTATGTGGGTAATGTCCAGCAACAGGAATCTGCCCTTTAAAAAAACTTAGTTTTAATCAGTTACTGCATGACGCTCAACTGCTATTTTTCCAGAGTAACACTTTTGTGCTTCAATTTTGAAAAAGCTATCATACTTAGTACTAAATAATCTCTGGCTCGCAGGGCACAATCTGATGATATTATACAAAGCCTTGGAGGTAAGGATCAGAAACCCTAGAGAAAGCAAACACGTCTTAATGTTACATTCTTGCTTTACTACTGTAAGTCCTTGTTTTCCAGATCCAGTCCCACACGGTGACAGACCAAGTGAAGGCTCCCCCAAAGAGAGTTTCTAACACCAGAGACTAGTTTGTTCTCTCCAGAATTCACTGCATATTCACTGTCCCCAAACATAGGTGCTGGTGCTACCGTATCTACACAGCCTTTCCCAGTGCCTCTCACAGAATGGAAGGCAACGCCACCAACTACATCTACTTTGTGACAACCTGAGAATCCACACTAGCATGACAGTAGGGATTCTTTGACCTTTCATGTAAGATGCACACTGTTAAAGGCTTCCCTCCCACTGGGCATATACACAGTGTACCATCTAAAGTACAATGGGTACCCCTCCTACGCCTTCCTCCACGCCAGGCCCACCGTTTCTCTCCAGCATCTACTATTTCCAAAAAGGCTCCTAACAGATAATGGAGCCAAAACCATCTCTCTGTTCCCCTTACATCTGAGTAATCCTTTTGTACAGCCATTCTGAAAACACATGAGATTTTTTTAACGATAGTTGACTGGTCTTTAAAGGCACTGCATTGTGTTCCTGTTAAGGGCACACACACAGCACAGAGCCTTTGGTGTGGCAGCCTTTTAGCTCCTACCAGAATGAAAGTATACTGCCCCCAAACCATCATTATGTGACCACCTTCTTCTGTTTTTGAGAGAGAAAGGCGATACCGTGGTTTGTGTGAAGAGCAGAGAGCTATATTACAGCGTTGCCTATGTGCTGGGCCGGCGTCCTAACAGTGGCTTGTAAGCCTTGTTGTAAAGTTTATGGCTTGATTTATTTCAATAGACTGGAACGGTTAAAAAACAATTTGCATCCTAGCAGGGTAATGCGCACTGGACAAGAATGAAATCTCTCATTATAGACTCACTTAGTGGAAGCATGGGGGTCAGCAAGACTAACCGGCTGCCGCACTGACAGCACAGTGAAGCCGTTGTCAGTACAGGGAACCATGGGGCACAGGGTGTAAACCTGACTTTCGAGCCTCACGTCTTGATAGCACGGCTATGCGGGGGCTCTTTTCTGTCTGTCAAGCTGTTGAAGCTTTCGCTTTGTTACGCATTAGGATGACTGCTGTAAATTCGCTAAGTCTGCACTTCACTCAATCCTGTTAAGCAAATGAACTTCCATCATTGACAGGCTTCTCTGTGTGGACCTTTTTTTTTTTTTTTTTTTTTTTTTTTTAAAATTTATTTACTTTGTTTCCCCCTCTAGTGATCTTTCTACTAATAGGAAAGTAAGATGGACTACACCTCAGAGTTTGAACAGGACTCTAAGAAAACAGTGTGCCTCCCACTGTAACTTCCTCTCTTCTTTCTCAATGGGAATGTCTTGGAGTGACTTACATTACCAATTCACAGTTGCGCTGAGCTTCCTGGATATTGACCTACAACATCACAACAACTGTGAATATCAGGGAGACAAGAAAAGAGTCAGAGAAACAGCAGCTTGCTTTAGAGAAGATGAAATTCTGAGGCAATCGTAGGGAAGGCATACACTCCCCTAAAATGCTGGTATGTCATTTCCAGGAGACTAAGCCCTCCAATTAAAAACCATCGCTTCTACCTCTCAAGACCCCTTTCCAAGTACCCAGAGCATGGGATTAAAATGTTAGAAAGTAAACTTTTAGATGTGCCCACTATGCTGGAAGATACCATTTATTCCTTTTGTCACTAGATGCCAGTTCATTCTGTCCGTACTTGTTAAAGGTCACAATTTCCATCCCCATCACACAAATTTCCTAAAATAAGATGCTGGTCAGTAATTCAGAAAGAATGTGCAGACAAGCAGCCTATTCTTGGAGCGGGCAGTAGTGGAAAGACTGAACTGGTTCAGTCACTTAAAGTGGGCTATGGCTTTGGAGAGACTCTCTGAAAGAGAGATAAGCATTCACAGCCAGGTTCACCACACACCGAAGCATCTGGAATCACGTGGCGTCTCTTCTGTTGTAGGGCCCTTCTTTGGAATGAGAAGGAGAGCTATGATAGAGGCGGCCACTTTCAACCTTCACCAACCACAAAAGGGCATTCAACTTGCTGGCCTTGCTGAGGTTAGTATGGCCCTGGTATCATTCACATTCAGCCCAGATAACCATGGCCCACCGCTTCATTCAGTTATATGTGCTCTCATTATCCTGCCGTCTGCTGCTGTAATGCTCCTATTAATTTTCCTTTTGATATTTTAAGAGCAATCTATAAATCATGCCGCCTTTCATTTGTGCCATCATTAATGCTTGGTAATAATGCTGCAGCGTTGAGCTCAAGTGGTTAAACTAAGCGCACGACCAAGTAAACAAGCATCTTGTTCCTCACTGGGCCCGGCTTGCCTGGAAGATGAACACACTGCGAGCTTTCACAAAGAAGTGTATGGTGATTTTAGGAGAAAGATCACAGTGTGAATTAAATAACCGTTTGAGGCCCAAAGTGGAGGAAACTTCTCATTTTCTTGCTGTGTGTACTTACTGTGGATGGAGCCAATTGCTTTTACGAGAAAGCTACTAACTAGTCCTTTTATGCACTAACACGTGACTCCAGGGCTCTTAAGAAATCAGAAATGACAGGAAAGGTGTCTAGAAGGGCCAGAGAAGAGCTGGTTTGCATATTTAAGAGGGAGACCCGGTCAGGTGACAGAGAGCTTTGGGCAGATAATACTCACACAGCTTGCATAGGGGATCTGCCCGGACTGCTGTCACTCTCGTTGCTGTTGGTATGCTCCATGGCCCCGTTCAGCTCCTCCCGGATGGCACTGGCCAGGCTGCCCAGAGTGGGGTTTCCCATGGAAGCGGTAGTGTACAGAGGTATACTATTCTCAGCCATGGAAGCCTGTACCAACCAAGAGAAATTGAATGAAATTATAGGAGATGACAGACAAGAAAGCTCTGGGTAATGGGCGTGCGGTGTTTGATAGCTTTTGGTTCAAGTTCACTGTCCCATGGCTGACAATCTAAAAGAGCTGTGGGATTTTGCTTTAGGAGCCTTGGGTAAGCTATCTGGGTACCGGGGAGTCTACGGGTGAAGTTGTCTGCTGGCTCCTGCCTGGTGGAGTTTAGACAAAGGTTTCTAAAATGAGGTGTATAGCCAGTGTCCTTTTTTTTTTTTTTTTTTTTTTTTTTTTTTAAAGGAACTGAATATTTCCAGATCACACTGAAATATAATGAAATTTTCATTTCTTTATCCATTTTGATGAGTGCTGTATTGGCTAGCTGAGATCTTATCAGATTATATGGCCACACGGCTCAAATTTATGAGAACTTCCATAAGCACTCACAGAAAAGGAAGAACTGGAATCATTTTTTTCTCCTCCACCAGTCCCATTTTTAATGATTTTTTTTGAACCTGCTTAGTGAAGGCTGACATAACCAGACAATGGTAACATCACACAATCTTTCAGCCTCAGACTAATCATGCAGAAGTTTGGAAGTGCAGAAAACTCTCCAGGAAGGGGGAAAAAAAAGAAGGAAAAAAAAAAAAAGGCTAAATCTTATTTCCTTTATGACTAAATATATCCATATTAAAGGTGACAAAGTCATCCCACTCCGAATAAGTGTCAGCAAAAAAAGTATGTAAAGCTCCCCCCAATAAAACCCACTCGAACTCTGGTAGAATACTGTTCATTGCCATGCCAGATGTAAACATAATGACCACCCTGTTTGCAATGTGGATAGGTGTCAAAAATACCACTGGACTGAAGAAGCCCCGTTTGTTTCACTTGGGTAGGGAGTGTGCCCAAGTGACTTTTCATTTTATTATTCAAGAGGACAGACTTGGGAAAAGAGGCAGCTGTAATTAGATGAAGATTTATCAAAATTGTCTTCTTGCAGACTACACTCTGCCTGGTTTCCCATCCTAATGAGAGAGAGTACGATCACAAGACAATCTGGCATAGTGGCTTCAGTTGGCCCATCATGTAAGAGTCCTAACTATTCTAGAAAAGCTGGCACCAAAGAGAAGGTATGAGCCAGAAACAAAGGGAGAAGAGGAGCAGAGCTGGGCTGCAAAGAATCCGCTTGTTAGTCAGTTGCAGTCTTGCTCCCTGTATAGACCCAGTGTCTGAAGCGCTTCCCAGATATACGCCCTGAGCATGCTCGAAGCATCTCCCTCCTCCCCTATGGAATTATCTGCTTCCTTTTTTGAAAGTAAAGAGAGGAGGGTAGTATCTCATGATTTCCCGGGGTGGTGACCGTTTCCCACTCCTTGATGGTTTATCAGATAATCTGTTTGTATCCAGCACTTTGTGAATGCATTTTTTATAATTGCAATAAGGCATTTCTATTCTTTCTGGGCAGGGAAGCTGGCACAGTAATATTACTGGCAGCTGCAGCTGGGCTGCCATCTTCAGCTGCCTTATGTGAAACCACACAGTGGCCACATTTCCCTGCCATGTAAGTTCTGCTTGGACTGTCAACTGAGTGGCCCTCTCACTGTGGAAGTACCATGGGAATCTGCTCTCATTGGACAACTGCGCTGTTTAAGAGTCAAGATCAAACAGAAGCTGGCACCGCCAATGCTACCGTAAAATTTTATTGGATTTCGAAGCCTCAAACTGACATGTAGGAACCATGGAAACAGTTATAGGATTATCTATTAAGATAAGTGAGTATCTGCTTATTATTAAGATAAGTGAGTATCTGCTTATTCTTTTTGATTCTCCAAGAATGATGGGTAAAAGTCATTTCTGAATGATACTGGATGGGCAACCTCAGTGATGACAATCACCCAAGTGGCAGACTCTTGTCTTGGTCCCTTAACTCTTAGACACAATATAAGTACAGAGAATCAGTCTTGTGCCTTTAAACAAAACAGTAGTCACTGGACTACAGTAAGATCCTGAGGCCTGGCCCACCTCTGTGCCTCTTGAGTAGTCCTGTGCAGAGTGAAGAATCAGAGCAACCCCCAAATTATCACCTTCAAACAGGTCCTTCCTGTAGCTGATGCTTCTAGGAGCAGCTGTGCCACCATGTTTATAATGGACTTAATGATATACATGATCCCAGGCACAGTATGTGGCTTTGAATCAAACCGGCACCTCTGCCCGCAACACAGAGGTTCTTAAGTGATGGCACACGGGTCCTTAAGTACGGGGAGGCTTTTGGAATGTTAACTGCTCTGCACTCCCTGGGGAAAAGGCAGTCTATAAATACGAAGCTTTATGGTTACCCTTAGTTACCTCACTTTTTCAGAGCATAATGCAATCTGTCCCGAGCCCCATGTTTTATTTCTGTAGTAGATTCTGCTGTCCTATTTTATAAATTGTATATCATGCCGTTATGTCGCTCGAGTAATTTTTTTTTAAAGAAGATATTGTTGCGCTGTTATTTTTACTTGCCTTGAAAAATGGAAGTGGGTGATAAAGGAAGGGAAGGCCCTGCTGGTGGGATCTTTATTTAATTTGCATGGCAGGAAGCTGTCTCGTATGACTGGCTGTCTACTGGTGGGGAATCCAAATTCAAGAGGAGGGGCAAAGGAGATACTCCTTAAATTGTTCCTGGAAAGCCGCAGGCTGGTTTTGGGTGAGCAGGGGAAACACAGAAGCGTGGAGAGGGGTAGGAAAACAAAAGTCTCAGAGATGAAGCGTGAATGCATCTGTAGCGATACAGCACGCTAATTGAAATTAGTCACATAGTAAAGGGAATCCGATGTAAAATGTGCTTGTAATTTTAATACCAATACAGATAGAGCCGCCTTTAAATTCATACTTCACAAGACTCCGGGGAAAATAAGTTACTAATGCATGGTATTTACAGTGGCAGCGTATAAGCCGCCTTTCATTTACTCTTGCGAAGTTACTGTGTAAACTACGAGTAATTAAAAGAAACACAGAAAGTAGTCTCTCCCAGTAAATTCAGTTCAGGCTAAAAAAAGAAAGAAATGGAATTACTGAGACGCTCAGTTGAGCAAGTCTGCCTTGAACTGTGTCAGGGGCGCGTTATCCACGAGGAGCCCTAGGATGCTGTGGGTGAGCTGGGAAGACAGGCACACGGAATAGGGGCTCAGTCAATATTTGCTTAGCAAGTGGCTGCTGTCACTGCCCTCCCCGCTGTCCCCCATCTAGTTCCCATCATGCCACATGTTCCAAGCCTTTTCCCACTGACATCCCTTTTTTGGGCATTTGCTTCTCTATTTCTGCCTTCACTTGTAATGCTATGGCCCCTCAGAAAAGCCAGAGATGTCACAGAATCCAACAACCAGTTCAGGAGTGCTACAGTACTCACACGGAACCGTGCTGTGGGGGTTTGATACGTATGTGAGATTTGTCTATAGAGTATGTGATGTAAATGCTGCAAGAGCCTTTCTGGGATGTCTTCTAGACTAATCAAGGTAGGTTAAAAAAAAAAAAAAAGCAAAAACAAACCCCAAAACCCCCAAAACTAACAATGGCTACAGGGATCCTGGCTACCTCTGAGCTCTTAAGAGAGACCTGAGTATGGCATTAGGTATTTAAAAGAAGTGATACCAGATACTCCATTAATTTCGGAAATCAGTTGGTGGTGTGATACCTGTGAGGGACAAGAAACCTAGACTGGCTAGACGCACCGATTGTCCCTCCTGTCGCTCACACCCAGGGCTCACACCTTCTAAGACTCTCTTGCTGAGGTCATATGTGATTTATGTGTCAGTAGGAAACAAACCTCCCAGGCTCTGATGGCTTGGTTTTCCTGAACAACTGGCTGGCAACTTCTACTTTCCTACGCTTTCTGTTGTTTAGACAGTTGACTTACACAGGAGGAAACAAACCCAGGCCCCACCCCCACAGGAAGAAAAGGTGTTGAAATGGACTTTAATAAAGCCTCCCTTTCTCTTTAAACCTGGGAACAATGGAAGGTCATGTGACACGGTGGCCTATCATCCAGCACATTAATAGCTGTGCTAGAGTAATTACACTTGTGGTATTTTTGCCTCAAGTGAAATTCTGAAATAAGAGGATGGAAATTATGATACTGCTGATAAATATTAATAAGTGAACTTTTAATTTTTTTTTTTTGCCACAATATTCAGAATGCTGCGCATCCTGCTAATGCTGAGGCAGCCCGACGTGTTTGCCTCCGGGGAGCGCGATGCTTCGTGCACTTAAGAAAAAAGTTTAACGGAATTAAAATTTAATATCTAATTAGAGCGAGGCTAATATATTTTGAAATGAGTGGGGGAGCTCTGCGCCTGTGCTGCGGATTGGGGGTGGCCGTTAATCTTACCTGTAAAGCTGCATTGAGGGGGGTGCAGTAGGCGTGGCTGCTCTGCATGTTTTTAATAAGGGAAGGGTTACTGTGTAAGAAAAAGATAAAAACTCAAAGTTAAACGCAATCGAACCAGGGGGCCTCGCCAACTTTTGCTTTCAAAGTTCGCTGGTAGCCTTTCACGTTTTAAATTCTTCCCCCACCCCAACACCAAACCGAAGGAAAATTAAGCTTTATATATGTTTCTCGGGTTGGTTTAGGCAAATTCCTCTGGGGATGAACCTAGTGGTTCATTCTGGTGAAACTGCCTTAGATTATAACACACTTGGGTATATCCCCCCGGGGACCAGTCTGCAAAGGGTCAGCTGCTGCCAGGCTCCAGCAGGAAGGTAAGGGCTGAGTGGCAGGGTACCTGGGACATCGTGAGGAGCTCTCAGCTCAGAGGCTTCCTTCTTAAGTTATATGTGACCCTGACTGCTCAAGAGAAGGCATGCTTATTTCTCTTTCGTAAAGCAGGAGCTTTGGCTGCTGTCTTTCCTGTGTAGCCCAGTCTGGGAGAGCAAGCTCTAATTTGGTGCTTTTTCTACTGACTAGGTAAAAGAAGCCACAATACCATTTAAAAAGAAAAAAAAAAGAAAAAAGAAAGAAAGAAAACAAGAAAATAAAAATATCTCTGCCCTAGTTAAAATAAATAATAATAATAATAATAATAATAATAACACTACAAAATTACCTTGGACATACTGAGAGAAAGTGTGGCTTCCAGTAGGTAACGAGGCTCATTTATCAACAGACTTTGAAGGGAATGACGTTATCAATCTTTCCCCTGAGCTTAGGACAATTTGGTTTTCAGACTTTTGAGACTGGGTCTCTCTAAAAAGTCTAGGCTGTCCTGGAATGTGCAGTCCTCCTGCCTCAGCTTCTGGGGGGGGGGGTGGCTGTCATTATAAGTACACGCCCCTACACCTAGCTTGTTCACAATTATTGTTACTTGAGTGTTCCGTGGGAAAAGAATTTTATCCCACCAGATATATACTGTAACCACCGCTTCCTTTCACTTGCAGGGATTGTGGGTAACATGGGAAATATCTAGCTTTGAGGGTCCCCGTAAGCTGCTGAATCAAAATACAGTCAATCATCGGCATTAGAGACATAGAAAAAGCATCGTTCTAGGCACTGGCGTTCCAAGGAGAAACGAGCGAGGTACATGTACAGATCACACCGTCTAGTTTCTGTTGCAGAAAAGCTGTGGCACTGCTCTTGGGTGAAATGTCATACTACATGGGATGAGTCAACCATGCTAAGCCAAAGCAACAGCAGACACAAGAAGAACAAAGCAAGTAAAGGCTCTTACTGTGCGCCAAGCTCGTCAGAGTTTTCACCGGGGCAGTATTTGCGAGGACGGCCTCGTTGAATATGGCGGCCACGTATAAACTCTTCATCATCAACTGTCCAAAAGGACCCAAACTCATCCTCTACTCTGATAAAGCACTTATGCAGTGAGAGGTTGGTGCGAATGGCACCCTGGGATAGGAGCAGCAGCAAAGGAGATGGAGTGGCAACAAAAGGAGGCGGGGTTGGGGGCAGGACAGACATCCAATACAGGGAACAGGAAAAAGAAAATAAAATGCAATAAGCATAAGCGAATGGCTCGTGAGGGTTAATATGCAACGCCGCCTAAAAGCTACTAGCATGGGATGTAACAGAGACCAGCAAGCAGGGGCAGGGGGACTGGTGGGTATACGAGACAGGAGGGATGAAATGTTCTCTTGCTTCCCTTAACTGAGACAAACGTGAAAACCAGGTCTTTGGTCTGACGCCGCCTAGCAGCCTCTACTGTACACTCGTTAGCACAATCCGAGCTGGGCTAAGAAGTTCAAACATGGCGGACGTACCCACTGATCTTTTGTGGCCTCCGTTTTTGGAACTCTACTTCATCCACTGTCCATACTGCCCCTTTAACGTTCTCTACTCGCACAAAACACTTGTGGAGACTAAGATTATGACGCACTGCATTCTGCAGCAAGTATAAAAGAGAGAACATTGACATTTTTTTTTTCCATAAGAAAAGATTCAAAAAAAAAAAAAAAAATACACAGCAGTACATTCAGCCCCACATCTGTTAAACCATCCTCCAGAGCTGTAGCCGCCACCCCCTCCCCCCATGGAGGACCTTCTTTTGAGTGTCTTTTAAGAAAAACCTCAAATTATGAATAGATGGTAGTCTGGCATTTAAGCCTAATTTCTGGTACCACGTGACCAGAAGACAAACTGGTGAACATGCATGCAAGTCCCAAGCAGGTCCCTCCAATAAATCTAAGACATTGTTAAAATGATGTCAAAAATTGGCAAAGTATAAAAACTATTCTTTACAAACCCATCTATGTGGGATTCTAAAAAATATTTTATTTTTAAATCACGAAAAGGTGAACAGTTTTAAATACACAGCAATATCTGGCTTTGAAGCCACGCATAGGCTTTATCAAGGACAGTCCTAAATAGGATTTTGCCACTGAGAGCGCCATCTTGTACAGCAAAGATGGTCAGAGGGCTAACTCAGCACCCAGAGTTCAGTCTCAATGACTGATCGAGACCTTACCTTCTGGAATATCTGTGAACACTGGCAATTGCTTGGAGGAGCAATTTCAATTGAGCAAATGCCAAGAACATACAAGTAGGACTCTCAATGGCAAAATGACTATATTCCATTACTTGGTTTCTACGTTTCTTATGTTTGAAAGTCACTGTTGGCCATTGCTGAGTGGGATCTTTCACATCTAACAAAAAGGACATCCTTAACTCAAGTGCAAAGGGGCTCTAAATGTCTCATATTTTCAGGAAAATTCACTCCCCTGACTGGATAACTAAACTGGATACACTTTAGTCTTGCCTGGACGACCAACTCGATGATGGACTTGAGACTATTATAAGTGACCTGTGGCAGTTTTTTTTTTTTTTTTCCCATACAAAATGGTTCAGGAGAGGCAGAGGCAGTTGACACACATACTGAGATTTTGGCACCTTAAAAATATGAGCCTCACTTAATCCCAGCATTGTAGCCTTCAGACAGGCTACACTCTCCTATAGTAATCTGCTTTCTTGGTGACAAATCTTGAAAGTCTCAGGGGTCTTTCAGGTTTCTGGGAAATGATCATTGGTGACTAATCAAGTTACCTAACAGTCTGCTCTGTGACACACCACTTAGAGGATAACGGGCACATCTTTATTACTCCTATGGGGATCTGCTCACCAGCGGACTCCACAGAGTGAGCTCCCAGGCACTCTGAGTACAGCTGAAAGTAGACTTCTGATCCTGACAGGACTGTCAAAGGCTATCCTGGATGAAAAAGCTTTTTGATGGGTTGCTTAAAAACAAAGCTCTACACATATAAATTTAAGCTAGTTTTTAAGGAAACAACTTCTTTATATTGCACAGGGAATTATCTCCTCCACTATCATGGAGGAGACAGAAGCAAATGAAGCCTCTTCCCTTTCAAAACCAAGAGAGCACATGTGCACACATGAGGGGGACGGCTGGGGAACAAGGTAACATCAGTCACCATTTGAAATTTTACGTAAGCATCAAAATGCACAAAAGTCCAAAGACTCCAGAGGCTACTGGTGATCAGAGAATGATTTAGAGCGATCTGTATACTAGAACAGAAAGCAACTAAAAATCAAGAGTTTTTAAAAGAAAAAGGATCAGCAAGTGACACTATTCCACTTTGTCTTTTGGATCACTGTCCCAGTAGGGACACAGAGAAAAACTATCTGTACTGGTGAGTCGCTGACTACTACATATGGGACTGTTTGCATTAGTGACACTTCTGTCTTTATTCTGCAAAGTCGGAAGAGTGAGATGTGAGTTGAAATTCATATCCGCAACTGGTAATTATTTTGAAATGTGGTCATTTGGTATTTATAAAAAGCAATTTGAGGAAAACGTCTTCTTTATGCTTCTACTTCCTAAATTTTTAAAAGATTTGTAGCTAAAGAGCCATTGTATTTTATTTCCCAAGTCAGGATTGGAAAGAAGCTAAGATCTGCAATATAATTTCCTGTCAGCCCCATGTGGTTAATGAATTAATTCTCTGCCTATACTAGTTGTCTTATAGAATGCAAGGAGAAAAACACAAAACACGTCTCTTCCTATTAAATTGAGAAAGTCGATTCCTGTAACAGCACCTGTTGTACTTCAGACTGTGGATAATGACAAATTTTGAGTGCTAGGTGGTACTAAGTAGATCTAGTTGGCACTGTGTAATAAATTCAAACTAGGAAGCTGAGAGAAAGTTGTGAAGGCTATCTGTGTAGCCCAGCCTGGCCTTGGACTCAAAAGGCCTTGTACTCCTACTTCTCAAATGCTAGGATCACCTGGCATAAACCATCATGCCTAGCCAGAAAGGGTTAATGGCACAAGAAATAAGTGCCAATGAAATTTAGGAGGAACTCCAAGCATTTAGGGGGTTATCTAGTGGAGTTATGGCAGCTGACCTGTTCTATGGCAAATGGTGTCACATTACATAATTCTGAAACTACCTTTTTCCCTCGGGGTAACTATGAACCCATTCTTATAATTGATACCTTGCATTCTGCAGAAATCACCCTTTTTGCTGTGTGAGTACACGGATTACGCAGCTTCCTCTACTTGTGGGGTTCATGAGCTTTGATCTAACCACTGAAGGATCTTATTCAGCTTGGCTTCTAGTTATACCCCTGAAAATGAGTGTTGGTTACCCACGGTTTGTGTAAGCAACTTTGTCAATCTCAAAGTTAAGGGTCACAATGTCACCTCCTTTCGCTATACAGAATTCTCCAGCAAATCCAGCCACACCTCTCTTGCAGGGGCTGGGAGTTCAGATGGCTCTTCCATCTGAACACTTCAACCATAATAAAACACTTCTAGTCACATTCCTAGTGCTAGTGGAATATTCTTGTTACCCAGTAACTGATTTTTTCCCCAGAAGATCCTCTCTTCTATAAAGGTCAAAATTCGAGACTGCAAAGCTTACCTTCCACGTGGCTGCATTGCGTCGGAAGTAAGCAAACATTCGTGTGAACCAGTTATAGATTTCATTTAGTGTTAGCTGCTTTTCCGGAGACTCGAGAATGGCCTGCGAGGCAAGAAGAATCCGAGGAAGGTAATTTATAATCCAATAGGCAGGAACATTTGATGGTGCTCATGAAAATGTAGAAAAAGAAAACCAAACCAAACCAAAACCAAAAAGAAACCAAAACTGGAATCTGGAGCAAACTCCTCAGACAGGTTTCACAAAATGATCGAAGATTAATGGTTGTATTTAAACAGTTCAGTAGCAAAACTCGAAATGGAATTATCTAATTGTTTGGAGTTTTTATTTCTGTTTCCGTACAGAAATATTAATTTATTAGTCATTCATAAAGCAGAATCAAAGGGAAATGCAAAACATTTCACTAGCTGATTAAAGCTCAGTAATTATTTAGAGCTCAGATTAATTCTAGGGATCAGAGATTACTGTAGCTTTGTGATAATTGACTTGCCATCTTTAAACAGCCTCATTCTCACTGTTGTGTGAAATGAATTCCCTAATAATCACATCGTATTGTAATACTTAATCAAAAGCAATTATGTTATATATTGCAGTTTTTAAAAACCTTATAGAAAAGGTTTTAGCATGCTTGCATACTAAGTAGTTTTAAATCTACTTCATCAATATAATATACCCACGGACACCTTTTGATAGCATTCCACAGTCCATGTTATTTACTCACCTGCCTAATTAAAGATGCATATGTAAACGGTGGTCTAACTTCTGCGTTCTTATAAAACTCTTGGTTCTGCGCAATATCTGCTAAATAAGAATCATTGTCCTATTAATAATCACTTTTTAAAAGGGGGCTCATCGACAGGAACTGCAGATTCCCCATGCTGCCCCAGGCAAAGACAGAGAGTAGCTACCTGAAGAAATGGGCACGTTGTATTTGTCTGAGTACCGCCTGCGGATAGGTCCCACCGTGTGCATGCTGGTGGTGGTGATGACAGAGGGGCCTTGGGTGACGGGAGTCAGGGGGGCGGTTGGGGTTGTTGGAGTATGAGGTAAGCTCTGTGGAGAAGCCTCTGAGGCGGACTTGGAGAGGGTGACACTTGATACCAGATTCAGCTGTGAGGAGAAGGATATTGGTTAGGAGGACTTGAGGAAAGCAAAACAGAAAGAACAAATCAAACAACCACAGAAACCCGAGCAACCTTGAAAACCTCTCTTGTCCCAGAGCAAAGCTTGGTGCACACCTGGCTAGGGTTACCTCTCCAAATCAGTATGTTTACACGGGCCACACTTTCAATTAAAGGGATTCTCCTTTAGACAGCAGCAAGGTTGGGGACTGAAGGAACACCAGCTGAGCTACTGTGGTGTAAACCTTGTTTGTCCAGTGTAACTTTCAGCAACGTACTGCCACACTGGAAAGCTGAAGTGCCTATTTTTCTTTTTTTTTTTTTTTTAACCGTAAAATTGCAATGGGTTTACTAAGAGGCCACACAGGGTTCTGAGCC
Source organism: Arvicanthis niloticus (assembly GCF_011762505.2). NCBI lineage: Eukaryota > Metazoa > Chordata > Mammalia > Rodentia > Muridae > Arvicanthis > Arvicanthis niloticus. The sequence goes on from NC_047666.1 coordinate 38,439,830, forward strand.
ACTACTATGACCAACAAGAAGTTACAGGACTTAAGTCCACTGTGGAACTGAACGCACCACAGACTGTGCATGATGGACCTGTGGTTCCTGGCTCAACAGTGGCCCTTACTGAGAAGGCTAACATCTATTTCTATAAAGTTGTAACGTTTGGTTGCTTAAAAGATTTAAACAGTCCAACTATGAAAGCCAAGCGTCTCTGAAGCAGGGTGGTGCATTCTTCTTTATGATTCTTACACTACTGCAAAGGAGGATTCTTCTCTAAAACTGATCAGGACAAGAAAAGCCCTTTGAGTTTCACAATGCAGAAGAACCTAGTGGTTTTCATCATGTTGATGGAGGTATCAAGTACTTAGAGTCTCTCCCAAACCCAAGAAACTTCTACAAAGTACGCTGGCTGTCACCTGGCCAACATTTTATCACAGTACATTTCAAGTCAGATACCATAATGTCTGTTTTGCCACCATCAGCTTAAGCACAAGTATTATTTGTGGATGGTATTAATAGTAAGTCCTTTGTTCCAGTGCACTGGGAAGACTCAACTTAAATTCACACAGTAGGAATGCAAGAGACTATACTACCCCTGTGCAGTAAGTTCCAAAGGAGGAGAAAGGAAGAGATCCAACATCATGAAAGGAACATTAACAGAAAAACCCAGATTGGGTGCTAAATTCAGCTCTGCTTTTTCCTATGTTCAGTTTGAAATATTGATTCAGCACACCACAAGCCCCCAGTGTCCAAGAACAGCAAGCTGGGGCATGCTCCTGCTGACCTTCAGCAAGCTGGGGCAGTGTGGCAATCTGCCCTCCCAATAGTGCTAGAAAGCTGACCATGACACACATTTGCAAACCAAGTGCTAATCGTGCAGAGTAGAGGCCAGGGACAGGGACAGGGCAGAGCAAGATGCCAGTGGAGAAGAGCAAAGGCTGACTCCTTCTCCCCGACAGCCTTAACGAGTACCTGAGTCTGGCAACTGTAAGTATTAGCATCAGCTGAAGTTGGGGGAATTAGTATAGAAAGATCCTAAATACATAGGTTTGATCCTTCAGATGCTGTAAAGCCTGAGCTTGAGGAGACTTTGGAAAGCCACAGATATCGTTCATAAAAATGCACACTCTAAAACACCTGCTCTGAGAGGCTTCGTTTCATTCACACCGATCTACAAACTACTCATGTTTTACAAAGACTGAAAAAGAAGCTTGTCCATATTTTTGACTCAGACCCAAAGCCAGTCCACATTCTTGTACAGTCCTCCAGCCTCTGCACCCTCTACTTATGCCCAGTTAATGTCTAAATGAACACCATGAATATCTCTACCTCTCAGTTATGCTTGCTTCTGGAAAAGATCCCGTGAACAGCTTTTATCCTTGCTTATGAATGACACTCAATAAATATTACCAAGAACTTCTAGAGGCTTGGAAGCAGAACTAAACCACAGAACTGCTGTCCTGGAAGTGCTTACTGTCAAAAGCAGGCATAAAACCCAGGCGGCTTCTCTGGGGTCTCACCCTAGATCCCAACTTCTCCTTCCTGCTTAAGAACATTGTCCCAATGCCCCCTACCAGTTCTGTAAGGAAGTTGGGCGAGTCCAATAGAACCATTCAGCAGGTATGAAGTCCATCGTTTTGAATACTTAGATCTTAGAAGAACTAGTGAACCCACACATAGAGACATGCTATTAGATGTGCAAAGAATGTGACTCTTGCAGCTTTTATATGGGGCTTAATAGTACTTGGATCAGTTCTGCCAGAGACAGCAACAATGAAAAAAACAGGTCCTTCTAGGTTGGCACAAGACGGGAAGACAGCAATGCAGGCTGAAATTTCTGGATGCTTTTGAATGTAGGTAGGAACTAGAAATAAACACTGAGCCTGAAGAGAGGGCTTACCAAGGCTTGACAAATGACACCATGATTCACACCCACTGCTGGGCTGTCTCTAATAAGCCACAGAGGAAGCAGCCAATCTCAGCTAATTACCAGATAAAAATGTATTGTAAGGACTCTAATTAGGAGATGCGGACGGGGGTGATCTAATGATTAAATGGTACATTCAACTGACCCCACCATGGATGTGCAGTGGTGCACAATGTCGCTGGAATATTTTGTAGAAACAGTAATTTTATTTCAGGGAGGGGAGACAGTAATATTTGTAATGATGGCTATGAGGTAAACTAATTAAAAGACAGTTCCTAGAGGAAAAGGGTGTCTGGGAACAGCTGCGGCCATTCCAAACCCAAGTGCCAAGTCTCAATGGAAGAGCTTCAGTCAAGTGGAAAATTTCTACCTGACCTCTGCCCTTGCTATTAATTTGCAGAAAAACTAATGACACATATACATATTCCCACAAAATTGTTCTAATTGCTAATTTGCCAAAGAAGCCTGGATTCTAAATTAAACATGACTGTAGCCTGTGAGGGAAGAACAAAAAAAAAAAACCTGGGAACTCCAAACAGAGGGAGCTGTGCCACGCAAGACCATCGGAAGTCTGGACCAACACGTTAATGAGACACAACCCTGGCAGCTGCTGTACAAGTTCCTTAACTTTTATACTTCTGTCTGGCAATCACGTGTGTGTGTCTCTAGGGGAGAAAAGGTTGAGTAGGGGGGCTACCAAGAATTCAAAAAATACTGTGTTCACATAAAGCCTGTTCTTACCGTGAAGGACTCTACCAAGAACGTTGAAAACATTATAAACATGAGCCCCACTACAAGCTGAGAAGAGCAAACTAGGTGCTGGGGAGGATGAGTCTGTCAGGAAAGAGCTTGCCTAAGGAGGAAGACCAGAGCTCACATCCTCAGCATTGCGGGTGTGATGGTCCACGCCTCAGAAGGCAGAGACAGGAGGACTCTTGGGGCTTTCTGCCAAGAGAGCCCAGCGGAATAGGCTCTCCAGGCTCAGTGAGAGAGCCTGTCTCAAAAAATAAGGTGGGGAAATGATTGAAGAACACGAGACACTGATCCTTGATTTATACATGCCTGCGTGCTTGCACACGTACAGATTAAAAAGCAAATCACTGGGAATAGTTTGGAATGTTTTTTTTTTCCGGTTACCTTGAAATACGTATGTTAATTGTAAATTACCAATTCTTTATACGATCATCAATAAGAAAGGAAAGCCTCGCTGTTTTGTATTTCTAAGTGTAAGTAAGGTTTTAAAAGATTTTTTTTTCCCCCTCCAGGACACGGAGCAGGAAGGGATCGGACTGGCAGAGTTTCTTTCCCTGATCGAAAGCCCATTTTTCTCATTGTGCTCATTTTCTATTTAAGAAGAGGTTGCTATGTTTAGAAAAGCTAGTAACGCAGATATTTTCTCCATGGCAAGTTGCCACTGAAGGGATGATTTCAGCAAAGATAATCTCTTTCAAACTCTGGCCAGGAGCTAAATTCTTATGTCACTTAAAGTTGCTGCAGGCTTTTAGTTTTTAAGTAAAAATACAAACAACTGTGCTATCATGCCTTTTTACCTTTGTTTGGTTACCGAAGGTCTTTCTCGGAAGCTTCTACCACTGAAACTATCCTACCTATCAGCCGCCCAATATCCTACTTTGTCCTTTCTAAAAACAAATATCCATCTTTAGTTTTTTCTGCAGTACATTCCCTTCCCGTGTAAGGATGGTGAGTCACTCACATTTAAAAAATAATAAACAAACAAACCGCTGGTGTAAACCCCCAGACAGAAAGGGACTTGCTAGGGAGTATTCCCACAAGAACTTCTTGTTTTGTTTTTGTTTGTGCTCTTGCTTCTCACGAAAACAGATTCTGAGAACAAAAGAAAAACCTGAAACCAAAACACCAGAGGCCAGCGTGGCATATAAGGGACTGCAGGCTCGCCCAACTGGTTTCTCTGCTGTTGGCTGGATGGGCCTGAGAGACTCAGGTCCTGCCCCCACCTGCAATGTTCAGAGACTGGAAGCTGCCTTTTGTAGGCATGAATCACCAAGTTCAGACTCCACGGACAGAGGGCAGGGCAATGGGTGGCAGAGAGGCCTTTGGAAAGGACTCTGTGCACTGATGGGAGAGTGGCTTATTCTACAGACTCAGAGGGTGGCATTTCTGGCAGGGACAGGGACAACAAATCTGAGGTGAGGAAGGGGACTTAACAAAACCAGTCTATAAAACAGCTTTTGTGTGCTGCATGTGAGAGTTCCTCTTTATGACAGGCTGCTATTACTGCTGCAAGGCTCTTCCAGTCCACAGCTGATCACCTACCCCTTGAACTTCATGGGCTTTTTTTTTTTTTTAAAGGGTAGAGCGAGCACTCTGTTTTGATAGGAGCTAAAAGCTATTTCAAAACAGTCCTAATTGCTATAGTTAGAGTCTAAGGGAATGTACAAAGGGAAAAATCTCGAGCTGCACTTCACTCCAAAAGTGTGTTATAAATTTTTTCACAAAGTAGTCTCTTCTACCTGTGCTGTAGTTACCTGCCCACCAAATCTCAAAGAATGTGGTTTCTCCAAGCCTGGGGAGTGGTTCTCACAAGTGTAAGATGCACCCCCCAAGTAAAGGTGCTCCCCCATTCCTTGTTATGAAGTGGAATTTCCACTGCACACTCCTAACAACCAGCATAGCCAAATGTCTTTGTAAAAAGTCATCGGCAACTTAATGAAGCCCTAACACAGGCACACTTCCTTTTGTTGCTCTGTGTTGAGTTACATCCCCACCCCCACCCCTGCCCCACCCCCACCTCCAGATCAATCTCAGCCAGTTCTTCATGGAGTTAAGTATAGACATCGTGCTGCTTGCTCTGGGAATGGAACTGGGTTTGGAACAAAGGAATCGCAGGCTATTTTCTTCCCCTTGCTGTTGCTTCTCTTTCCGTGGGAAACAGCAGAACTTTTAAATCTTAAACGACAACAAATTTGGCTTCTGTAAACATATGTCAACAACAGCCTTTTCTCTCTGGGCACTCTAGAACTTGCTAGATTCTAGCTAAGTAGGGTCTGGCTGAAATGGCAGTAGACTTCTAAGAATGGTTACTCCTTCCACTCCTCTACTCTGACGGTCACTGTACAAGTCCCTCTCCCACTCCCATCCTCCTACACACAGATGTGCGCACCCACTCCTCACCAGAGGCAAGAGCTGGGAAGCCGACCTTTTTCCTTCCAGAGAATCCTCCTCAGCTTTTAGGTTTCAAATGACACTTCATTTCCCCAGGTCACTTTTCCTAGTCACACACAGTACTCTCTATGCAGCTGACAGTCTATGTGTGTATGAGTATGTATGTACATATGTACAGATACATGCATGTACTTATTTTATTTGGTAGCTTGTCCACAGGACTCCCAACACCTCCTCAGCAAGTTAGTACTTTCTCAGTATGTAATGGTGGCCAAGTAACTATCTCTTGATGGAAAGAATTGGTTTCTAAATTCAGGAGTTCCAATCCTGAGGGAAGAGCTGCAATGGCCTTCAGAAGACATGCTACCCAAGGATTCAGCAGGACCCAAGGCCTGGGCTACACTGTTTCCATTAGCTATACACTTCCAGCCTATTTTGGGTCGAGCTCAGAGCCTCATCTACACCCTTGAGCACAGTCTTGAGAAAGTGCACATCCTCTAACTATCCACATCTGAAGATACATCCCTCACTGATACCCAGAAAGTGCATCTCTGGGCTGATATAAGAACCATCTGAAGATACATCCCTCACTGATACCCAGAAAGTGCATCTCTGGGCTGATATAAGAACCATCTGAAGATACATCCCTCACTGATACCCAGAAAGTGCATCTCTGGGCTGATATAAGAACCATCTGAAGATACATCCCTCACTGATACCCAGAAAATGCATCTCTGGGCTGATATAAGAACCATCTGAGAACGTGTTGGCAGCTCTGGGAGGGAATGAACTGGGGACAGGGTGGACCATTAGGTACAAGAGAGACACTTGCCACCCAAATGGCACTTAGCGAGGGGCCACATTTGCAGGAAAGCACTCTATCACTTAGTGACTAAGTTTTAAAATAAACACTAAATTCCCTTTTAAAGAGGAATGGAAAAAGAAACAGCTTCATAAACTCACTGGCAAGGCTGTAATGTGGAAGTCCCCATCCATGCTTAGATGTGAAACTCGGTGACTATTTCTCTCAAACCACAGATTCTACAATGATGCTCATTCAAACACTCACCAGCCATTCCATTATTTAGGGAGGAATAAATTAATTACGGGCTGTAGGGAATATTTTGAATGTTAGGATCAGTCACCAGATAGCTCCCAGTCCCTAAAGTTGAAAGCATCAAGGGGTCTGAAATATGCATGGGCCTTTTTCTGCTTTCTTTTCTTTTGGCAAGGAAGTGAAAATTTATGCAAAACATTACACGTCTATCTTTTATAATTAATTTTCCAATGCCTCACCTATACATATTTTAATAATTCCTGATTTCTAAGATGGTATCTATAATAAAATTTTCTATTTTCCAATAAATGAAAAGGAGGCAGGTTCACTCCGACAACAGAGTGTCACACAATATCTACGTGTCAGGCACCAATTTTTACTTCTTACATGTAAGTTAAAGGATAAGGAATTTATAATGCTGCCTGTGAGGAGAACCACTTTTCATACACAAATGTGATTTTTTTTCCAAAGGGTAATACAACAGTACATTTACATAAACTAATCCAAACAATCTATGTATTTGACAATGGCAAACCTCACACAGACGGCCTATTGTTGGTTTACATCTTGGAGTTCTTTATACTGGCTTGTAGCAGCGCTCTAGCTGTCAAAGGTTTGACTTAGACTCTAAATAAATGGTTACAGAAGTGCTGTGCAGCGATATTGGACTTCTTTGCAAAAGAAAACCTGCTGTGTATGAATTCAAAAGCTATTAATTTTTCAGTCAAAAATATTCGTGCCTATTTCTTTTAATAAAGAAATACTGTGCTGAGCTACTAAGAGATAATGTTGACTAGTGGTAGAGAATTTTCAATAGAGCAGTTAAAAATAAATTTAGTAGGAGGTCCCCTTCAAAGTTATAATTTTCTAGAATGTAAAACATTTTTTTTTCAATACTAATCAAGACAAACCTTCCTTCCCTGTTCATTCCATTACCCCCCAGCCGCTTCTCTCTTGTTTATTGGCTACTTAGCAGGTCCACAGGGAGACAGATCATCAAGGGTCCTCTTATGCCTGTGTGGGCTTACATACATGGTGTTCCTAGCTAGGCCAAGCCCTATTACTTGCTGAGGATTCCAAGAGACTCTATAGTTCCATCTCTGTATGTAGATTCCTCCTCTGCCTTGCTACAAAACAAGCCTATTGCTAGACTGCTACACTCAGTCATGACTCTTATCACTGATGTTTTTAGTCCACGGAGGAAGATGGGGACAACGTCATTCTCTCCCTATTTCTAGGTGTGAATGAAGACTCAGAGTCTTCATCTTAGGGGAGGCACTTCCCTAAAGCCCTCTAGGACTTCCAGAGAGGTCCAAGACAATCACTCCCCTTTGCCAATGGTCATGACTCTTCTAGAAGTCAGGTAAATCATTTCAAGGCAGGGCAGTCTGCTCAGCTGGGCCCATGTTCTTCTCAGTGCTCTTCTGAAAAGAAGAGACAGGTGGGAACAGCTCCAAATGAATGCTTTGCCTCACCCCCCAACCCCTGCTTCCTTTTTTTGGTAGCTTAGTCATCCAGTCCTGCGGCCATTTACTGTGAAATACATGGTAGCTCATACTCTTCCCCAGTAAAAATGGATGCATGGAGTGTTTAATGATTTTATGTCCTGTATCTCAGTAATGTGTTCTGCTTCAGACATTAATTCTGTCTGCCAACTGCATCTTGGCAGGCTACCATATTTACTGGGTTAATAGTCTGACTCCGTTTTATTTCTATCACCATGTACATCATACATATAGGGGTGTGTGTTTGCTTTATTTATAGAAAAAAAATCAGTCAAAACAGATAAACCAATACTTTGCCATTATGCTGCATCATTGCATGTTGATTAAAATTGCTGCTACTAACTATAGATTGTCAACGCTCAATTAATTTTCACACAGGAACTCCCAGCAAAATCAAATAAAGTCAGCGTACCTTTAAATTTTACAAATCTTAAAATCAGGAACCAAGGCATGGCTTCCATTTTGAATAATCAGCTAAAGCGACGAGGAGATTTCCAGAAATGTATGGGAGTGATACTAGTGCTGATGAGATCAGTTTATGGTGAAGAACAGAGCCCAAGGTGGGATTTTTTGCAAAGGAGTCTCCTCAAGACCTAGTATGATCATCATGCCTGTGTCATCCCAGGTCTCTGCCCATGCCTATCTTTCCCATGAAAGGCCAAAAGAGTCGAGCGGGGGAAGGGCTTTGGCATCCACATCTGCCCTAGGAGGTGTTCCCTCAGTGCTTGAGGTGGGAGGCAGAGAAGAAATGCCACCACGTCGTTCCCCCTGGTGAGGACAGTACTTACGGGCTGAGGGGCAGCTTTGGGTTCCGTAGACTTCACATGCAGGTGGGTCATCATGGCTTGCAGGCGCTCTTTGTCTTTTGCGAGCTAATGGGAAGAAAAAGCTTTGTTATGTCATTGAATACACATGTGTGACTCCTTTGAACGCCCCAAACTATGAATATCCCAACTAACTACTGCACTGCAGCACATGACAGAATCATTTTTATTGCTTCATCATCTGAAACCTATAAGGACCCCTGCCAACGTCCAAGTAACCGGAGGTGTTGATGTGAGATTTCTCAACACAAGGTGTATGAGACTTTAACTGGCACGTTCTAGACCTGCTGGCACCAAGGAGTCTTGGGGAACATGGACCGCTCAAAGGCAAGCGTGAATCATGCCCATTAGCCAAGCTGACTCATGACGAGGCCAGGGAAGATGAGCAGCTAGCTCACACTCATAAATTCATCTGTTGTGGTTGTGGACAAACTCAAGGATACCTGGATACACTTGTGGAAAGTTAGCTGAGTCTGTCTTGCTGGGAGGAGCAGGGATACCAGAACTGAGGGTGTTTCTGTTTCAGATGTTCAACATCAAATACCCTACTAGATACTTCTTTAATAACCCCAGTATCTTTATTTCATTAAAAAAAAAAAGTAATCTTCTGATATCATAGATGTTTCTAACTGGATGGGCAGAGGAGACATTCACTATTCATTAGGTGCTAGAACCTTTATGCTGGCTTTGAACCAGTCTGATACAGTGATAATTTTGTTACATTGCAAGAAAGCTAGGGCAAGGACCTCCAATGATGACTCTTAGGTAGGCGGTGAGGAATATGGCCTCCGAAAAAGAAAGTGAAGCTGAGGAAACAGATGTAGCATTAAGGAAGGGACAATATAGACATAGGAAGGGGAAGAGTATTTCTGCACACATGTGTGCATCTTCAAAAGCTTTATAGATAGTGTGTCTAAAACAAAGCCTTAGAAGCAGAGTGTGGAACCTATTCCTTTAATATCTCATAGTTGACTTTAAATCTTTAGAAAGCAGGGGCTTTTTTTTTTTTTTTTTAGTCTAAAATTATGCCCAAATTAAATCCACTTCACATTTTTAACCAAGTTATTTCTGGTGGTGGGGAGATGGGAAGTAGGGGCTCGGGAGTCAGGGGAAAGCAGAGAAAGGGGATGGGACGCAATGGCAGAAGAAAACACGCCTTGGTGTCATCCCTACCAGCTGGCTCAGTCAACAGCCATATCACATTTGAGTTTTTATTTCTTTTTATTCCCTTGTGGTTCAGGGAGAAATAAATGAGGAGGAAGAAGTAGAGGGAAAGCCTTACAGTGTTAGCATTTATCTTTCAACAAACAGGAAATGAAAATGATACCATATTAGGAGCTACATTATGCTACTCACCCTCTGTTCCTTGGTGCATTATTGAACTGCCAAACTAAGTCTCTAAACACATAATGCCAAAGGAATTTGGGTTTTCAGAGTGGCGCAGACACAACAATTAAAGTGTGGGGAATAGCATTTTTCTATGGTTATTCATTTTCTTTTTTTTACATTAAGTGCCCTGAAGTGTTTTTGTTTGTTTGTTTTGTGGGGTTTTTTTGGGGGGGTGGTGGGGGGAGACACACTAAAACTAAAATACTCTTCTGCGATGTCTTTTGCTTTATTTTATTTTTTTTAACTTTGTTTTGAAAACTATAATGGGGCAGAAGGGAATTAAGTCATGTATCCTGCATGTCACTCTTTCTAAACCCATGAAGTAAGCAGACAACTGCCCATGCCGAAGAACACAAATTAAAGGGTGAGAGGTGGTATTTACAGAAGAGTCTGCTGAATATTAATTGTGACTTAATTTGGGGGTAAACATCTCCGATGTAGCAATTACAAGGAATAAGTAGTGTGGTGAGAGGAAAAGTCCAAAGCCCGAGCACCCGGCGTGATCCTCTCCATAGCCACCAAATTGGACCTTCCAACAGACAGGACCAATGACAGTGTGCACACAAGCAACATCCACACCCTGAAGTTTACTTGCGGCACTAAGAACACATCCCCCAAACTCCTCAAACCAACACTGGCAGCACCGGTTCCTTCCATAATGTGAGAATACCAAATGTTATGGAGAGTGCTCTTGGTGCTCCCTCTTCACTCAGGGTTCCAACAACAGGGGGCTGAGAAACTGCCCAAAGTCAACTAGCAAGCCCGCTGGCACATTAAAAATTAAAATACACTGTGATATCCAAAAAAATTATTCTCTAATGCTTTCCCCAGTCGGTGGCATACAAGCAGGAGAATGGGTTTTCTTAGAGGGCGCTCCTGAGCAGGGAGGGGTCACTGGAATTACTTAGTCTGTATACCACTCTCTGGAAAGGCATCAGAGTGAACACTGATAATGAATACACTCTCCTACTGTGCTGTGTTCAAATTATGGCCTCGGAGCACATTCTGTAATCCTTCCCAGCATTTCATTTTTTCTTCTAAATATGGAATCCTCATCTCTGAACTCGTAGGGTTGTTCTGAACATGAGTTCCGCACAGAGCAAGCTCAGTGTAGCTAATGAATGCTTCATGGAGGTTAAAAATACCTGCTGCAATTTTTTTAAAGGAGAAATTAAATCAGTCTAGTCTACACTGGCTGGGTATATCTTTGGAATCAGGATCCACATAATGGGGTGTAATGGAGTCAGCTGTGAGTCTGGGTGGGGAGAGAAATAAGCCCCCTGTCTTAAAGACTAGAATAGGGCAGGAGGCATGGGAAGACGGGGTCTAGGTCCGATAGACTTATCTCGGGGCCTCACTCTATCTTGCCCTCGGTCTGGGCAAATGATTATTCTCTCTTGATTAATAGTCATGCCCTCTTCTATTATCCACGCCTCAAACTGGGTTTTAGATAAACAAAGTTCTGGAAGCTCAGAACTCATACTCTGCTCAAACACCTCTCATTAATGCCAAAGGCTAGGTGATCCACTCAGTGTCCACAAAGACAAAAACCAGGGAGATCCACCATATGCCACATGCCGGAGAGAGAAGGGAGCAATGTTTACAGTTCCTTTACCATCCTCCTCCTATCTGTTGCCGGGAGGACTTTTTAAGGGCAACCTGACAGTTCTTATTAGTGACACACAGGGCTCTACTGAAATGAGTGAGGGTCCCTACATAAAAGCACTGCAGTTATTAGGGGGTCCGGTGAAGAGAAGGGGAGCCACTTATCTGCCTGGACAGATATAAAGATTCCTGTGGCTCTGGGTCCACTTGATTTATGTTCTTTAATTGGGGAAACTGAGGCACAGAGGATGAACACATGCAAGGCCATGAAGCCAAGAAAGGACAAGCGTAAAAGCAGAATCCTGCTTTATAATGCTAGGTCCAACATTGCCCAGATGGTCTGATCAAACTCCCCTGGGACCTTCCCTGGACAGAAGAAAAAAAAATCTTCTGTATACCACCCTGATACTCTGATAAAGGAGTTGGGATTGGCAGTGATATCGGGCACCTCACCTGAGGCGTGGGTGGGATTGAGACGTTCCCAAGGAGACCACTGCTAAACTCCGACATTTTGCTTAAACCTGCTAATCCACCTCTCAAGATAGCAAACAGGAAGCCTGGGTTTGTTTAAGGGCCACAAAAGCCCAAGTGAATGCATGGGAGTATGGGCGACCCCCATTCCTGCACAAACTTCACCTGAGACTCCCTCGCCTTCAAAACAAGCTTTTATGTAGCGGTGACCTAACAGCCAAACCCGACTGCGGGACTGCGGCAGTACCACCATGATGCTGCTCCCTGAGCTGCACGTGACCAAAGCAAAATGGATCAAGGGGTCAGAAGTAAAATCTACATACACTAAACGGAGTCTCCGGAAGGAAGAAGCTCAACTCCTGCACCAACCTGGTCACTGACCAAATACTAACTCTGTGTCCAGTCCACAGTCATTCGAATGCTTTCTGAATTCAGCACTAGGACAAACTTGTAAAGATTTCTTAACCATCAACTACCATGTTCAGAGAATGGGTGACTGGCGCCTCATTTCACCCCAACTCAAGAATTTCCCTACTTTCATTGTGTTCTGTCGCCATCTTAACATTCTTCACATGTTGTTACTAAAGACTCTCTTGACATTTAAAGCAGACACACACTAATACTCAAGTCATAGTCTTGGAATCCTAATGCTTGCAGACTTAGGCGGGATTTTAAATTATGAAAAATAAGTGTCTCGGTTTTTTCAAAGAAGGATGTGCAAGTGAGAAACCCAGACGCTCCCTCTCCCCTTCGCTGGCTCCAGCCTCAAAGCCACAGCCACAGGAGGTCACCAGTAATGTTAGGCCTTTGCTGTCCGTGACACTCTCTGAGGTTCTGTGGGGTCGCTGCTACGTCCCGAGTATGGCCACAAATGGGGTTAGAAAGGGCCAAAGGGGGACACATTACAGATAATATATTTGCTAAAGTCTAGGAAGCTGGTGTGATTACAAATAGCCCCGCTAATGGTGGGTAATCACATGCAAAGCCCGTACTGTAATTAATTTGTGTTAGGATTAATGTCTCCCCCTGCTACTGAAACCTGTACAGTCTTCTCTCTGCTGGCATTGCCATACAGCTTAGAGTTCCCAGTGTGGACAAGTTACCAGACTTCCCACTGGTTCCAGAGTCACTGGGCAGGGTCCCTTGGGAGGCAGCTCTCGAGGACAGGCAGGGGACATAAATAGAGCATCGTGGGCCACATGTTAAATCTATTAACTGGCTCCTAGGTGGGCAAGCTCAAATCTCTTTGGGGAAAAGAAGGGACCTGGAACAATACCGCAGGCAGCATCATCAATAAAATGGTAACCAGGTTGGGGTGAGGAGCTGGGATTTTTCTACCATTCACCCTTTGCCTGAGATAGATTAATGCAATGTTCTAAGCTGTAGGTAGCAACCCCTTTGCAGATCAGATATTTACACTGCAATTCAAAACAGTAACAAAATTATAGCTATGAGGTAGCAACAAAAAATAATTTTATAGTTGGGGGGAGTCACCAAAATGTGATAAAGTGTATTCAGTGGCTGCAGCACTAGGAAGGTTAAAAACCACTGCACTAAGCAATCTCAGTATCCTTAGCTCCTGGGGCTGGGGGAGGGGGGGGGGAGAGACGAGCATGGTTATCTTTGACTCTCAGATGTCAATGATGGCTAGGATTCCCTACATATAGAATGCTGCCCTTGGAAAACCATGGAGAAACACTACAATGAGCATGCCACTGTAAACACAACCCACAAACTGATTACCATTCCTTACATGAAAATAAAGGAGACTAAGGGGAAGTGGGCAAGAGTTCTTAATGGGGGGAGGGGTATGGGGGGATTGGGGATGGCGGCGGTGGTGGCTGATAAACTGTGGGTACAAAGCCTCAGGACAGTGACGTGTATGTGAGGAGGCCAACAACAGCCATCAAGAGATGCTTAGCCCTTCTCTGAGCTACTTACAAGCAGGACATAGTGCAGTGGATGATGCGTCCCTGAGGATGGGACTGATGGGTTTATCCTATCTTGGTTGGGATTGTTCCATCTTTTAAACTGGAAATCCTAGGTTCTCCTCAAACCTAGGAGGGCAGGTTGGGATGGCTGGTCACTCTGGTGTTGATCAGCGAGACTAGTTTTTAAAAAGAACCGTGTTCTTAGGCTCTCTGTCTCCTCTATACAATCTGGGCATGTGGTTGGCTTGACCTGGGACTTCCTTGCTGACAGCTTCTGCCACTGTCTCATGCAGAGGCACCTAAGTGCCTGCTGTGCTGTTGGAGGCATGCTAGACTTCCTTCCCTACTGTCACACTGCAGGGGCCCCTTGCTCTGTTCCATCCAGCACTTCAGTATAGTTAGTACACAGGAAGTAGTGACAGTCACATGGAGTCTAATTACTAACACACTCTTCTATGCCCACCCTTTTAAACCGAGTCAGTCTTTTCTTTCTGGTGTGTGTGTGTGTGTGTGTGTGTGTTGGGATGGAACCAAGGCTCAACACATGTGAATCTAACAGTCCACCGGCTGAATTACATACCCAGCCCTTGACTGCTTTCAGTATCAACGGATTTGAAGGGGAAGGGGAAGCCTGTCCAGGAACACATCCCTGTGCCACACAATGACAACACATCATCTCTAGACATTTTCTTTTTAACTCAAAAGACATAACCTACTGAAGATGATGAGACACGGCTAATGTGGCTGTGTCTTATGACAAATATAGTCTACATGCTCAAGAAGACGTACCCATGCCCCCCTCGTCTTCCTAGGCCAACACTGTCGGGCTTCCTTTTTGCCTGTGATTTTCAGTATTTCCTTCTCCCAAGGTGGAATTCTGTCCTGTGCACTGGATGTCTTTTTGTGTGTGTTATCTCATCCACAGCTTAAAGGCTAAACAAACTGATAAGCATGTCACCAGCTGGGTTCACTCGGTTAAAATAATATGAATGTGCACACTCAGTTCACACCTGGAAGCCAGTGGGTGCCAAGGCCTCCCAGAGGCATCCTGTGTTTCTTGACTCTCCTGACTGTGCTACGTGGGGTAAGCTATCCTTACTTTTAACACTTTCCTAGTTCCTGCACCTGGGTCCCTCTGTCCTGGCAGGGGCAGGGTGGAAGGAACACTGTTTATTTCATGGACCATGTTAAGACCATAATTTTGACCTTGGCAATTCCATCTCATGTTTTTCTATATCATTTCAGAAAATTCCATCCAAAGAGAACATTTAACAGATGGAATAATAAAAAATGTTACCATCTGACCTTAACAAAAAGGCCTTGACCCAAATGACTCCTGTGGTCCATGTTCTCTTGCTATGACATGTCTACATTTCCTCACATGGTCTCCCAGGCTTTATAATGTTTGACTCCTGAGTAATCACTGGGGTTGACCCTTATCTACTCCATTGGTAAAACATTCTAAAAGAAATGTTGAAAAGTCACAGAATATCAGCTACAAGTTATTCTGATTCTCTTTTCCTCTCAATAAGGCCAGTTTAAGGGCATACTGGAGACGGGACTGACCAAACCTTTTCTTCACTGCTAAGAAAACATTCATTATATATTCAAAAATGCACACCTCTCCTGCTTGGCAAGTGATATGTTGGTGGATACACTGGCTTTGTGAATCCAGTCATACTATACCTGCATGGATACAGGGAAGCTCTCATGTCCAGTGCTGGTAAGAGAGTCTGCAGTAGAGAACTGCAGTCATGGTCCAAGGAGGGAAACATTGGCAGCCCTTATCTCTCTAGGCTAACCGTGGTGGACCAGAGACCCAAGGATCTGTTCTGGGTGACAATATGGGCTGGGGTATTCTTAGGTACACAGGACGGCACTCAAGTGGCCTCTGCCAGCTTCAATTCCTTGGATTTGACTGATCTACCTAGTGTATATAGTCTTTATTATCCTCTGGATTAAGATAGGAACTGTCACGCATGACCATGCTAAGATCCAGTGTGAGCCCATGTAAGAGAGGGACAAATGAGTGGCCTCTACCTCTCCTAACACAAGGCTGGTGGGTTAAGCAGCAGGCTATGGAAATATAGCATCACTTTTTTGGAATTGTTCAAACTGTAACTGTTCTCTGCCACGGTGCTACAAATATTTCTCCAGTTTACACCTTAATAACTAGCAATTTTATAATTAACTTTGAGAAACTAAGATGTTCAGGAATTCCCTGGACTGGGAAAGAAATGCCTTAAGTGAAAAGAAGCAATTCCTTGGACCAGTGCTGTGCAGGATATCTCTTCCAGATTAGGTGCTACCCCAGCCTGTGGTTGAGAATGGGAGACCACATGTAGAGGGAACAGCAACAGAGAAGCTGTCTGCGTTCAAGTCTGTCTCCCCCAAGTATTCTTACAGGTCCCTGCCTGCCCCCACTGCTGTGGTTTGTATGGGTATCGTGATCTGTAGTTAAGTACATTAAAGTGGACACTCTCAGGCTGAGTGTGGTGAGGCATGCTTGTAATCCCAATACTCAAGAGGTTGAGGCAATCAGCCTGCAGTGAGTTCAAGGCCAGCTGGGACTATATAGTGACAACTTATCCCTTGAATCAAAAACGGGGAAAAAATAATAGCACGTTTACAACATAGATATATGCAATGCCAACAAAAAATATGGAAATACTGAAATTTATCTAAGTGGGTAGCAGACAAGGAATCTAGCTTTAAATGCATTGCTCAGTGTCCCCGAAGCTCCTAAAGTTGCTAAGCTTGCAATGTAAACTCTCTCTCTCATCTAGTCCACAGGACTGCTGTGAATTCTCAGGGCTAACTCAAGCTGGGAGTGCAGCTCAGTGGCAGAAGAGCTGACTAGCTGGCTAGATTCAATCCTCAGCACCACAGAAACAAGTCAGACTAGGAACTATTCTCATGTTTTGATTGTCTGAGCAAATGATCAAAACTAATCTAGTTTTGGCTGGACCCTTTCTAACACTGGAATGTTCTTTTGAGTAGATTTCTGTTCTGTGAAGAACCCAGGTCAACTAGCTAGCCAGTGGTGGTCCAGCTTGTCATCTATGAGGTATTTTGTTGTTGTTTGTTTGTTTTTTATTTGAGACAGGGTATTGCTACCTATCCCTGGCTAGCCTGGAACTCTATGTACACTGGGCTGGCTTTGAACTCCCAAAGATCCAGCTGCTTCTGTCTCCTGAGTGCTGGCATTAAAGTTATGTACCACCGGCCCAGCTTGTCCATGGTTTTGGAAGATTTATTTATTTTATTTATAATTTATGTATATGTATGTGTGGCATATGAGTTTATGTACACTGTAACTGTGCAGGTGCCTACAAAGCTAGAGAAATGTGTCAGATCCTCTGCAACTGGAGTCCCAGACAGTTGTGAGCCATCACGTGGATACTGGGAAATCTCTGTCCTTTACAAGAGCCATTAAGAGCTCTTAACTGCCAAGCCATTGTCTGGCTTCCCACTTGTCATCTATTTTATAGTTCAATTTTCCTTGTAGAATATAAGAAACAGGAGGGCAGCTTTACCCACTTCTAACCATTACCATCCTTCACAGAGCCTCCAAAGAGGGCTGTACTCTGTAAGGAGACAAATCCCCCAATCAAAGGTGGGCAAATGCTTGTCTTATGAAGCTGCTGGGACACTAGCCTGACTAATGTGGAGCTGAAGGTTTTTACACATTATGGCTGAGGAGGCATATGGAGGGGTAGGCAGAACTGGAGACAGCCAGGAACCCTGGGGGACGAGTGACATATTTAATATAAGGGACATTTCTCATCCCCCTTACCAGAGGTTGTTTGGCAAACTTCTATTAGTGTAGTAAATGTTGTCAACTTTGTAGCCCGTGGGGCTTCTGGTACAGTCACCAGCTTCTGTCTCCATGGAGTACAAACAATTGCAGGTTATCAGGGAATGGGCTTTGGCCTGTCTGTGTCTCAGTATAACGCAAAGTACAAACAATAACGTGATTTTTTTCACCTCTCGTGGAAAGTCTCTCCCCCCGGCCCCACCACCACTTAAGCACCTCTCTCAGACTATGAGGTCATGCTTGATGTCAACAGTGTGCTAATTCCTAAGGAAGCACCATGCACCACATATATTAACACTCTTAAGCCAAGAAGAAATGGGACCCTGAGGACTGTCCTGTCCACCTTGTCTCTTCTCCCTGAAAGCAACACTCAGTCAAAACGTGGTGACATCCCAGGTAGCTATACAACTTGGCTGACTTCCAGCCAGATCAGCTTTGTGTCTACCACCCACTGAAAAGGCTGCCTTTGGTTTGATCAAGGCTGAAGGCTGCAATCGCAGAGCACATGAAACCTGCGAACAGCCCAGTGTTCCTTTAATCCATTTCTAGTCCTAGGCCACGCCTACCCAAAATCATCAGAGGAGCTGCCAGGAGATAACAGCCTGGCTGACTAATGGGCCACTCTGCCCCTTCTCCCACCATTCTCGGTGGAGAGTGTGTAACAACTGATAAGGTATATTCCCAGTTTTCTAATAACCAACGGTGGCTCCAGATCAAGGACACAGACAAGAAGACCTACCTGGGCAAACTGTGACAACTCCAACAACTTATTTATGCCTGTCATAGGAACTTAATCTCATAGCACATAAATCAATCCAGAGGCACACATCATTTTGAAAATACCACCGCCAATAAACATATAGACATTCAGGCCATAAGGTATCTTATTCAGTGGAATCCACATTTGCAAAGTCTGACTTTTAAATAGATGTGGGGAGTGGGTTAATCCTACCTGCTTTTCTTCTCTACAGATATGCTCAAGTTAAATATGCTTCTGAAAACTGGTTTTATAGTATGTTCTAAGCTTGTACAAACATCTCACTATTTATCTTATTTATTTAAGTTTATATTTGCTGTCTGAATGGAAAATATTAACAAGCTCAAGAAAATAACTCATGAAAAAAAGTACTGTAGCAGAATTTTAGTTTCTCATATAAGACAGCTAATTTTTTTTTTTTTTTAATTCTTTCTGTCCTGAAAAGTCACAACAAAAAGTTTAAGTGTGTTTGGGCTGATTTTTCTCTGCAACTATTTGAAGCTGTAAATGACTTAACTCAGTAAAACTCCAAATGTAATTATCTTCTGTACTTAGCCTAGGGCTCTCCATATATCTCGGCATTGCTGCCTTGCATACAAAATAGCTTTTCCATGGCTGGTACCAATATAATGTACAACATTGTTTGAACCTCCCCTCGCCGGCTAACCTCTTGCCTACACTGGCCCAGCCAGGGGAAGACGCGTCCTGAGTCATCAACCACTCAAAAGTGTCCTGGACCTCGGTTGCATAAATGGGGTTTGCGGGGTCAGGCTTTTGCAACTGTACATTTTCATAATCTCCATTTCTGACCCAATTTTTACTTTCAGAAACTAATTTTCGATTAATTACACCAAAAGGGGGGGGGATTACTATTAAAATATGGAGGTGCATCCACAAGTTCCACCTACAAGTCGAACACACATTTAAAATGTCCCCAGCTCCCTCAAAGGGGAGCTGCACACGTTTACTCTCCAGTCATGAGATACATTCAACATAGCCCAGATCACTTCCCCAAACCATGCTGCAGACACAGCAAACATACATACATCATATGCATCATATATTAATATGTGCTTATGTACTTGAAATATATAGTGAACCCAATTATTCTCAGGGATAGGAGAGAGACAAAAGGGACCAACGCCAAACGGAATGAATGCTCACATAGCTTCCATGTGGCTCAGGAGCACATGTGTCTACGTGTTCACTCGCCCATCTCAACCTCACACACTCATCTTCTGTCCGCTCCCACTCATGTTCCCTCAGACTCGCTCCCCTTACCTCTACTTCAATACCAATAGCAAGTTCTGGGACGCACAGCAATAACAGATGACCAGAAAGTGGGACGGACAAGAGATGGCAGAGACAGCAAGAGAAAGAGAGAAAAGATGAGGAGATTGAGACATGAAGGGAGAGAGGAATGAAGGAAGATGGAAGAGGAGACAGGAGGGAGGGAAGGAGGAAGGGCTCAGGGTGGCAACTCACACCTGGCAGCACACACAATGCTGCTTAGAGCCTAGAGAGCTGTGAGCGCCAATCCCAAAGAGTGCACAGAGGCTGAGCTTCCCCGGATAATAATTAAAAAAAACAAAAAACAAAACAAAACAAAAAAAAAAAAAAACAGGGCACAGTAGTAAGATCAAACGGACAACAGGCTGTGGGGTTTCCATCAGAGAATGAGCACATGGGAAGTCATTACAGAATGCTGCAGAGAGGTGGGAGCCAAGGAATACTGAAGTAATATTAGAAATAAATGTGGCTTTACCTGTAGCTCTAACTGCTGTACAACCTGCATTTGTACTCTACATTGAGCTGTGCTTCTATCGTCCAGCGCATGCTCACTGTTGAGATGTCTGCAACAATACATAGAAAACCGGTAAGTGAAATGGAGAAACAAAAAAAACGAAAGATACAAGTTACCAGGATGATTATGCACGAGCAGCGGGTCTCGTTGCGGGGGGACACCCGTGTAGGAGGGGGTGGCTGGGCCTCGCTCACCTCTCCCACCTGTTCATACCACCATCATCCCACAGAACTGGACACACGGTTATCACCACAAAGAGATGCTGTGCTGGGTATCTGGAGGGAACCATTGACTCATAAATCTGAAAGCAGAGATTAAGTCAGGGCAGTGTTTCAAGATCATGTCAGTGGGTGGATCCAAGGCAAGGCCTTCTGGGTGCTTCAGACATTTGTAAGGGTCTGAACGGAATCGCTTGGCCAAAAGAATACTGGTTTTCCGGAATGCCATGTCCTTACGCTGACAATGTGTCACATTTGTGTGAAAAGAAGAGACGGTGAAAGAGGGAAAAGCCAGAGCAGACACGTGAAACCAGAACCCACACGTGCAGATTCTGTACCAGGCAGGGAGACACACACAGTGACTCAGGGCAACGCTGCCCAGTGCCCTGATTGTCAAGGGTTTCACTCCCTGGGCCACGGATGATTCTGGCCTCATGCTGAGTATGCTTGTCTTGTGGTCCTTTCAGTATTTATTAGACTTTCCAACAGGGAAAAGGCTAACAGTAAAATTTCAATCAGTTCTAACATATGCAGGAACTCTGGTAATCAGAGGGCTGAATCACTGCCTAAAATCTCAAAAATAAAAATTCATGGACCCGAGTTACTCAATCCTTTCTCATTAGGGGGAGAAGGGGGGAGGAGGGAGGGAGAGGGAGAGAGAGGGAGAGGGAGGGAGAGGGAGAAAGGGAGAAGGAGAGGGAGAGAGAGAGAATGAATAAAAATGAATGTCCCTTAAATTCTACTAACAGGACTATCATGAAATTTAGGCCAAAATACAATTTGGATTTAAGATTTTTTTTAAAAAAAAAAAAAACAACTTTGATAACAGCAATAAGAAAGCGTTTTTTTTTTTTTTTTTTTTTAATTCCCCCCAAAATATCCATGTCAAATGTCTACCTTTTGACTTAATGAGGTGAAAAGCCAAGCTCCATTTGGTTGTCAGGGAATGTCCTTTATTTAGGAACATTTGCAATACAGTTATAATCTGTATTCTAACAGTAGTTACGACTTTTACCCT